>NC_139893.1:21154455-21569214 GCF_905171665.1 Trachurus trachurus | reverse complement strand
AGTCCCTCTAGTGCGGCTGCTGGTTGATGCTAGAAAGCAGGGCGGCATTTTAGAGGAATAAATGTTTGAATAAAATGTTTAAAAAACCACTAAACAACCCCAGCTCAGAAGACTGCGTCTGCCTGTCTTGATGGGAAAGAGTTTCAGCGGGAAAGTGAAAAGAGCACCACTCCAAAACAGAAAAAAAAAGGTGAAGATCTCTAGAAATGTTTAATGTGGCAGATGGAAGAGGCAGACTCACAGTTGTAATGACTGGGTAAGCCACAGTCTCTCTTAACGTCCTTCTTGCCATGATCATCTCCTTTATTATTTACCATCCCTTGCAGCTCTCGACCGTCTCTGCTCCACTTGAGGTTTTAGTGTGTATCCCCCCCTCATGCTCTGCTTCATACCAGAAAACACAACTTTAGTTTCCTCCTCTCACTTCTCCCTGATATTAGCGCAGCTTTTGTATATTTGACAAAGTACTTCTAGTTTTTGGTTAAGACTGAATTTTTAATTCCTGGCTAATTTTTTGGGCACAGCATATGCACAGTTCTCTTGCCTGTTGTGAAGCAAAACATTATCTGAATTGTGACTTAAGAGTTGACAGTATAGATGAATTCATCTGTATGTAATGACTATAAACATGCCCGTCTTTGTTCAGTCACCACACAGGGACAACCCCAAACAGTATTTTGAAACACAGTTTTGAAACAGTGTTGTACGGTTGTTTTGACTGGACACACCGTCAGAATCATGTGATCACTGAAGCATGGGAGGACCAGTAGCGGCTGCCTGCTGTGTGGTGGGAGACGGTACATCCAGATAGTAAGGACATGAGGGCACTCGTCTAGAGTTCTGTCCTTGTCCCTTTTTTACAGCAACGGAGAAAAGTGAATAGTTGATGGAAAACATGTCCCCCCTCCTCAACAACAACACAAATGACTTAGGTCGGAATGGGTTAGGCGCTTTTTTTTTTTCTTTCTTTTATTGATTTTTATCGAAACAAAGCATAAACATACAAGTGCTCTCTGCATTAACAAAGATATCAAAACAGGAAGGAAAACAAACCACCATCCAAACCAAAATGACGTAGCTCACCACTGTCCTTACCCCAAAAAGTAAAAAAGACATCAGAAAAGAAAAAAGAAAAAAAGAAAAGTCCCACCGCCACCTCCAGCTGTCGCATCAGTCACCCTATACACATACTGTGCCTTCTCTCATCCATGTATAGTGGAAGTAATAGAAATTATACAAGACAATAACAGGGTAGGCCCTTTTTTAAATATATACAGGTTACTTTCGGTTTTCAAGGCAGACAAGAATGCTGTATGCTATTTGTGTCTATTTTGTGCCATGGCTACTGTTGTGAAGCATGTATTGTCCAGTTACAGTCAGTTGAAGGCGTATACATGCAGAAGAAAATTGGTTTCCAATGGCATTATCTGGGCGTTTTAGTCGGATCTTGAGAAGTCCAGTCTTTACATGCACTTTAATTGTCCAGTAATAGACGGATTAAGGCCATAATTAGTTTTTTTCGAGTGTCATGTAAACATACTGACTAGCAGCAGACTAAATGTGTGAGGATACTGCTGCCATTGCTCTGCGCTTTATCCCTGCATTTGCACTAATTGAAGCCCACTTCCTGGTTCCTTGTTGGGGCTGGCATGGCACATAAATGAACACACATGTCCAGGTGAAACAAGGTGTACACACCACAAAGGCTAATGTCCCCCATGTATCTCTTCTCTGATGCGTCTGTTCCATTCATATTGGAGCCTCTTCTCTGATTGGTTGTTTTTACTGTCATGTTCACGGTAAACTAGGGCTGCATGATACCTAATGTATTATTTTTACAATCAATATTGAGATAATAATAAGTTAAGACAATTACTTATTGACTTTGGAAAGACCATGCATTTACTGATGTGCAAAAAGATAGATACACACAGTTTGCACATACACAGGCATACACGCAAACGCAAGCTAGTACTAATTGCACAAAAACATTTTTTTGTTTGAGGAAACCTACTGTGCAAGCACTGAAACATATCATGGCTGCATGCTTGTTCATACTAAAGTTATATTAAGCACCACCAAAAATGACAAAAAAAAAAGCAAACTCATAAAAAGCATTGTGTGTGCGCCGGTTTTCTGGTTACAAGTGATATAACAAACAGAGCACAGACCTGTCATCTGTCTAGCATGGTGCGACACCACAGCTACACTACACCAATGGAAGAGTGAGCTTTTTCTAACACATGTAATTAAAAAGTAACTTCAGCTCAGTTTATTTTTGATGTCAGCAATCAGTGAAAGGCATAATTTAGAATTAATTTAGAGTGAAATTGCAATAATTACAATTGCTAAGACTTTCACATTCATATGCAAGCCAGTGGAAATAGACTCTCCATGTACATAATATATCATTGTGGTGTGTAAAAGAGCTGAGGTCATGTGTGGCTCACACACCCATTCGACACAAACTGTCTCACATTCACATACAAATTCAGGAGCTCGAGCAGCAGAGGGTTGTCTCCAGCAGCCACAACTGAGGCAGAACAGGATGCAGCCATGTGCGCAGTAGGAACTAGCTGGTGAACAGGCATACAGACAGAGGACAGAGAAACAGGAATTTCTTCAGCTCGCATTTCAGAATTGACAGCTGGAAGAAGGGTCAAAATGGGTCCATTTAAAAAGAGTTAGCATTAGCAGTGATGATCATCACTGGGCCTTAATAAGAGCGAGAAGAAAAAATGAATGATCCATGCATGCTTCAATCATTGGTCTCATCAGCAGTCAGTACAAGTCTGGCACCTGCATTGTTTGTGACAAGAGAGTTTTTCAGCATCTGTAATGTAAATGTGAATGTGAAATGCAAATTGTGCTGAATGTGAAACATGAGGACAGAGTCAGACACTAAAATGTATTACCTCACTTTTGTGCTCAAATCTGTATTTGCATATTTCCCAACCAGGGTATCACATTTGTTCAGCGCGTGCCGTGGGCACCGCCTGACACACATCATACTGTATATGGTCATAATTCGCTGTTGCGCGCTGGCCTCCTGCCAACTACTTTACATATGAGAAAGCGTGCCGCAGCCACGAGTCATTTGTTGTTGACAGTTCCGTCCTGTCCACTTTGCAAAGCCTCCGTGTTTGTTTGTTTTTTGTTTTTTTGTCAGCTTATTCTGTACATTTGCATACCCAGTAGGTCACATTTCCATACCCCCCACCCCGTTTCTTTTTGCTGCCAGTACGCTGGCTCTACAGTACAAACTGTGTACTGAGCCTCGGTCTGGGTCCGGTGTCATGGCTTAAGTTAAAATCTTTCTCTGACAAACCACAACAACACAATGCTGCAATATAAAACATTTAGTATCCTGAATAGTGCTCTCTTTGCTGCATAGAGAGCAGTTGTGTGGCATTAGTTGACCAACCAGACTTATATGATGGGAATGTTGTTTACTGGTTCATGCTGTGTGATTGCAGCTGTTGTTTAGTGCTGGCTCAGTAAATTGAATTTTGCTGAGAACTTAATGATGACATCCCTGGCACAGACGTACATCTGGGCCAACTAAATTGTCACCCCAAGTAGAAGGAGAGTTTTATAACCTCTTGATACTGTGCTAATAGCAATGTAATCTGTGAATGGCCTTGGGCTTGCCTCGGAGCAGAGCCTTCTTTTTACATAACACACGGCTTTGTCACAGTCGTTTTGGAGACTGACAACAGCATTCTCAGTTAAACTTGTTTATTTATCCACGGAAACGCTGACAGAGCAACAATCGGCTAAACATTCTCACGGTTGCTTGCACATGGTAGGTGTCCAGTACAAAGAGCACTGTGAGTCTCGGATTGAGTGTCAGCTAATAAGACTTGGATTATTAGAGTCTGAGATAAATGCCCAGAATTATAAACTGTAATTTGCAGCTGAAGCAGAACTGTGGAGATCTGAGGCTTAACTCCATCAAGTGACAAATCTTTTAGCTGTTCCATCAACAAGGAGCCAAGAGGCTGGGAGTGCTAATGATGGTGCTTTTACTCTGTCGTTATTGTCCCTATCGTCACTGCATCACTTCACTCTCATCCAACACCAAAGCAGTTTGTATAGGTTGAAAGATTACTAGAAGGTTATGCTGATGTTGTTGTTTTAATTCAAAGAAGCAAAGTTAATATTGAAAAGGTGATTTCAGGAGAAACAGATACGACAACAGGGACCCCCATTAATCCGACTAACTCCAGCATACCGTCAGTTATTGTTTGATCATCTATAATTTCTTCCTTTCTTCAATATTCTTTCATTTTTATCTTTCAGCAGGTGAAGCAGTATTGAGAGGACTTTAGATTGAGCAAACCACTTATAGCAGGCATGGGCAAACTACGGCTTTTTAATCCGGCCCATCAAATATTGGTGCAAAATTGTTGAAATTAAAGCAAAGACTGCAAACTTTGATGCACTGGCAAAAAAAGGGTGACCAACAACTCTGCTCCCACTGAAACTGAATTAATTTGAATGCAAGTTTCCTTTTATTTTTTATTTTTAGGTAATGGCTTTTACATGTAATTTATATTAGTTCACACAAATACTCTCCATCCATCTGATACTACTCTGGCCCATCCGTCAAATTTGAAAACTCATTGTGGCCCATGAGCCAAAAGTTTTGCCCACCCCTATAGCTTATAGCAAAGACACACAGCTGCCATAAGATGCTTTTTAACTCTGTACTGTAATAGTGAGGCACTTCTTCATGGCAGTGTATCACAGAAACATCGCTTTATTCTCAAAATACAATGGATATAAAGAGTTTGACTCGGAGGCACAGCCAGAGCAGGGGAAATATTAATGTGGTGAAACGAGATCACACAGGCAGGCAGCAGATAGTAAACAGGCAACAGGACCCTGCATTCATTTTATCACTTTAATCTAGATTCACCAAAGCAGCGCCTGTGCTCCAGGTTGATATGAAGCACAAAGACTCGTGCAGACAGTTCAAGTACAGCATGATTTAGCGCACAATGCTTGTGATAATGGAAATGGCACAGAAAACAGAAACAGCAGTAATATTACTGTCATCTGGCATAGCAAAGGGAAAAAAGGCAGTGCTGCACTCAAAGACTGCTGGTTACATCACTCGGCGTGTTGCCATGACACTGTCACCAGCATCTCCTGTCGCACAGATAGAGGAAATTAGGAGGAGGGGAGTGGAGAAGGAAGTGATTTCTACTGGTGTGTGTGTGTGGCATATCTGGCAGCTGGGGTGAACTCGAATGCTAAATGTATGCTTTGATGTGCAACCTTAACATGCGATGATGAGCCATGAAGTTAGACGTTAGATTAAAAAAAAAGAGTGCTTGTGTCAAGCTCTCAGCTGGTCCCTGATCTTGGTTCAATTTTAAAATCATTAGCTGCGTTCAGACTAAGAATAGTTCAGTATCAAAAATTCACGGCTCCTTATTCATTTCATGGAAGCCATTGCTCTCGTGGAAAGGGCTTAGGATAAGATGCAATAAAATGAAATAAAATGAATACAGGCAAATCTGGAGACGTTGATTCTGGCTCAACATTTCCCACAAGGGCAACATCCAGAGCTTTGTATTAAATCCAAGCCAATGCAATCAATCCAAGCATACACCAAGTAGAATCCCTTTGCACTGAGTAGCATGATGAGGTAAAGTAGTGTTGCTGCTGTGAGAACGGCCAAGAGTCGTAAAATCCTGTCTCAAAGGCATCTAAACCTCTGTGCACTGTCTCTGCGTCTGATGAGCTTCAAACTAGACCTAATGGTTCACATTTCATCTCCTGACAGGTAACGTGCAGTATACCCAAAACCAGGGCTCCAGACTAACTTTTTTACTAGGAGCACAGTGGCCTCTAACTTAAAATTTTAGGAGAGCAAGCAGAACGTTTAGGGTCGTAAATCGACATGGAAAGCAAATATTCACATTTTCATTCATGATCCTCACACATATTGGCCTGCCACCTCTAATAACAGATTCTTTGAGTTGCCCCTTCCATGTTTAACCAGTGTTAAGTAAGAAAGAAAGAAAGAAAGAAAGAAAGAAAGAAAGAAAGAAAGAAAGAAAGAAAGAAAGGCAAATGTATTGGTTGCACATGCACAAGTAGATGAAAAATGTACTTGCACAGTCTCAAATTTTAGGGGCAAAATGCCCCAATCTGGAGCCCTGAAAACATATGCAACCTCTTGTTTAGGTTTTTGACATACTACTACATAAGCCTAAACAAGCTAAGCTTTGATTTCATAGATATTCAGCAACAGTAATATTTTATTATACAGTAGTAGTATGCATACATTCTTCCTCAGCATCAAACATGGATGGAGTCACAGTCCATACATTGTCGGTAGTGGGTGTTAGGATCATATTCATCTCTTGTGCCAGCATGTAGCCAGTGTCAGTGTCTTCAATGGGGAAAATGAATTGAAGAACTCTTTTTACTCGCTGTCTTCACCGAGCACCACTTGACTAACTGGAGGAGAGTGATGTGAGCAGTGTGCCGCTGAAGCGCCCGAGTCGCTGGCAGGCATTCCTCAGCACTGAAGAGCGTCAAGAATAGCACTCACTTGTCTCTGCTATATTGTCCAGCCCGCGTGGCTGTGGGTTGGGTGAACCGCCCGCACCGCTCCGTTCCAGCAGCGCCCGCTTCTTTTATACGTAAAGAGTGTCAAAGGGAAAAAGAAGCGCGCGCCCTCAGGGTGCACCAGAGCAGCTCGGCCTTGGATATATTTGGCTCTGTCAGTTTGCATACAGATCTGCAATGGTCTGCAATTAGGCCGTTTCCTGTTTGAACACACAGGATATGGCAGTGCATTGAAGCTTGGCCATAGATGCTTTCAGAGACGGTGCCAGCCAGTAGCCAGGCCCGCTCTGAAGGAGATGCATCATTTTCATGGGTCTAAAATTACACAGTGCACAAAGTTGCTCTTGAGATGGCTGGTGGGAAACGGAGCTGGCTCACGCTCACTGGACAAAAAGTTCAGCTACTGTCTGTCAAACAGACTAAATCACCGTGAAAGCTCTTATTAAGATGCAGGGCAAATCGGAGAGGAGAGGAGAGTCGGGGGGTAAATTGAGCTATGAATTCTACTCACCTGTCTTAGTGCTTGATTCACCAAGTTTATTGATCTGTTCTGCCGTGACTCTGTTAACAGTGGCAGTAGTCGGTCCGAAGGGAGGCACTGACCAGAATGCCCATTGCTCACACTGGACTACAGCCCCTCCCATCCTCATATGAAACGCTGGAAAATATGCGCAGCTACTTCCTCCTTCTTACTCACCTCCCTGCCCATTTCAACTTCCTTTTCTCCGAGCCGGTCGGAAGTGAGATGCTTTTCAATGGAGCCTGGTGCGGGAAGCCTTTATTCACGTAGAGTTACACCATCAAGCTGTGATAATATTTAGCATGCTGGCACAGATTTATCAGTGTCTCTAAAGATGAAGGGGCCACAGTAGGAAATATAGGGTGTGTGGCATTGTAGAGACTCGTAAAACACACAAAACACATTCAGTCTCCAGCTACACAAAAAAAGACAAAAGAGCACACATTGATACGGGCACACATATGCAGAGACACACCCTCTCAGGCACACAGGAGCGCCCTGCACATTCTTACACACACTTTGAGCCACACACTTTGACACACCCAACCACACATGGCAACTGAAACCCAGATGCACAGTGCACACTCTCATCACTTGTAGTTCTATGTCTTCTATGTTTTTTTTTCTCCCTCCTTCCCTTTCTCTTTCTTTGTACCCTCCTTACCCATCCACCTCCACCACCACCACCACCAACACGTCTCCTTGTCACTGAATCAAGGTCACCTTTTAAAGTCTACTAATTGGCTGCAGAAGCAAGATCCTCAACAGACTTAGCTTACATACACCAGAGAGTTGTCTCCTACTCGGTTACGTTTTCTGAATTTCAGATTTTGCACCCAGTAACTCTATTATTACCAGGAAAACTAGATAATTAAAGAGCTAAAAAAAAAAAAAAAAAAGCTACATTACAGCGAGCCATGCATCTTGCAGCCGTCTGTTATCAACAGCTCATTTTCTATGTTGAGGGCACTATCCAAAACAGGGAGGATGTCTGTGCCTAGCCCGGCCATGTTAATGTACTTGAACCACTGACAAAGACAGGGACTGTTTCAGGGCCAGGACATATTTTTAACTAATCCACATACTCAGGCACACATTTCCTCTTCTCCAGACACCATTTCTTAAAAATGTTTCTTTGTTTTAACATTAGAGTAAAAAGTACCCTTGCTGCTTAACCATGCTCATTGTTTACTTTATGTCTTAATATAAAAATGTCTTAATATAAAAATGTCTTAAAATGCCTTCCATGCCAGACCAGTGATTACTGTAGATCCAAATCTGTATCGTAGTACCGGTATATAACTCAAGTTTAAATACAAGATACTATATACCACACTAACTGTAGAGTGGGCGTATAGAAGTGAAATACACTAAGGTCATTTCAAAAGGTCATTCACTGCCTGTGTTGGAGGCAATATGTGGTTATTTAGTTGTGGGTCACTGTGACTTGCTTTCTCCATGTTAGCAGTGTGTACAAAATGCCACGGTAGACAAAGACGGATCAGTAATTAGGGCTGGGCACTGCCAATGAAGTTATTCAATTCTGATCCCCAAGGTCCCAATTTGATGCAGTTCTCAGTTTGATATCACATTCAGTAATGATTGAGTCAAAGATATTTCAGTTATAATATCAATTTCACTCGACTTTTAAAGTAATGCTGTAAATTGTACCTCTAACCTTGTGTTTTCCAAAAAAAATGTTTACATTACAAATGGGCCCATTAGTGGGGCAGATAAGCTCATATATGGAAGGAATTGTGCGTTTTAATGACTAAAGCATGAAACTTTCAGCATTTCATCTACATACCCCAAGGTTTAATTTCAGACGTGGAACCACTTTGGTGGCTGACCTTTAGGGGTCTTAAGGGGTCTCTTTCCACATTATTCCATTACTCTCCATTGGAAACCTATGGAAATCTGGGAAGTAAATCATTACCAATAAATTTCTTCATCATTGTGTTTAGGAAGGTGTGTAATATCAGTAATAAAATGTTGACATTCAACTCCAGTGGGAAACCCCCTAAAAAACTACTCAAAATTGGGGTACCGTAACCAGATTTTGCAAAAATTCCGAAATGTTAAATTTGGCCTAAAGTAACTTGTGAGGGGTCAAACTAGGGGTTTTTCATGATTCTGAGTTGATCACAAACATTAGTTTTACACCCAAAACACTCCATGGTGGAAAAAAACAGCCACACCCACTTTTCCTGCTCATCGGAACCCCCCCACCACCAATAGAATGTATTGCAGAGAAGCCATTCCTTAGCATGGCAGAGGTTGTGTCAAATATTACTACTAAATACTCAATAATATAACTTATATTCTAGCCTTTTTTCTTGTAGGACATTATACAGACCCTCCAGGATTTTGTGATGTCGCTAAATTTATTTAAAAAAAATAATAATAAAAATAAGAAAGCAACCTTTTAATTTACATGTAGGCTACCCAATAGTGAGAAGGGTGTGTGTATGTTTCAGTTTTTACTGGTATGTGAAATCTGGTGTGCACCTGATGTCTTTCCTTCTCTCTCATTCCCAATCTGCATAAAACTTAATGTTATATGAAAACAATAACTAGTAATAAAAACATAGACACGCAAAAAAACATGTAATGGAAACATTGTGACCACAGCGGTCTATGACAGTAAATTTGCAGAAAAGTTGCAGTGGCAAGGCCAAAGAATTCATAAATGAATTTGCATTAATAGTTGCAATCATGACATCACAAAATCCTGGAGGGTCTGTATAATTAGCCTGGCTCTCGCCAGACCCTTGTAGTTCCACAAAGCTCCACCAGAGGCGCTACGCTCAGCTTCACACAAGGGTCTGGACTCGAGGCCAATGCAAACTTCTTCCCCGGAGCAAAAAATAATGAACCAATCAGGATCGCCGGGCGGGACTTTCTGAGGTGTGACGTAGCGCTGAAGCGACTGTTTGAGTCAAACAACAATGGTGGCTCGCAGTGAGGAGTCGTGCGTTGGCATTGATTCTGCTATTTCAACTGTTTTGTCGAATCTATCGAATATTAATTCTTTGAAAGATGAACAGAGAACGATGTGAGTGGCTGAAGTAGCACGTCATTCAAGATAACGGACAAGTGGTTTATCCAATCACAAACAAGATTTTTTTACAAGGCCCCGCCTTCTGAAATGAATCGCCTATGGAGCAGTCCCAGACCCTTGTGTGGAGCTCAGCGTAGCTTTGCGGAACTACAAGGGTCTGGCGAGAGCCAGGCTACTGTATAATGTCGTAGAAGAAAAAAGGCTAGAATATAAGTTATATTATTGAGTATTTAGTAGTAATATGTGACACAGCCTCTGCCATGCTAAGGAATGGCTTCTCTGCAATACATTCTATTGGTGGTGGGGGGGTTCCGATGAGCAGGAAAAGTGGGTGTGGCTGTTTTTTTCCACCATGGAATGCTTTGGGTGTAAAACTAATGTTTGCGATCAACTCAGAATCATGAAAAACCCCTAGTTTGACCCCTCACAAGTTACTTTAGGCCAAATTTAACATTTCGGAATTTTCGCAAAATCTGGTTACGGTACCCCAATTTTGAGTAGTTTTTTAGGGGGTTTCCCACTGGAGTTGAATGTCAACATTTTATTACATGATATTACACACCTTCCTAAACACAATGGTGAAGAAATGTATTGGTAATGATTTACTTACCAGATTTTCATAGGTTTCCAATGGAGAATAATGGAATAATGTGGAAAGAGACCCCTTAAGACCCCTAAAGGTCAGCCACCAAAGTGGTTCCACGTCTGAAATTAAACCTTGGGGTATGTAGATGAAATGCTGAAAGTTTCATGCTTTAGTCATTAAAACGCACAATTATATTGCTTATCTGCCCCACTACATCAACAGACACAGACATAAAGAGTCATATGTGAAAGATTGATCTCTGGATTTTATGAATACATTTTCCTTATTTTATCCATAATTAATAATCTATAGTAAATGATAAGTGTATATATTATATTCATTATTTTAAATGAACAGATGAATGGATGTATTTCCAATGCCTTATCTTTTTTTTTTCTTCCTCCACAGCTCTGATGGTACTAGCTGAACACTGACCGCTACCTGCCTGAGGACACCTGCTGCCAAATTCCCTTCATCATGTCTGGGATCCACGTAAGTGCAGCACAAATAGTTTTCCACCTTTAACCTATATAATATACAGATGTTTTTTTCCCCGGGTGTGCCACATTAAACACTCCCAACATCACATTTCATACAACTTCACACATCTAAATCAAAAGCTTATGTGTTTCCAAGATAACTACAATCTACTATTATTTTTTTTAACTCAAGTGAGAGCGAGGTCCCCTCTCATCATTTAAATAAATGCATTTGTTCACAACTCAACCTGATCTTAAAAATGACACACAAAAGCTCTTATCTGTCTAATTGGACTTCTTTCTAGTTCCAACACTTGTTATCTGGCTGGCTATCTTGGCTGGGTGACATGCATGTCGTCTGGGTTCAGTGGCTTTCACACTTACCATCTTAAGTGTCAGTTGTTAAAATATTCAGAATCATACTTTATTGTCATTGTAAAGTGCATGCCACGAGATCCGTTTGGGGTTCTCTACGCTGTGAAATAAAAGAACAGAACAAAGAACATAATTATGAGGCACCAAGATATAAATACAAAACAAATACACTAAAATCTGAACCAGTCAGACACATACATGTACAATCAAACAGTCTTCTTTTTACGGTGAAGGAATTGATGCGTATTCTTCTGTCACGTATGTCATTGGAATGAAATTGTGCAGAGAAAATGCTTGTATAGCTCTCTATAAGTCAATAAAGTAGGTCATTTTTGAGGTCACATGTCTGATATGGAGAGTTTGTTCACTCTCTAGATGAAAACATTATACTGTATCTATCACACTATATGTTTTCTAAGGGTGTCGATCGCTGCATCTTCATCTGTTTTCAACATCAAGGATCGACTTTAATGCTCAGTAATTTCTTCATTGTTCAGTCCAGGCTGTGTTCTTCCTTTCCCACCCTGAAGCTTCCTAATTAGTGACAAACTGTGAAGCTTCAATCCACACCTCACTCACAAGACGCCACACTCAAAGCTGTTATAGGGATAACAATCCATTTTTAAGGTAGAAGAAGAAAAAGAAGAATAGTAAAAACTTCCATCATTCATCATTTAAGTGTCTTGTTTTGTCCAAACAGCAATTTTTCAATCTCCTTGAGACTACTCGCTCGTATAAATGCTCTCCAACGTGCACCTCCACACACTTGCAAACACAAGGTAGCTTGTGCAAGTCATGGAGGTGCTGAAATAAATCCCTATCTCTGTGTTAATGCACATTGCTGGTGTGGTGTGCACACATCCATCAAAGTGCCCAGCTCAGGTTTGGTGGTTTCACATTACCAGGCTATCTCAGTGGTTTAACTGATGCCTTAGAGTGGGATTACTGTCTCTCCTACATCCTCTGCCTTCACATGTCCTTATCGATCCAGGCTGTTTCCATCTGTCTCAGCACAGCGTATCACTACTGTGCATCCGGTGAAATTCTTTAAAAAATGTACATTACATATACATCAAAATAAACATTTTTAGGAATTTGTTAAGACTTTCGTGATCTCACTAAATGCTTTTAATCATATAATAGTACACAAGACATTTCAGTGTTTTCCTGCTTGATTCAGGCTGTCATACAGGTGCTGAATTTATTCTCCTTATGTTTTTTTCTCACTAGAGCTCTCAACTTTCCATTATGTGTTTGTCAGTCAGTGGATCTAAGTTGCACGTAATTAATCATGTTGTCATGCCACAGTCTTCAGCCATGCCAGATTATTCAGAGTTTGAGTCTCAAGACTCTGACATGACAGCCTGTGGTTTTTTTGCTGCATAAATGCAGGATGGAGTCACTGTGGTTCTGGCTTTCCATTGTCACTTGTGTGTTTCTCAAGTCAAACAGTGTCTGTCTGTCTGCAACAATGTCATGAGGCCGTTGACCTTCTTAACCCAGAATATTTTGTGGAGCAGACGAGCGACCTGCTGGTTGTGTTACCAACCCACAAAAGGTCAGAGATTTAGTAATGACCGTGCCCCTATCAGCAGACCACCAAACTGACATGAATGTCACCTCTGGAGTGAACTACATTTGGATGGTGGTGTATGTCCGATTGTCAAGCAATGATGGCACAGTTTATGTGTCAGACCCCTGCAATAGTTGACCGTGCCATTTAAAAGTATTCACTCATCAGATTCCTACATTACTGAATGTTAAAGGGATAGTTCAACATTTTAGAAAATTGTTTTATTTTTATTTTTATTTGTCGGTGCAAGCTATTTTTAGAACGGCTGAGCCGAGCCGCGAGCTGCTCAGAGCTACGCTACGGAGGCTAATGGGATTTCTTGGTTTCCCTCATCAAACTCATCAAATACACAATCCAACAACTCCAAAACGCTCTCGTGGACAAGTTGTGACCTGCACATTCACCATGCTATGAGATAACGGAACGTTACGAGACGGAGTCGTTTTTGAGGTAAATACAGAGTCTGCTTGCTGAAAAACTGTCCCTGAAGGCAACGTGCATCAGAGGTTTTGCATGAATTTACCTCTAAAACGGCTCTGTGTCGTAATGTTCCGTTATTATCTCATAGCGTGCTGCATGTGCAGGTCACAACTTGTCCACAAGAGCGCTTTGGAGTTGTTGGATTGTGTGTTTGATGAGTTTGATAAGGGAAACCAATAAATCCCATTAGCCTCTGTAGCTTAGCTCTGGGCAGCTTGTGGCTCTGCTCCGCCGTTCTAAAAATAGCTTGCACCGACAAATAAAGGTAACAAACCTACTGCTATGACTATAGCGATTATGGCAATGGCACAATTTGCCAAAATGTTGAACTATCCCTTTAACTCATTGAGTGCCATTGACGTATATATACGTCAATCAAAATCCAACGCTTGAGTGCCATTGACGTATATATACGTCAAATGCAGTTTTCTGCTGCTGGTAAATGGGGACGCTGTTGCGCACACTGTGAGTAATTTTGGGGCTTCTGGGATGTGTAGAACGAAGAAGACTGTAGATCAGAGCAAGAAGTGAAGAGGAAGGAGAAGACGAGTGCGATCGGTACAGAGATAAAAAAGTTGGGAAAAGTTTCTATTTCTAGAGGAAAACGACGGGCAGAGCCTGGAACAAGTGTAACGTGGAGCTGGAGGACAGCTTAGCCACGGATGCTATTAGCATAGCATTAGCATCCAGCATGAAGTGATCAGAGTAGGCAGGAAAGGTAAACTCATCTAGATGATCAGCACCGAAATGCCGAAGCGAAAGCGGATCGCGGAGTCAGTTTCACCAGCTGCTGTAAACCGACGTGACGACGAACCGAGAGATCAGCGCGGTGCGTCGCTGCCGCGGCCGCGTCCAGCACAGAGGCTGGAGACGCCACGACGCCTCTCTCCCTACTTCAGAGACGATGCAGCAGGAGGAGAAGGAGGGGAGGGGCAAAGAGGGGGTGAGGGGGGGGGAGAGGAGGGGGGAGGAGAGGAGAGGGTGAAGGGGCAGCAACTGCAGGAGGAGTAGGAGAGCAGGCATCACTCTGCAGAGTAAGACTCCTACTTGGTGTATTTTAGTTTTTTTTTTTTTTTTTGTACAATGAAAAAACATGTGCAATGAAATTTTCAGATGTCTTACATGTTTTTGAAGCCAAAATTAAAACGGATAAATCACTGTTTTTCTTGAGAGACTCTCTTTCACAAAAATGCATTTTTCTCAGCTTTCTAGAAAAAAAGTGGTCTTTTTGGTGCAACCAGGCTCTATTCAACTTAAGATAAATCAAGAATGGAACAAGGTACAAACAAATGGTTTTTCCCTAGTTAAATAGAGAGTCTCCTCTTTCCTTTGAGCTATTTTGTGTTTTCAGAGTCATAATACAAAATATTCTCTTGGTCTTAAAATATTACTCAAAATGCCCGAAACGCTGGCACATGGCACTGACCATTTTATAAAAGGGCTGGCACTCAATGAGTTAAGTGGCAATTTCTCTTGAGGAAACAGACTTGTGAAAATGCCTTTGTTGTCTCTTACATGTGTGAATGTAACTTGAAGTTGAAATTAGTCCTTGATTTCCTCTCCCCTCCCAGCTGATCTCTGTGTCACAGTTTCTCTAGTAATACATTCTCTCTGGCAAATCCGGTCTTCATAACTAAAGTGACGTCCTTTGGTCCAAGTGACCACACGTGGATATTAAAAACTGTGTGTTTCTCTGAATCTACATAACCCTCAGACACGGTTGTCAGGAGTGGTCCAAACTGAGACGGCATCTGACACACACGCTGCTGTACTGTGTGTTGTCGGGAATAAAGCAGCTTGCACATGGACGCTCACTCACATCTGCTGCTTTGTAGTCTGGCTTTTTTTTCAATTTCATCTCATTGACTTTATTCTATTCAGGCACATTTTTGATCACACGTCTGGGCAGGTCTAACGGTACAAAACAAATAGAATCAGCTTTCTTATCCCTGTTGTCATTTACATTTGTATTTTAGCTGTGTAGTAGCCGCCTTTACATTATTCAGAGTGACAGGCAAAGAGGGCAGCTACTGTACAGCAAAGAGCTTTAAGAGCTTATTGATTGACAAGTCGGAACTCGGATCTTTCCCAGTTGAAAACTCTGAGTTCCGACTTTAAAGTGTTCAAGACGCACCAGGTCAGAACAACCAAAAACATGACGGACCGGGACAAAGTGCTTCACGTCAGGCATAAAAACATTACAAAGGGCACAAAAACAATTTTAAAAAGAATGTTTCAATGTATTTTGGCATTTAAATGCATTTAATTGATGTTTTACCATTTACGGTGTGGTTCTGCCCCGGTGCAGATTGTTGTGTGACGTCAGACAACTGATGGGTAGAGTTCTTTCTCTACGACTTCGTCAAGTCGGAGCTCCGACTTCAGGTGGCGTTCAATTGCACTTTTTCAGAAAATCTGAGTTCGGACTTGTCTCGAACGCAGCATGAGTTTCAGAGCAGATCCTGGTACTGAAGTGAATTTCTGAGGTGGGTACTGTGGTGTAGTGTCTGTATTTAATGTTGGCAGAGACCCACACTTTATCCTATACGCTGTCAAAACAAGAAGGCAGTATCTAGTTGGTGAGATCACCACAAGTGGCCGAAGCTGCTATTTACTTGGTGGAAAGTGTCATGGTGGAAATGCACTTTTATTCCACATAACTAAATGAGACAATAGAAAAACAATTATTGCTGAGGTGAACTAGTTTAGCAGACCTCCCATCTCAAGTTCTGCCTCTATGTTGCCTTTGAAATACAAATTTAAATCTATTCATTTGTAAGTTGGTTGATCATACATATTTGAATATGAATATTATGAGTGCGCTGATGAGACACCTAGCAGAAAGAAATAAACATTTAATTTACTACAGTTTCATGGAAACAGACATTCAGAGCTGCTTCTTTTTAAAAAACTGTTACAAGAGTCCAGATTTTAATCTGTGTCAGCAGTCATGACAGCATGGCTGGTATTGTTTTCATATTGTGAGTCTGTCTGTGTGTCATCATGGCAAAATGTGGCTGTGGAGACGACTAC
The DNA here is from genome assembly GCF_905171665.1 of Trachurus trachurus. Classification (NCBI taxonomy): domain Eukaryota; kingdom Metazoa; phylum Chordata; class Actinopteri; order Carangiformes; family Carangidae; genus Trachurus; species Trachurus trachurus. The sequence continues at coordinate 21,552,522 of NC_139893.1, read as the reverse complement.
TGTAGCGGGAACTACCACAGAGGTGGTTTTGTGAACTTTCACAGATGTTTTTATGTCTGTCTGTGGACACATTTTGTCACCACACTAGCGTCATAATTGTGCATGATACAGCCACGAAACTTCACACGTGTATTCGAAATCAAGAAGATGGGTGTGGTTCGGCCCACGAGGGCAGCCTACTGAATTTTCTGGTAATAATACAGAAATAACTGCTGAGTAATCAAGGTTAGAACATCAACATGCTGATGGGTGTGACAGCTGGGGTGATCCCACTGCAACAGAGTTTCTGTTCATTTTAGTTTCATTGGGTTTCATGTAATTGACTGTACAAGACAAACACACAATTGAATTGGATATGGCTCTTGGATATGGGTGAGAACACACATGCATGGGAAGACCCGGCAAACTCCACAAACATAGGTTTATACCCATGACTGTCCTCGCTGTGAGACATATATAAAATATAACTCATTTCAGCTTTTCAGGCTGCACTGAGTTAAATCACTGTGATTAATGTCAGTTTCCCCTCTGTCCTGTGTAATTCAGGCACCATGGTCGAGTGGCACAGAGTGTGTAGCCAAGTACAACTTCCAGACTGCCAACGAACAGGACCTGCCTTTCTGTAAAGGAGATGTACTGACCATCATTGGAGTCACCAGGGTAAGGAAGCTGGTAGCAACATTTGATATTGTATGTTTTAGTTTTTCCAGGTACTGCTCATATCGAATACGATCATTTTCTGCTTTATAAAGATGGCAAAATGGCTTTTTGTCACTGTCAGTATTAATGTGTAGGACTGTGACATAGTCGTTGACCATTCCTGACCTACGTCTTTGTTGATGTCTCTGATACTGATCTAAAGTATATTAATGAAAACACGCTGAATGGACAGCTGCTTCTTCTTGCTTGAAATAGCCAGCGCAGCAATTTCATTGCTGTTTCAGAAAACAGGAAAAAAAACAATTACTGAAAGTGGTGGTGTCCTATCTCATAATATGTGTACTGTTAAATGATTGATACTCATTTTTTGCATTTAATTTTATGCTCAGCTGAGATCTGGCAGCAGTAGTTCATAGTGAAAGTACGGCCGCTAGAAGATTGTCAGATAGTACAGCAGCCCTCACTGTTTGCAGCATCTTATTCCCACAAATGTCTGGTTGAATCAGTGGTGTTAAAGTGGATTGCAGCATCCATGCTGCAATCCACTTTAACTTGTACAGAGAACTGTAGGTCTGCAATCCCAGTGGTTTACCTCTGCTACTGACTCAGTGAATTTAGAAAATGGCTTTGATTTATGTTAAGTTGACAGCATACCTCAGTTATTAAGGTTGTGTTTTCTCGTGTTTGGTCCCCCTTTAGGATCCCAACTGGTACAGAGCGAGGAACACGGTGGGCAGAGAGGGCACCATTCCAGCCAACTATGTCCAGAAAAGGGAAGGAGTCAAGTCAGGAGGGAAACTCAGTCTTATGCCGTAAGTACCAGCCGGAGCGTGTGTGTGTGTCTGTGCATGTGTGGGCTTTCTACTAACACTCAAACATTGTTTAAGATTATAGCTGTAGACTGTTGTCACTGAAATGTTGTACTTGGAAAACAATTAAAGGGAAAATGCCAAGTATTAGACAGTATTATCAAAGGTGATGATTGGAGATGTGGTTATATCTCTGTTCACTGCCAAATATGCTCTCTCTTTTTTTTTTTTTAAGTGTGTGAACAAGTTGTTGTTGTTGTGTTCCCTGTAGCAACTAGTAAAAACATAGTGTTGATTTCAAAAACGTCAGCCACAGCATCAAAAGGGGGAACTCCATCTTTTTACAGTCTTTTGGTCTTTACACTTCCTTCCCTTGACGCTGTCTGGCTGCCACGGGGGCCGGGCCCAGCTCCACCGTACGCTTAAATCGCGCTGTTTGAAACTGCTGCTATTTTAAAAAGGAGGAAAACTTAAAGAGAGGCATATGCAAATGAAAGGAAGGAGAGGAGCGGAGAGCACACTGACTGCTGCAGCTTTTAAACTCGACAGATTAGTAGAAAGTTTTTTAATTCCAGTGGTAAATGTCAAGAAGTGAAGATTCATAAGAGAGCAGTGATGCACTGCGAGATATGATGCAGACTAGAGTTCAGTTTGTCAGTGTTTCCATGTTGTGTCAGAAGAAAACAAGTTGTTGTTGTTGTTGCTGCTGGGGGGATATGTTAGATTTTGACAGCATCAGATGATGTTCATTAGCTCATAATTAACCACTCTAAAAAACATTGTGTAACAACTGTGCTCAGGCTCCACAGAGGAAATCTTTACACTCCGAGGGGGAGTTTGGCCATGGATCAATAATCGTAAGCAGGTCGGTCTCTTCAGCGATGTCTATGGAGCTCACAACAGTCGGTGCTGTGACACTGTAACACTGAAGCAGACTTTGACCTTCGTTGTCTCGCTTCATCTGCTGCTGCTGAAAGTTTGACTCTCTCCCTTAAAACCACTTGCACCGTATTCAACATGGCGTGGACAGGGAGCAGTTTAATTAGCCCTGCTCACTGTATGAATTACTGAAGTCAAAAGCTAGCTGCAACTTTACTACTGTATAGCTGTGATGAGATTCTTTAGCTGTAGAAATATAAACTGTCGACTGCAACACAATTACTATACGGTAAATAAAGGACTTTTCAGCAAATTTTATTTTAATTTCACTTACAGGAATGACTGTTCCTGTTACTTGCTGACCTTGTGTTCTCACTGTGTAGTGAAGTTCCTCTGGACTGGAGGCATCAGCTGTAACCCGCAGGGACTTGTTGATTTAGTTATGTATGACTAACAGATGTCTCAGAGCAGACCTCTCCCTCTCCTCTGGGTCACATAAGGGTTCAGTCCTGGTCTTCTGTCCCATGCTCACCCTGATTTTTGTAAACTCAGCAGTGGGATAGTACAGTCCTCGCTTCCCATGCTGGCATTGAACAGCCTGCTCTCTTTGCTGCCCCCATGTGGCCGACATCTGAGGCAGATTCCAGCACCACCCTACAGAAAGCTGGGGTGTTCTGCTTCCTAGTTTCCTGTTGTTCCTACCAAGTTGTTTACCACATGTTTTTGCTGTGATGTAATTTATCAAAAAAAAAAAAAAAAAAAAACTGCAGCTAATTTCTATGGACAGAACAACCAGTGTGCGTCCTGACCAAGGGGGTATGTATCTCTCTGGGCCATCCATGCTTGGCGCTTGCTCCCAGATTACTGGGAGTTAAGGAGCTGCTGTCCATCGGAGAAGCTGCCTGCACTGATCTAATCAACTCAAACCCATATTAAGCTGCTTTTCCACAAGGGCCTCGCTGTCTGAGGAGGCAGAGTACGAAGAGGAGGAGGAGTGGGAGGTGGAGGAGGGAGTGACGGAGGCTGCCACTGGAAAATGGGCTAAATCAATTATGGCTGTTGATTACCACCCGTTCACCAGCCAAGACGGATAGAGAGACCCTGTGGGCTGATAGTGTTTGCGGCTCACGCAACACTTCACACAAGGAGTGACATACATTGATGGTATGATGCACATGTTTGTGGTTTAGGTTGCTGCTGGGATGGCAGTGTGTTTGACCTCCTGGCCACAGGTCTATAGATGCAGAAGAGAGGTGATGTCAAAGTCCTGATCCTTACAATAATATAAGTGTTTGTTGTAGTTTCCCTGTATTTTAAAAGGAAACTTTAGCTGCTCTATTACATGTAAACATAATGTGTTTGAATAGAGATTTGTGAAGAGCATGGAAGCATGGAGCAGTACATAAGAGAGTAATCCATCCATTAGCCTATAGATGTATGGCCTAGACCATATGGTGAGGCTAAAGCAGGCTTATACAGCCAGCCTCTAATTCAGGAACCAAGAGCTTTATTTGTTGTTAGTTCAAGCCAGCAGGACTCTGAACAACTTTTTCATTGAACCCAAGCCTGAGTTTCTTTTCCTGTCTTTTTTACTCCAAAGTGTGTTTAATAGCCAGCCCACCTCCTGGTGACTTGGTTGTGTCCTTTTCACCACATCTTCTGAGCAGTTTTTGCATTTTCCTGTTATTGCAATGCCTGTGTTTCCGACTCTGCCCTGTGCATGTGTGCGTGTGTGCGAGCGTGCGTGCGTGCGTGCGTGTGTGTGTGTACCACATTTCCTGTTGTTTGGGTTCAGGTACTTTTTCAGTGACTCCTCAAGACCAGACGGACCCCGCCCCTGCTCCATTTGAGCTGAACAGACTGGAAGTGCTGCCGGCTTCCCATTACCGCCCCATTCTTGTTTTTCACTTCTTGTTTCAGACCGGGACTGTGGGCTGTGATAGGTGGAAGTGGAGCCTTCTGTTTAGTTGAATTTGCAAATCAGTTCAGTGAAAATGAAAATGTTTGTGATCAGATGTTGGTCTGTCTGGAGCTGTTACTGTAACACTGATATGAGTGATGTACAAAGATCAAACTTCTCTCTTCCGTCATTGAAAAATAAGAAGAATCTTTGTGGTCATGCAAACCATCGGTTTCAATATCTCAACCAGTCATTAGTGTTGCTCTTTTTTCCTCTTTTTTTTTAAAATAACTTTGTCTTGTCGTTGCACAACTTTTGCACAATTTCTTCTTCCATTACACAGCTTATACATTATGCATATTTAATTTGGTAAATTTTTTTCTGTTGTATCTATTTTTAGTATTTTATCTCATAACATATTGATGTACATAATTTTTATAGGGATGTATATAGCGTATATTTCTTACTTTTCTTATCTCTGTTTTATTTTGCTCTACTGTGGCCTTATATTATATTATATTATATTAATATTATATTATATTATATTATATTATATTATATTATATTATATTATATTATTATGTGCGCTACTGGATAATTGAACCTTCTTTGGGATCAATAAAGTATCTGTAAGTCTAAGCTCTCTGCCTCTTTTCTCTCCCTGTAGCTGGTTTCATGGGAAGATAACTCGAGAGCAGGCCGAGCGGCTCCTCTACCCTCCAGAGACGGGCTTGTTCCTGGTGAGGGAGAGCACCAACTATCCCGGCGATTACACCCTGTGCGTCAGCTGTGACGGCAAGGTGGAGCACTACCGCATCATCTACACAACGGCAAGCTCACATCGACGAGGGAGAGTACTTCGAGAACCTCATGCAGCTGGTGGAGGTGAGGGACGTCAGGGAGCATAGCTGCCATTCAATCTCCTGTTATTTTCTTTACATAATACTCTTGATACCCATAATACCCTTGGCTTCAGTGCTATAGATGAAAAGGATAATGCCTGTCACTAGTCTGTGTCATTTGATTGGTGTTCTATAAAAGTTAATAACAGCAAAACTCTGAGGTACAAAATGTTAAGACAGACTGTAAACAAAGTTCCCTGTAGACAATCTCAACCTTTGACCTCTTCTGCACATCCTGTCTACAAATGTCCCTGAGGGTTGGGTGAGAAGTAGACCAACATTTTCAGGCTGCTCTCTGTTCCTAAGCTGTAGTTCCCACAGGCTTTAGTCCACAGGGAAGTTTCTTCTTTTCAAGAAACACATGGTGTCCGACATAGGTAGTTGAACCAATAGCAGAAAAAACGGATTATAATAATTATTCAGTTATTTCAAGCAAAATATTCCCGCAGTGAGGCTTCACAATTTGGTCGTATAATATGTGGTGCAAAAAAAATAAAGTGAGAATATATCAGTATTCTGACATTTTATCGGCCAAACTGTTCACCAAAACAATAATTTTCTAAGAATTCCAGAGATCATGAGGCGTAGCGCGGGGGTTTCTATTAATCAGAAGATCAGTAGTTCGATCTCCGGCTTCTCTAGTCCACATGTTGAAATGTCCCAGGGCTGAATCAAAGATACTGAGTCAAAAATCACCCCTAATGCATCACTAGTGTGTCTAGGGTAGAAAAAAATGGAACATGTTGGTTAAACTGTACGAATGTGTGTGTGAATGGGTAAATGTGACTGATATTGTAAAGCTCTTTGAGTGGTTGTTAAGACTAGATAACTGCAATATAAATGTTGCCCATTTACCATATTTTTAATTATTTTTAACCAGATGCCTCGTCAGCTTTTATTTTCAGCCTACGGTTCGTTAAAGCAGATATCAGTGGAATGTTTTTGTTAATATAAGTCCTAAATAGTCCTATTTTCCGTCAGCAATCACTTACATGAAGTATTTCAGCTAAACACGAGTCTCTCCGTCACTCTGCTCTGCTGTAACCCGAGCAGAAAACATTCTCTTCTGGGATACAAGTGTTATCCAATGAGGGAGAGAGAACGGCATGAAGGGCTGTGTGTGCAGCCAAGGGATGCGCAGTGAAGTGTGACGTAGCACGAGGACCAATTGATGCCTGACAAGGGCGGGGGCTGCTAACTCATGGTGCGTTCAAAGAAACTCGTACTTTGTGTTTTTCCTTCCTGTGAAGTCATACCAGTTCGATCTGGTACGAGTTCACGGGTCGGAAGTTACGAGTGGCCGTTAAGGGAACTTTCACAGACAACAGGATGGTAAAAACACGAGCTACGGGTTACCTGGAACGCTACCAAGTCGTAGTTGTGACTTGAAGCTGTAACTTACGGTTTCAAAAGCCTGCCTTGAACGCAGCATTAGCCGAAACGGCCGTGAAGCTGATATCTGCTTTAATAAACAGAAAACTTATCTTAAAAAAACTAAGAATAAGAAATGGTCTTATGACATTGTGTTTTCTTTTTTTATTCACAATTCTAATTAATAATTGTTGTGATTTAACTGTGCTGCTGTACGAGTGCAACACTTCGCAGACACAACACATTTGATTCCCTCAGGGAATTTCCCTAAAAAAAAAAACTCAAGTGCATGTTCACATTCTTCAACAAGCTGTCTGATCCTCTCCCTCCCTGCCTGTTATCTGAAAGCCAGTTCAGAGTGTGGAGAGGGGAAGACAGGAGACACGATAGCAAAGGGAAAGAGACGGAGAGAGAGACGGAGGAGGGGGGGCTTTCGTCCTCTCAGATAAAAGAGTGGAGCTGGATTGGCGGCTATCACACTGTTAATTGGACCTCATCTCTTTGCCTGGCGGGGTGTTGGAAGTGGACGGCAGGAATGTGCCAGCTGGCTCTGAGACTATCTACATCCCTGGTGCATTCTTGTTATCATCAGCTCCCCACAATCTCTACCTTTCTCTCCCTCCCTCTCTCTTTCTCTCTCTCTCTCTTGTTCACACACTCTGGGCTTGGTTCTGCCTCCACTTCCTCTCTCCACCTCCCTCCCTCTCCTCCTCTTCTCGCGTGCCCTTGTGTATACCTGGCATATTGCTTTCTCTCCGCCTCTCTTTGTTATCCATCTCAACCTCTTACGTTGCTTCTCCCGCCTTATGTTTCTTTCAGTCTTTCTATATCTCCATCCTCTTCTCTGTCTGCATTCCCCTCTCTCTCTCTCTCTCTCTCTCTCTCTCTCTCTCTCTCTCTCTCTCTCTCTCTCTCTCTCTCTCTCTCTCAATAATAGCCTATGAGAGGATTCCTTGAATTCTTGTGTGTTTTTCCAGCTTGTTCTTCTGCTCTTATTAGCCTGTCACAGCAGGCTTCACAAAGACCTAAATATAGACACGCACATATACATAAATGTATACCTCCCTCCTTTTATGTATGTCATCTATATGTGTCAGTCATGGAGAAGTGAAACAAAGATGGCTTCAGTTGGTATTTTAGAGGATGTAAGAGCACAGTGAATGTATTGTCAGCTACAATGCCTGTTTGTATTTTTACTCAGTGGTTACATCCCTTTCTGTTATTATATGGGAAGAGCTTCCCCAGGACCATTGTGTACTAAATATATTGTGTAAATGCACATTCTAATATGATAGAAGAACAATGCAGATGTAATAACACATGATGTTGTAGCCACATCACAGTAGCACAGTGTGTTTGTGTGTGTGTGTGACCCTGCCTTCACCATGCTGCTCCCTGGTGGTTGCAACAGTAACTCACACTGTGGTCAATTGTGCTGCAGTTGTGTAACGTTGGTTTTGTCGGTGGAAGAGCTTCTTCTTTTTCTGTTTTACTCATTCAGTGGTCACACAGAGATTTCCTGTGTAAAATCAGCGCTCTGGCAGAAAGACGCTGATTCACTATTTGCCTCATACATTCTCATTCATCTTTTTCTTCTTCTTTTTTTTTGAAAGCACTCAATCCTGCCGACCGTTCTTGGATCATCGTAGAAATCACCAAAATAAGACAATTGCCTGATTTATTATTGACATCTAATTGGATTTTATGATAAGGACCTGATATTGACTGGGATATCTTTGGTTTTTCTTGTGTTGTTTCGGGGGGTAAAAAGGTCAAATGCATTGACCTCTCCCACACCCACTCTCTCCTCTCTTGCTGCTGGTTCCCACAGTAAATGATTGAAGCTCCGTAGTCTCAGGATGACACAGTGTCAATCACGAGCAGAAGTTGAGAAGTTGGCGCATTTCAACACCACCACATTTATATGAGTGTCCAGCTTTGGATTTAAGTTTCTGTGACATTTTGATGATTGAAATATTTAAACAGTTAACTTAAGTTTTGCCAAAGTGTTGGGTGAAATATTAGTAGTGAATCATCATGTTTGCTAATGTAGACATTTTGATTTTCAGCAGCAACAGCTGATAATAAAGCAAAGCCTGGCTCCTCCTCCGTTTTCATCCTGTCTTTTGTATGGAAATTAGGCAGTGGTTCAGTATCCCACGGGACAAAACCCTTTAACTTTGATGCGTGTTGATAAAAGTTGAACCTTTCATGCTTCATTTCTTTGGTGCAGGAAAACACCACTGATATCCTGCACATATCAAATAGAGGGAGCTCCTCACATCAACTCCCAGCACAGTCTGAGGCCTCTTTTCATCACCACCTTCTTGTTCTACTGTGGGGAGCAGCTGAAAACATCAGCACACATTTCTGTTTTATATATCAAAAGTTGGTCTACAGTCTCACCAATCAGGATTAATTCATGAACATCAGACACGGCCAGGTCCAAGATATGGAGAGTGTCGGCAAACTTCTATACATCAGATTCTTTTAAACATGAAAACATGGATTTTCATTTTCTGACATTGAAACACTTAATTAAATTTTTTTTTTTTGCTTTAAAATGTTTGCATGTAATCTTCTTTTCTTCTGTCTCCAGCACTACACCAAAGATGCTGATGGCCTTTGTACCAGGCTGATTAAACCCAAGTTGATGGAGGGAACAGTGGCAGCGCAGGACGAGTTCTCCAGGAGTAAGAACACACTCGGCTCATTACCCTGCACTATAGGGACACAGATGCACACAGGGGCTTTATTGTGCTTGTGTGTACATACACATAATAAACAGACAAAGCCTGCGTTCCCTTCAAAGCTCTCTATCATCCCCGTCCTAATTGCATTAATCAACAGTGAGTAATTAATCTTTTCGTGTCTGGGGAACGCCTGCTGGGCTGCAACAGCTCTCAAGGTCAATCTGAGTCTTCCTCCACTTCCGTCTCTCTTCGTTCCTCCTCATGTACGCGTCTGACTCGGCAAATTCTTACAACAGAAAACTGAAAAACAAATAAATAAATGTAGCAATAAATCAAGACTTTTTCTCCCAAATGAGAGATCCATCTTTCATAAAGTGGGACTTCTGCTCCAACCAGAAGATAGATGCCATGGATGTGAGAACTCACCACTGAATATTTTAATGCATTTGTTGAATAGTTTAGTAGTTCTGCGTCTTTGATGTCTTCAACTTTTTACTTCCAATGTTATAAAGTGGTTCAAATAACAATAAATGTGACTTATTCCTGCCTTCCAAATTACGTAGCTTTTCCCTTGAGGTTATGTTGTGATATATTGGTGGTTGATAGTCAGGCGGATGATTTTACTATTTGGCTGTGGGGTCTGATAAGTGTCCTCTGTCCTCTCTTGGCAGGCGGCTGGGCCTTGAACAGAAAGGAGCTTAAACTGATCCAGACCATCGGCAAAGGGGAATTTGGAGGTGAGGAACTGAATTTTCAATGATCTCGTCGCCATCATTAAATTTCATCATAATAACGAGAGACGAAGGTCGACTGTCGAATATTGTGCTGAGTCGTCACCTTGTCTGTGTCCTTTCGCAGATGTGATGGTCGGAGACTACAGAGGGACCAAGGTGGCGGTCAAGTGTATCAAAAACGATGCCACGGCGCAGGCGTTCATCGCTGAGGCCTCTGTCATGACGTAAGACCCTGCAGCTCCACCTTTATCCTTCACACCACCTGTTCAATATTGCTTTGAGTCTGTGGGTACTAGGCATTTTGTCCCCTTTAAAGTCTAACCTCTATCACTGCCATGAGTGATTTTTTATGTTTCTTTTTGCCATTGTTTCTGTGTTTGTCCAGGCAACTGAGGCACAACAACCTGGTGCAGTTGTTAGGGGTAATTGTTGAGGAGAGGGGCAGTCTCTACATCGTCACAGAGTACATGGCCAAGGTGAGAATCACCAACACTACAACCTTGAGAAACACCTATGCTTCTTTTTACGAAGCCTAAAATGCATAGACACATTTCAGAATGGTATTGAAAATTAAAGCTAACATCAATAATAACCAAGTTACTGCATTTGTGAATTGAGTTCAGTTGAGAATATGTAAGATTTAAGACTTTTTATTCCCCACGTATGGGAAATTTAGGAAAGGCACGCTGGGTAAAGTCATTGTCCTCCACATGTTGTATTGATGGTGTGAACTGTGTTACAGGGCAGCCTAGTGGACTACCTGCGCTCTCGAGGGCGGACCGTGCTCGGTGGAGACTGCTTACTCAAGTTTTCGCTGTGAGTCTTTTCATCTTTGTTCAGCTACCTATTAAAATTTGTTGAAAAAGAGCTAAACTGTTGCTCTGTAGATGACAGCAGTTGAAATGAATTTCAAAACAACAGTGTTGTGCACTTGACTGTCAACATAAAAGAAGCGCTTTGTTTACACGAGCGACCATCGTGCAGCTTGTTTGCCTCAATGAAAGGCTGTTTTATCTGCAAGTCAAGTGCCTTAAAGTCTTCGTTTATTTTTCATTTAACAGCCATTTAGCCCATGCCGTAACCCCCACACACAAGTTAAAATGAGCACAGCCATTACTCTCAGATCAGTAGGCATAAATACAGAGGGAAGAATTTCATGATTCATTTCCAGTGCCGTGTAACCCTGGGATGAACTTGTTAGAGGATTGCACGGGAATAAGTAGTAACTGGTCTGGATGAGCTTAAAATGAGCAGAGGGGGAACTTATAGTCAAGATTTTTTTTCATTTAGCTCCTTTTCAATGAAAACTCATCTGGAAAATTCTTGTTTGACTTTGGACATTTTAAATCAGAGTCTGGGTTTTCCCCCTCAACGCCACCATCTTTATGGCATTAATTCAACTTCCACTGTGGTCGTCATTTATCCTGGTCTTAACAGTCGTAACCACGGCCACAGACGTGTTATCTCGCTCATCCAGCCCTCACTCATCATCTCTCCCATCAGTGACGTGTGTGAAGCCATGGAGTACCTGGAGGCCAACAACTTTGTCCACAGAGACCTGGCAGCTCGTAACGTGCTGGTGTCCGACGACAACATCGCCAAGGTCAGCGACTTTGGCCTCACCAAGGAGGCCTCCTCTATACAGGACACTGCCAAGCTGCCCGTCAAATGGACCTCCCCTGAAGCACTAAGAGAGAAGGTGAGGGCGTATGTGCTGATGCTTTCTTAGTAGTATTTATTTTTCACCTACTTCAGCTTGAATACCAAGCTGGAAGCTTTAAAGTGGGAGGAGGAAGGATGACTGCAATGCACTGCTCTGACATAAGCTTTATCAAAAACAAACAAACATTTAACCTCATGTAAGAACATTTCATTCTCTCGTGTTAAAGGTCATTATGTGTTTCAATTTACATTCACCAGATATTACCTAAGTAAACCTGTTGTAAAAAAAAAGTGTGTTTCAGCTTGATGAATATCACATGTGCAGAGTTCAAAACCCAAGCAGGTAAATTGTTATTGAAAGCTGCCTGTTCCTCTCTGTTTGTAAAACAGTTTTATTTGCAAAAAATTGTGTCAGAGATTAGAATAAAAATTTTCACACTGCAGAGTTAGAAGTGAAAAAACAACAGATAAAAAAAACAAGTGTCGACAGTCATGTTAGTGGAGCTAAAACAATTTGAACTGATGATACAACTGCCAGCGCCTTGTCATCACAGCAGCACCTTATTGTTATGGAAATAAAAAGGGAACGGTTTCATATTTAGATACGTTAGATGCTACAAGAAGTCTGTCGAAGGCCACTAAGATGGGATGTGACTATAACAGAGTTGGATGAGATAATAATTGGTGCTGTCACGCAGTTGAACTACAACAATTGCATGACCGTGAAATTAGATCATGTATTTGTGCCATTTATTTTTAAACTTTCAGGGATTCCCATTCTTAATTCAAGAAGAGAGGCCGACTATTAGAATGACTCATGCAACAGATCTTGTATGATAAAATTGGCAAATGTACCGAGTTCGCTTAATACAGTCACTTGTGCCAGTAAAGAATGAATCTTGTGCTACAAGTGATTCTTGCATCACTTGTTGTACTACGATGCACTTGCATTGTATTCATAAAATAAATATGACAGATGTTAGCCAATTCCTTTAATTCCTGCATTTCAGGTGGACTGAAGTTTCTGTAGCAGCAGCAGTTCCTCTCTGTGGTGGCCGCTCCTCCGTTTGCTCTTTCTTCCTCTTTCACTGTGCAAATACAAACTCTCTGCAGCCTGTGCTTACGTGGAATCCTGTTTGAACATGCTCAGCTTTACTTATTACATTTTTAATATAGACTCCGGCAAAAATATTACAGTACTAACACTTTATTATTATTGTCATATTCACATATCCTCACTTGAACTCCTGAAATAGCACTAGACAAACAAAACAGAGACCTGCTTTTTATGGACAGAGGAAGACAATAAACCCAGCTGCTGCATATGAAGTCATGAACCTCTTCTTTTTCTCTTTCTCTCTTGTTTGTCCAACAGAGGTTTTCCACCAAGTCGGACGTCTGGAGTTACGGAATCCTACTTTGGGAGATCTACTCCTTTGGGCGCGTGCCTTACCCTAGAATTGTAAGTACCTGAACACTGGTCTCTGTGGATCACCGAGGTCTGAGGTGCACCAGCAGATGGCAGGCTTCGTTGCAGGGACCAGTGTTTTTTATTTATTTATTTTTCCTCCTTGGAATAAAATGTCTTGTGCTGTCATAGTTGACCCCAAAATAATTAGATTTATGCCATTTAACTGCTGGAGCACGTCATTGAAAATGTGACACTTGCGAAATTATGCATTTAATTATTACACCACTTCACCTCTCGTCACATTTCCATTACCACGCTTTGTTGTCACTGTGGAGAGTTAGTAACCTTTGCCTGGTTGAAGTCGAGTCTGTTACGTCAGCTCACTTTTTGCGCCTCTGCTCTGCTCTGCTCGTGTGTCTCAGCCCCTGAAAGAGGTGGTGCCCCGGGTAGAGAAGGGATACAAGATGGACGCCCCCGACGGCTGCCCGCCCGTGGTGTACGACCTGATGAAGCAGTGCTGGACCCTGGACCCCGTGGTGCGGCCCTCCTTCCGCATGCTGCGGGAGAAGCTGCAGCATATCAGAGCCAAGGAGCTCTACCTGTGAAGAGGAGGCGGGTGGGGGGGGAGAGGAGGGTGGGGGCGAGACGCAGCCGAGCGCAACTGTACAGTGGGAGGAGGAGGAGGAGGAGGAGGAGGAAGAGGAGAAGAGGGACCACAGCGCCTTCCTCTTGCCTGCCCAGCCTGTTGACCTGTGGGACTGCCTTACCGTGCCCCCCCTCCCCTGACTTCAGACGTCCACCAGCCGTCCTCTGCTTCCATACAAGGACTGTTTTCCTGTTTGTGTTGTATAGCTTTTGCCGGACAGTTTCCTCTTCTCTTGATGGGCCACTGTTCTTCCCTCCCTCTATACCTGCTGCTGCTCACCCACTCTCTCTCTCTCTCTCTCTCTCTCTCTCTTTCTCTCTCTGTGTCTCTTCTCTCTTGGTCCAAGTTTTCTCGTCTTCCTGCACCCGGAAGATCGCTCCTCTTTTCTTATGTTTTCCCTTCCCACCTCCTCCTCCTCCTCCTCCTCCTCCTCTCCTGAACATGGCATTAACTGGAGGGGAGGCTGGCCTTTTCCTCCACGTTTGTCAGGTGCTCTTTCTTCTTCCTCTTTTTCTTCTTTCTCTTCTTCTTCTTCCCCCTCACCCCTCCATCATTCCTGGTTCTCTGTAACACCATGTGGCTCTGCATGCCTTTCAGCCCAGCTTTCTGTCATTCCATCCTTCCTTCCTTCAACCCCTTCCCTACCTCCCTCCCTCCCTCCCTCCCTCCCTCCCCTTCGGCGTGGTGTCAGGTGTGGGGCCTTCGCTCTGTGCCAAAGTGCCTCCAGTCTACAGAGCTCCAGACTTCCCTCCAGCACTTCTTTCAATTGGACTGTTGTCGTTTATTTTGTTTTTAATTACTTTTTTTTTTAAAGATTTTTTTTTATTGCTTTCTTTTTTTCAGGGAGGTTATAAAACCATTTTTTAAAGTGTTGTCTCCCCCACCTCCACCATGTCCCCATCGGACTGAATTATTCTTTTTTTGGTTTGTTTTTTCCAAGTGTCCAAGAAGAGCATGAATAGGAAGAGAGAGGACATGGGAGCCAGTATCATATTCGTCCTCCAACCAAGACGGAGAGGTGTGGGGGGGCAGGACAATAACAGGAGGAGAAGGGGGAGAGGCAGTTCACAAACATGGTTGATTCATCATATGTGGGCTTGTTTTTATATCAAAATATATTTAAAGGATTAAAAAAAAAAAAAAGAACAAGGAAAAAACTGACTGGGGCAGAGAATCTTAAAGAGGAGGACTTTCAGGAGCCAGGCGTCTCTTGGCGTTAGGAATGTTCAGTGTCTCTGTGAACGCTGGGGTCGGGGTGGTGCATGCTATGTGTGAGAGGCCTTGGGTTCAACTGTCAGTGCTTTCAATGTTCATTGTTTTATTATGCTATCATGATTATGAATAAATCATTCCATCTGAACAGTGTGGAAACACCTGCATTTTTGTGTGAGTGTGAGAGAAAGAGAGAGAGAGAGAAGAGGTGAGATGTGAATTCAATTGAGGCGCATATTTTAAATGACACATCAAAAGCAGAGAGATTTTAGCAGCTGAGTGGACAGGAGGATGCTGAATATTTGGCTTTAATGAAATTTACACATTTTCTCCTTTAATAACTCCAGAAAGCATATACTCTTCAGCTCCACTGAGCAGATCAGGTTTATGCACTTTACTCAAGGCTCCTTGATACAATAGATCAGTGATTCCCAACCAGGGGTACATGGAAGCATTTATTAATTTATTTCCATGATAAGTAAATATTCCAGGTCATTTCATAAGCCCATTACTAACAACTAGCTCCCCCTGGGAGACAATAACCTGTAGAACAACTCAAACGTCCAGTTACTGTTGCTATGGACTCAGGAGAGGGTTCAGGGAGCTGAACGTGACAGAGTTTAATAGAGCAATGGCAGGTTGATTTTTATTTATTAATTATTTTTATTTTGAGGGCAGACATTCTTTTTTATTTTTATGCTTAATTTGAGTTCAAAAGAACAAAAAAGAAGGATAATTATTATTTAGAATACAATACACTAAGTGTAAAATGTATTTGCACAAATTAAAGAGAGAAATTTAAATGATTTTCATTTCATAATCACTTAGGTTACATTTTACTCATGGTATTACTTATATTCATGATATAACAAAAAGGGTACACAAGACAAAAAAGGTTGGGAACCACTGCAATAGATGATGGAGGAGTAAGGGTTTGTAATAGAGTCTGTAATAGAACAGCAATGGAAGGTTAAGAAATATGATTTCTTTACATTCATATGTTTGCTTAGGTAAATGTATGTCTGGACCCTTCAGTGTGGGAGATAAAAATGAGAGGTGCTGGTTTTCAGCACATCTCCTCCTCCAGTCACACCCAGCATCCTGAAAATAGTTCCTTGCTCTTCAACACCACGGCAACTTGTGACGAGGATCATGAGACAGACTGACTTCTTCAGACCGACGCTGCAAAGAAGTGCGTCTCACGTCTGTCTCCGAGCCCGATGTCTTCACAGATGTACAGCTATAAATAATCCTCCTGTGATCGTCCTTTGTGAGCAGAGGTTTTGTGAACAGGTGGTGAAGTGTCAGCAGAGCCGTTATACGTGTGAAGCGTTGTTAGTGCTCCTGTCAGCTGAGCACTTACCAGCAGTTAACAAGCAGCTGGGTTCATTGTGCCACCTCTGGTCTCTCCGGGGAAAGTGTCCACTTAACCCCCCCACCCAGTGCAGCAGTCGTCCTTGTTTCTGACCCCCTGTGATTCCATTTTTAACTAATTCCACTCTCATCTTTGTGACTTTTACCAAACCCTTGCGTTTCTGTGTCTACAGCGCCTGCAGCAAACAGTTTGTTTGAGGCGTAGTTTATGTGATTCCTATGAATTTTAATGGCAGTGACAGGACGGTAGCAATGGGCCCTGGTTACGTAACCGAGGCAGTTTGTGCTCATGGCCAAGACTGTGCCGCTGTCAGGACCTATCACGGCAGCTCCAATTTACCATCCTGCCATGGCCGCACGAGACGGGGCCTGCTGCAGAAGCCCAACCACCCACCCCAACCCCCTACTCGATTTGTCTCCTTGGCTCATTGGCAAAAAGCACAGCTCATTAGGCGTTTTCAGTTTACAGCTTTGGATGTTGCCTGGCTGCCAAAAGTCACCACAGAGAAGAGAACCAACGGCCGGTCTGAGGGGAGCTGGAAAGGAGCAGCACGGTGGTTTGATCTTAGATTGGATTGCAGTTGGGAAGGAGATATGAAGACATTACATTCAGACATGGTCCAATTGAAAGCCAGGGGTCAAAGGTCATTGTACTGTTTCTTGGTGAAAGAGGCTTTGTGCCATCAATAGCCTACAGAAACATATACGATTCTGTTCATTTCTACATTCACAGCACAGCAAACCATTGTCATTTATGAAATATGACGAATTATAATACTACATTTAAAAATGTAAAGCCCCAACTTGAGGTATCACTGTGACGGGAGCTTGTGGTGACAGGAGTGAGAGTTAATGCACCGCTCTCACGTCTGGATGGCTTGCTCTTTCCTTCTCACTTAAGTAATCCTGACAACCACGCAGCTCCACGTTCTTAGCAGGCACAAGCAGGAGGATTGATGCGTTAATCAGCTTTCGATAAGTTATGGATCTGTGCTAGTGACAGCAGCTGGGCAGAACTCAGCCAGCAACAAATTAGCCCCCTGAATTAATCTGATTACGCCAAGACAATTTCTTTGGGAGAGTCCGAGGAAGATGATTGGCAGCACACTTTTTTTTTGTGGGTTTTTGTGAAGCTGATGTGTAGCGTCATCCTCCTGCGAGTCAAGCTGGACCTGACAGATTTATATGCCTGACAGAATGAGGGTGAGATAATGAAATGAGGGTGGAGGGTTCAGGTGTTTGGTTTTTATTTTTGTCGTTTGTTTTCTTTCTCTTTTTTTTAAATGCTGTTTCTGGGTTACATGATGGCAGATTTTCTTGGAGCCACATGACTCACTAGGAAAACACAAGTCTGTGTGCTGTGTCTGGCCGAGAGATCATTCAGCATTTATGTTCTATTTTTTCAGGGATTTCTTTTTCTTTCTTTCTTTCTTTTGGGATCTTAATTTTTGCCACGCCAGCCTGCTTCATATTTGAGCAGATGGTCTACTTCCAATCTAGAAACTAACAAAAACCACTAATTTATCCTGGAGCAGCTGGAGGTTACAACCACTGATCAAAGTGCATAATAACAGAAGAGCTTCATTCAATTTGACTCCCATGTTTCTGAGGCTTTCAATGACTACATGTGGATCCATGAAACACTGCATGTTTCACACCCACTCTGATCTTTATTGCTGATTAATTTAATTGTTTGTTTGTTAATCCTGAACCGCAGATTTACTTGTTTTCTTTTAGATGAGAAGATTGATACCACTTACATGACTTAGTTTAACTTTAATTTTACATAGAGCCAGAGTCAGCAGTATCTTAGCTTAGTTTATTTTAGCATAAAGACTGGAAACAGGTTTCTGTAATCCATAGATGGATTAACTGAGGTTCTGTACTGCATTACTTTAGAGCAGAGCCAAGCAAGCTGTTTCCCTCTCTACCATGTCCTTATGCTAAGCAGCAAACTGCTGGTGGAAACATCCTATGTGCTATCCTACAGACACAATACCATTGTCTCATTCAACTCCAATCAGGGCAGCAAATAAAGCAAATACTTCCTGGGGCCAGTGAATGATACAGCAGATTGCAGGGAGAAACTCTTGATACCCCTGAATTACTGACACTGAGGGGTTTGTTTATACCGCTCCAGCACGGTCATTGAGTGGGAGATCTCCATTTCCAGCCCTTTGCCGTAACAAGGAGCACACGTGGAGCTGACGGGAGATGAAGGCAATGATATGCTGCCTGGCTGTGTCAAACGTGCACATGGCCCCAGTGACAGATCTTTCCACATACTATACACATCACTTGGTTTCATCATCACATGCCTTTTTTGTCTCTGGTTGCACGCGTCGTCGACACCTTACTGCACAGCCTGAGACGACACTGCTGCTTCCTGCTGCAATTAGCTTCTATTTGGGGACATTTGCAAAGACAGGGATGTTAGCCTGTCAGACACTGATGCCACAGTTTTTTTTGTTTCCTTTTGGGTTTGCCCTTGTGTTGGGACACTGCATTCGGGCCCTTGTGCTGTGTCACAGCAGCGCAGTGGTGTTGGTGCTTTTAGCAGCCTGAGTCACGCCCCCCAAAAGCCACATGCAACATATGGAGTTCATCCCACTGCATGCTCTATTTACTCTGATACAGCATCAGTGTCTGCCGCATGAATGTCGACATATTTGGACGTTCCTCTCCGTCACTGTTTTGTCCATTGCAGCCTTTAGTTTCTGTCAATGATATAAGTGCTGTGGTAAAGCTGCGTGTGACTCTCAGTTGTACCAACAACAGTGTATTTTTCAGACTCCAGGAGGCATGACCGACCTTGCAAACAGAGCCACTCATCAGCAGACTTAAAGACAGAATGAAGCCTGACTTCAAATGTCAGAGTCAGAGACAACATAAAGGCACTTCTGTTTTATTCTGACATTTTACATAAAGATTATTTTACATGCACATACAATGCTTACAATGCATGTGTGAATTAAATCCCTTATAGGAAAGATTTACATTATTTCCAGTCAAAAATAATATCCACATGGCTACATTGGTAATTGATTTGGGGACAAAAATCCTGTGAAGTTGTCTCTACCTGTTTTTCATGCGCTCTTTCCTTGTTGAGTTAAAGAAGATGGAGAGGACACACATACAGCATGTGATGATACCACATATGTTACAGTATAATGTAATGAGGCTAAGAAATTGCAGCCATGCTAGCAGCCAGCAGCAGCTTGGTGAGGATATACAGAATGTAAGCACAGCTGTGCTTTGAGCTAAATGCTAATACCAGCGTGTCGTTTGTTTGCTGATGATAGAGCAAAAATAGTAACTGCTTGATCAGGGGATCACTCACGTCTGTAGCATGTAGCCTGTCCTATAAGGACTGACCATGAATATGGAGTGAAGCCTGCAAGTTCATTCAGGAAGGCAAGTCGAGCTACATTGCTTTACTCACATGACATGCCTCACTCAATCATACACACCCTCTCAGTTTTGCTCAGATATTATCACTGATATCCTAATAATCAGTCAGTGTTGCAAAAGAAGTTTTCTGAGGTTTGTGGTTCACGACAAGCAATGTAATTATGAGCCATCACATGCAGTGGTCTCCATTTGAACAATGCTTGTTTCAAACAGTTTGGATTATAAAAGTTTGATGTTGAATCTTGCTCTTAAGAGCAGATGGCGTCCTGCTGCTAATCAAAGCCCAAGCTGTAGGCCACACAGTGTTTTTGGGAGCTCAGTGCTGGAGACAGATAACACACGAGTTGTGTCCAACAGCGTGCCTGGTGGATGACGGCGCAGCAGTGATGTAGTGACGAACTAATGTGAACCAGTGTGCCTTTCCTGTATCGGCCCACCCTCATTGTGTCTCACTCTGAGAGTCGGCGTTGGCTCACAGACAGAGGGAGACTGGAGAAGGAGGATAACGACCACAACAAAGGCGAGCCTTGTCCGCTGAGCTTCACGTAAACAGTCCCTGCTGCCTCTGATGTAACACCGGGCCACTCACCGAACCTCCTCTTTAAATAACCCAATAGTTGCCCTGCAGTGTTGGCTGACATGTTCATTTGACTTTGTGAAATATCAAGGTTCCCCGAGTCGCAGAGAACATGTTTTCTGCACCGCTTGTCAGCATGAATTTGCATTTTGCTCTTGACATTTCACCTCCCCCCGCCCTGGGCCCCCCAGCCTGCTGGTTGCCAGCAGGGTGGGGGGCTGTGCCAACACACATCCCAATAAGGAGAGGGTGAAGGGCCCCGCGGCCCCTTGAGAGCCACCATTATGATACCACTGCCCTCCATGTACTAACTTTCCTGCCTACATTATCCTCTTGTCTCATGGCAGCAAAAGAGGAATAAACATTAAAAAAAAACACTACAAACGAAGCTTCATAAGAGAAGACATGGATATCAGCCAGTTTATAAATGCTGCACATGCTATAAATAATTTAATATTATCAATGGGACAGAATATTACATATCAATAAAAGTCTCAGAATTTGGAGGAGACCAAAACAGAGCAAGCACACGTCACACACACACACGCAAGAAGATTGTAGAAAAAAAAAGACATGGTTTTCAGGCTGTTCAACGCAGCAGTATTCCACCAAACTGAAATGGAAACATTTTTTTCACTTTCAGGTCATGCCACAGGGAACAAGTTACAACCAAAAGGCAGAGCACTGTCATCATGTTTCATTAGAACAATGTCAAAAGAGAAGAAAAACTTCTTTTTTTTCTTTTTTTGCATATCATAACTCAGTGGAAACAGACCATTCATTGTTTGTTGACCTAAAAAAAAGATCACCTCTAATTCACTCAGAGCTGGGTTAGATATCCAGCGATTGTCTGGACTGGCTCACACAACACTGTTCCGGTTGTTAAAAATGAACAAGCTGAGAGCAGTTCACTAACACGATCACCTCATTGTTACGTTTTGAAGGTTTTTGGGGCTTTTTTCAGGGATGATGTCTCGCTGCCGTTTGAAAGAATCTTCTCTCCCAACAGGTCGGGGCCCAGCAGATGATGTGAGGTTTGATGAATCCTCTCTGTGTGAGTCACAGTGCCAGACTGACACTGAAGACTTGTCATGCCTGCTGTCATTCAGAAGCAGGAGTTTATTATCACTTTTTATAGACAAGCGGC
Source organism: Trachurus trachurus (assembly GCF_905171665.1). Taxonomy (NCBI): domain Eukaryota; kingdom Metazoa; phylum Chordata; class Actinopteri; order Carangiformes; family Carangidae; genus Trachurus; species Trachurus trachurus. Next base: position 21,531,134 of record NC_139893.1, on the reverse strand, counting down.
AGAGCTGGTGACAGGCTGCATGATCAGACTACACTCTTGTTTACCCTTTATCTTTAATAATGTGCCAAACTTAGAGCCTGCAGAACTCCCAGAACCTACTTGCACCTAGTGATTACATGCAGGACTGAATTACCTGAAAAAGGAAGCAAATGTTCAGTCACACCGTCCGTGTACTGACAGGCATGGTGTGACAGTTGTAGAGATGTAATGATAAACAGAAGAGGAGAAGACGTCTGAACATTTCAAGTCTCACAAACAAAAATGAACGTCCTGTCTTTCGGGGTTTCCACCCTCACAAATGACCCGGGCTTGGTTTCGGCGTCTTAGTGAGCATCCGCAGAGGACAGACTCTAAACTGTTGTGACACATGAGGAACTGCAGCCAACCATGAGTAATGTTAAGGTTCACAAAATGCCTCGTAGACTCCAAATAAAACCAGCTTGTCACAACTGTACGTTCACAGCTATGTTCTTGGACATAGCCTCAGGGTGGGCGGCTGAGAGGCGTAGTAGCTAACTCCTCCAGCAACATTTCCTGGGCTGGATTGTTTAGTTTTCTGTGTTGGAAAAATATATTAGCTTCCATTGGAAAATATAACCTGTTAACTATGGCACCATGATTGAGCTTGGCACGGAAGGCAGGGGGGAGGTGGAGACACACACAGACATACACAAAGTCTGTGCAGGGTTTGTTAGACCCTCCTAAACACAGGAGCTAATGAATTCAGCCAGAAGTCAGTGTGTGGCTCAGCAGCTGCAGCTCCACAGCACAGCACAGGCGACCCCACCGAAGCTGCTCTGCAAAGGAAAATAAAAGAGGAAAAAAGATGGCAGCAGGGGCTCACCAAGTACAACAAATGAACACGTATTTGTCTTGGATGGAAAAAGAACATTATTGCACATGTTTTTTTTGTGTTTTTTTTTTTTTACAGTAAAGGTAGAATATAGCTTTGTGTGTGTTCCTGTGTTTCCTGCTCTGTGTGAGTGATATAACAGCCTCTGTACCGTGGGCAGGAATGACTCCGGGCTGCTCCGAGCACATTCACATTAATTAAGTTGATGCGTCGTGGCAAGTCGCATGTGAACAGACATGTATAATCACATAGCCGCAGCAAAGCAAGCTGTTAGCGAGCACACGCGCTCTCTATGATCAGCAAACAGAACAGAAGGCCATATACAGTAGCCCACACAGCACTGGGTCAGTGCTGAAGTGGCTTGTGAGTGATGGCTTGTTGCACTGTGTTGCGATGATGTGATCATTAAAAAGGTGCCATTTAAAATCATGTTGTTGATCATCACACAAGTGGTACCACTGCTTTTTAGTGTGAACGTGCATGTGTGTGTGTGTGTGTGTTGTAAATGTTGCATAATTGCATGATTATCCTTATTATTCTGTGAGTATAATAATTATGATTGTGTTAATGTTGTTGCATTTTGAGAATCCACTATTCACATCCTGACTATTTTCAAGCCAAGCAGACATGAAATACAACCAGCCTCAAATATGGCCTAACTGTTTTAATTATTGGAGCAAAAGATGGATAATATATATTATCATATAACATATATTATCAAGCTGATTCTGTTTGGTTTTCAGATCAACATTCAAAGACATTTTTATTTTTGATCACAGGTTTGATTCATTCCTCCATTAATCAAATATGAAATCAGCTCAGCTGTATTCAATTACACATTACTGCCACATGTTAAACTGTGTTAAGTGCTCCTCCTGTGGGATGCCAGAGTGGCCTCTGTGTGATTGGGTGATCGGTCGAGTGGTTTGGACTGGCTGCGATTTGACCCCTGGCTCAGCTAATCATAGTGATCCGAGTCCACTGATACACTTTATGTAAGAATTATGTGCAACCTTTGTTGTTCATGCAGCCCAAGGCTAGTTTTACATCACTGCTTTCGTGTTCTTGCAGCCGCACTCTGCTCCAGATTATTCCTGCCACGACGGCGACATTTTAGTTAAGTGATTCAAGAGTCAGGATTTATTCCTGCTCAGCTGGCTGCAATAATGAACTATTGTTAAGCTCACAGAGACAGTGAGCTGTGAAGCCACAAATGGAATCAAATCTACATCACAGACTTGATTTTTTGACTCAAGTGACTAACTCATTTGTCTGAGCTTTCACTGGCCTTGTCTCTAGCCTGTGCTTTACTATTTCCCCACTCCGCTGAGACCTGGCTTCAAAGGCTCGCCTCCTGCCTCAGTCCAAGCTGGATTACTCATCAGCCCCCACACACAGACGTGGGAAGTGATGTCGTGCATGAGTCACGTGGTTCTCAACAATGTTCATTTTAACTCTGCATTGGTTAAAAGAGATGGAAGCATCAGACACAGGAGTGGCCAAGGTGAAAAGTTAGAGGAAGGTGTGAGATTCATTCATTTAGTAAATATATATATATATATATATATATACAGTTTTTGCTCACAGGGAACCACAATGGTGCACATTCATACATGAGAACACACAGTGGTTGTATATTTGCTCAGGAGCACTTCCTTCAGGAAAGATAGTTGAAGGATCAGATCTGGGATCAAGATCTTATCCCTGAGCAAGTCCAGACTCAAAGCAACAGTGTGTAACATGGTTTCAAAATTATGTTGGTGTTTCATTGATTTGTAACAGGGAGAACAGTTCCTGCCATTGACACAGAGCCTGGTATTGTACTATGTAACTTTGATTGCCTGCACAGCACCCTTTTCGAGAAAATGTATCACTTTGAAGCAACTTGACACACCAACATCAACACCTCTGACTTAGCAATAAGACACTACTGTACATAGCTCACTATTATTTTTTATCATGGTAGAGGCACCGTACAGAGAACATTGTTGGAGGAAGAAATAAGAGAGAGCAGCCGAACAAGGAACAGGCCATGGTTAAATCTTGGACTGACTTGTTGGTGAGAGTTAAGAGAAAATACAGGGTGCATGTCCGACATCTTGTTGCTGGAATAGTAAGTAATGTCTTTTCCAGTTACGTAAGCTTGTACGTTGTACATTCAGCTTGTCAAAAAACACATATGTGCCGCAGTCCGTGAGTGGGGCTCTATTTGTGACTTGACAGCACTGTTAAAGGGAATTACACTCCACCCTGACCCCTGATTCTTCCACAGTGGGGCTTGAAATCTGCAGATTCTCCAGGATTTTACAAGCAATAAAATCCATCTCAGTCCATTTCAAACCGCCCAACAGTCCTCTAGTCCACATTTCAAAGTGAACCTGAAATTTCACTTATTGTGTGAATGAATGGGTATGGTATATGGTTGAGAAGCTCTATGTGTGTGAGTGAATGAATGAATGTGGCTGTCATCGTAAAGTGCTTCAAGTGGTCACTAAAATTCAAAAAGTCCATTTACTGCAGGATTTTTCCACTTGTGAGAACTACCAGACGTTTGTTGTGAATGTAAAAGCTAAATTCACTGGCTACAGGTCAAATCACTTCTGTGCTGCATCAGGAGATAAAACATTCATATGAAGCAGTTGTTGCACATTATTACTTCAGCCTTCATACTCTCGTTGCCTTTTTGAAATAAGACCAATTTGTATCCTGAAGAGGGGATGACAGCAGATTGGTCAGACATTCATCTCTCATCCTGAGGAAAGTTGAGAGAAAATGGCAAAAAAGAAGAGAGTGTGTCCATCTTCTCAGATAACATGTGACAAGAAAGGCTGTGAAAGCACCGCTGTCAATCACATTTCACACAGAAGCTCTGAGGCACACGAGCTTGAATGTCTGTGAATTTCTTCTTCAGTGTGAAAGATAAAAACATAAAACAATAAAAACAAAACAGCATTCATCACTACTTCTATAGTACACAAAGCAATGACGGAATCAGTTTTGCTTTTCCTTCTCTTCTCTGCATTTCTGCCTTTGTCACTGTTCACTTGTCTGATTATTGATTATTTTATACTTAAAATGTACTTAAAGCAGAAGTAAGCGATCCGGTTGTTTTGGCTAACTTCTTGTCAGCCGATGGAGTTAGCAGCCACCGCCCTCGTCATGGATCTATTGGTCCTCGTCCCTACGTCACCACATTCACGCGCATCCCTTGGCTGCACACACAGCCCTTCATGCTGTTCTCTCTCCTCATTGGATAAAGGTTGTAGGATACAAGGAAGTATACAAGACGTTTTCTCCTCGGCTTAGCAGAGCAGAGTGACTGACAGACCCGTGTTTCGGACCAAACACTCTATGTAAGTGATTGCTGTCGGAAGATATAACTATTTAAGACTTATATTAACACAAATATTCCGCTTACTTCTGCTTTAACAGAGGGTAATGTTTTCACCTGGGTCATTTTCTTGTTTGTTTGCACCACACCACCAGCATTTCTTTTACATGGATGCAGCACAGGTCAGATAACAATTTAAATTCTTGACACTTTCCTCAACATTGCAAAAATGCAATATGTTTTTTGTTTTGTTTTTTAAATCAGCTTCAACCATGCTGTTGTGTGTTGCAGCCTTTGACTGTGTGTACACACTATAGTTGAAGATGTTGAGCTGCTCCCTGAACTGTTGCTATTAGGGCCGGGACTTTAACGCGTTAATTGCGATTAATTAATTACACAAAAATTAAAGCAGAAGTAAGCGATATTTTTGTGTTAATATAAGTCTTAAATAGTTATATATTCCGACAGCAATCACTTACGTAGAGTGTTTGGACCGAAACACGGGTCTCTCTGTCACTCTGCTCTGCTCTGAGCCGAGGAGAAAACTTTTCTCGTATCCTACAAGTTTTATCCAATGAGGAGAGAGAACGGCATGAAGGGCTGTGTGTGCAGCCAAGGGATGCGCGTGAATGTGGTGACGTAGGGACGAGGACCAATAGATCCATGACGAGGGCGGGGGCTGCTAACTCCATCGGCTGACAAGACATTATGGTGCGTTCAAGGCAACCCGTAACTCGTGTTTTTCCGACCTGTGAAGTCGTCCCAGTTCGATCTGGTACGTGTTCACGGGGCGGAAGTTACGAGTGGCCGTTGTAGTGCACTTTCACAGGTAAACAAAGTAGTAAGTCGTGACGTGAAGCTGTAATTTACGGTTTCAAAAGCCGGCCTGGAACGCAGCATTAGCCAAAACGACCAGATCGCTTACTTCTGCTTTAACGCGTTAAAAAAATTAACGCATTTGGTAACACTTTATTTTAAGTGAAATGCCAAAATGGCCTCTCTCTTTGCACAAGCATTTCTTATTACAAGTGTAACAAGGACCTGTAAGTACACCAAAATACACTATGTATTTACAATGTAAGTACATGTTATTACATACGGTTACATAGGTAATTACACTGTAATTAATTAGGTAACTACACAGGAACAAGGACCCCTTAAAATAAAGTGTTACCACGCATTTTAATCGCACTTATTTTTGCACCGCAGAACGTTTCTCACTGGATGAGTTTCAGGCGTACTGATTACACTGGAGCACAATCATCTTAAAAAGCTGCCGACATTGATCACTGCAAGGGAGAGGGGAAGTGAAAAAAGACAACAACACTGTTACCTGTTGTATACTGGACTCAGCCTGTACCATCACTAACACACAGAAACCAGTGAGTAACGAGTCAAAAAGCCGTCGACACTGAGCTTCCTGAGGAGTTTTAATGTAGCCTGAACGCAGCTCAAACCGACCCGGTGCCTCAGCATGGTGACCAAGCTTTGGTATTTATGTATCAAATTATCGATTAATGAATTAATCGATAATTTGCATCCCTAGTCTGTTGGTCTTGATTAAGTAGACCTTGAAAAAAAATAAAGAATGTTTTGTTGCTTAAGCTTATGTATTCAGTCATTCAATGGTATACTAAAATCCATGTGAAAAAAAATGCTTCTCACTGTTCTCAGGTCAAATATTTATATGCGATTAATTGCTATATATATAAATATTTATAGCACATGTACCTGTTCACTGCAAACTGCAGCTCTAATCTGTATTGTCTCCTATGTTTGTATGCATTCACTGGATTTAAAATGACCAGATAAAAGGCAACCGATGAAGATTAGGTTTCTGCTTAATGCTTTGATTAAAGTTGTGGCCTAGTTCTGCGTCCAGTTTATAGTATTTCTGGTCCTGTTTTTTCAGAGGTTCAATCATTACCTTGCACCACGTGGCACCTAGTATCTTTTTTTTAATGAAACCGGTTTACACAGTTTATATCAACATATAAACATTTCGTCGTGTTCTGATGTTTACACAACTGCTGTGTTTCCTGTGGTGTCAGCCAGGTGTGCAGTGTTGGAGTGTGACAGGTTGCATAGTTAGCGGGGACAAGCAGTGATGGATGCTCTCCTCTGGCTGCGAAGGAAACGCCGTCTCTGCAGCCTACACGCAGCCGCCTTTGTCACGTGGAAAGGAGGTCATCGCCTTGGTGACGTCCATGACACCCAGGAATGCTAACGTCTTCAGGCAGCCTGTCACATAAATCCAACATCCTGTCCAGCCGCCGGAAGTTTGATGGCTCCACCGTTTCGGCCCTCGACTCTTCAGAAGTCAACAGCCTACTTGGAAAACTCACCTTACCTTCACCTTCAGCTGTGATGCGTGCAGAGACGCTCTGATTGAGCCCGAGTTAATTGAATTTGGTGAGCAACGGTCTGACGGAAGTGAAGAGGGAGGAGAAGAAGGGACATTAGTGCTCCAACAGGGATGAAGATGATGAGTTTGCCTTTGGGGCGGTGGCTTGTTTCTGTAGAGCACATGAGCCATTTTCAGTGCGTTTCATCAGACTTGGCCTTGTGTCATATGGGTTGCGTAGGGGGCACAGAAGGTTAGATAGAGACATTAACCAATACGCACGGCCTTATGTAACTACTCCTTGTGTTTTACTGGGTCAGTGGCTGTGTGGAGAGACCTGCCTTAAATGTCAGAGGAGAGGGGAGTTCAGTGTCATCACATGTATAATATTTTAAAGGGTCAGATCATCTCTCAAATAACAGAAAAAAAACCCACATTACTGACAGTAGGATGTTGAAGTACTACATAATTTTTGTTTTATATGTCCAGGTTTTGAGATTTCTACCATGAAACCATAATTTATACTTCCTATTCAGGCTATATCAAGCTTAAACATGTTTTTCCACACTAACCTGACAGGTGCTGGCAAATATCAACTTAGAAATATAAATAGAAGTATCACACTGGATCCTGATACAGCCGCTACAATTTAAAAGACAGGGCCTTGAGACAATTTCAAATTGCAGAAGTCACCTTAAAGCCCTCGTAAGTGTTCATCTCAGCTAATCCCATTATCACTGCATTATTGTACACAAACACTCTGGGTCCTTCAGGGCTCTGCAAGGTCCCAGGAGGAATTGCCAGCTTTGCATAGAGCTCTTTTCTTCTGAGAGATCATAATAGGCCCTACAATAACGCTTGACATTGATGTTGGCTTAGTATTCAAAGTAACTTTGATACTTTTAAAAAGAATTGCTATAGCAGAAATCTAAGTAAAGAAAGGGGGAAAAAGCAAAATTGCTGTATCTAAATACCAAGCGGCAACCTCGGAGGCGAAGAATTGGAGCCAGCAGGGCAGTACCAAAAACTGCACTTCTGCGAAAGGCTGTGGAGGCTGCTTCCAAAAGTGAGCACAGTTCCCATCAGAGATGATCACATTTACAGCCTGATACAAAACGCTGTTTTGGTCTCAATGTAAATATATGAAATGGCTCACGAATCAAAATTTTGTTTCTGCATAATATGGGGGACTTTCTGCTTTGTGGGTGAGTGTATGCCTGCCACAAGCTGACATGCAACAAAGTCTCGGCCACTATTATTAACCAGTAGTTTGTTGGCGTCAGGTACTGGCAAGATGGCAACATCGAAACAGCCCACTTTGAGCTTCAGGACCTTCACTTGAGAAAACAACATGTCAAATCTATCTATATATCCACTCTAATAAGAGCTGGCCTCTTGAATTGATATGAACTTCCATCATTTAAAATCTCTAGTAACCAATTCATTGTTCATGATTATAACAATATGCACTGCTCATGTTACATTACTTTGTTTTTTATAACATGTTGATTGCTACAGTAACTCTGCTGATTTGATACATTGAACAAAGCTACTTTGTGGAACGACACCTTTGTGGAGCAGCTGATAGACTTGTCAGCAGGGCGATAACCTGTTCTGTGTCCATAGTCTGTTGTTTGTGTGTACAGTCGACCGAGAACCTGAGCAGACAGAGGAACATAGGAAGTGACAGGATGAGGACGATTAGCTCCACCTCCACCCACCCTCCAGTGCACGTGCACACAGACACACACTGACTCATACTCCATCCTCACATGGGGAACAACACAGCCTCTCACTAAATCATTGTGTGTGTGTGTGTGTGTGTGTGTGTGTGTGTGTGTGTGTGTGTGTGTGTGTGTGTGTGTGTGTGTGTGTGTGTGTGTGTGTTTGGTGTTTACAGCTATGAGGCCTCTAAGGATAACAGGGATTCGGAGGCAGTGATGTGTGAGGGCCGAGATCAGACGAGGTCACTGGCGACGGCGAGCTCAGAGGAGTCAGTCCTGAGCAGCAGCAACTGGGAGGAAGTCAGCTGTGTGTGTTTTTGAGAAAGGTCAAACAACAGCGAGAGGTCGAGCAGGGGAGAGGATGCTCTTAATTATAGCATATGCCAGAGTGGCTGCTAACAGTATGAACAATAAGATGTGTCAAAATGATTTTTTTTTTTAAATCAAATATAGAAGTTATTTCATATCAACCTGGTAGTTTTAATATGTTTTTCCATACAGCCTGGCCTGTAATAGAAAGAGTCTGAGAATGAACATGCATCCGAACGTAACGAGATCGAGTTAAAATGCTACTGTTAACAAGCTCGTAGACACCTAAAATAGCACACAAGAGCACGTAAGAATTTACTGCACACATTCACACAATTAGACATCACCCATGCCTTTTTTCCAATCCGTCCTGACCCCACGAGGCCTCATGTTTACGGTGGTTCAGCTGCACTCAGAACGGCTGCATCCACTGGGACTGTGTAAACATCAGCGCATACAATCTTCCAGTGAATGGACAGACATAAAAGCTGCACACAAGGCCAAATAAACATACACACATGGTCAGTGACGACATTTTGGTGGGAGTTGGGTCAGTGTGGCAGACAGCGAGCACTGCAGAGGCTGCAGGCAGGCAGCACATTGTGGACATAATGGTCCAAGAAAAAAAAAATCTGGAAAATCGCTCTTATTCCCGGGGCAGACGTTTTCTTTTCTGCCCTCTTTTCTTGTGTTTGCTTTGAGTTTTTAAGTGTTCACCCATTTTAGGGCAAGCAAGCCGGGGTAGAGAAGGGTCGGAGTGCAGGTTTTCTGAGGTCAGGCTGTGGGAGTTGGTGCTCATAATGTAAACATGGCAATGCTGTGTTTATTTGAATGTAAGAACAAGCAGAGCTTTGCTGTGACTCAACCACATGTGACTCTGTGCTGGGTAACGTCATCGTTTCAGTGACAGCAGAGCCTGCATATATGTGTGCGACTATATATAGTATGTGTGTTTGCAGGGGAAACAGGAGTGCGGAGCGAGTCGCAGACTTGGGGTCATAACTTCTGTTATAACTTCTTATTGTGCTGGTGGGGGGAGGGGGCTTATGCAACAAGGAGAAAAGGATGCATGTTACTGGAATGGCTGCGCATGTGGAGAGATGGGGAAAGCTGTGTATGTGGGTGCCTGTGTGTGTGTGTGTGTGTGTGTGTGTGTGTGTGTGTGTGTGTGTGTGTGTGTGTGTGTGTGTGTGTGTGTGTGTGTGTACGTGTTATGGCAGAGAGAGAGAGAGAGAGAGAGAGAGAGAGAGAGAGAGAGAGAGAGAGAGAGAGAGAGAGAGAGAGAGTATATTAAAAGAGAAACAGCCACACTGCATTGAAGAATTAGCACACAGGAAACAGATGGAGCACGAGGCTCCAGGCGGACCTCAGGGTCATGACAAGATAACAAGGAGTATAGAGAAGATGTGGTATGCTGCATCATGGGAAATACGAAATATATAGTGCTTATGGTTTGTAATGAGTCCACTGAGAATTGTGCTGCATAATAACCATGTATATCAAAAGACAATAACTTGATATTATGAAAGGTGTCTGTCAAACTTGGACTGGTTCTTAAAATACAACCGTACGGATACAAGAGCGCTTGGTAATGAACCTGCAGAGAGTTATCACCTGGACCGGCAGCTCCTTTCAGCTTCACTTTTCAGCTCATCGTTCAGCTGTTTGGTCCACATCTTTCTGTTTTGGTTCTTTCTCCCTCATTTCTATCATTGTTGTTTTAAGGTGCAGCCGTTTTCAGTCAAAAGCTCTTGAAACCCACTGTACTGAAGCTGTTCGGTACCGACTGGCAGACGGATGCAGTTAGCAGCCAGCTGGTGAACACACTGGGGCATTTGGCAACTGAAAATCACAAATATTTCCCTCAGGAGTTGGTAGAGACCAAAAAGAAGACAAAACAATATCATATTATCAACTGGCCCGAAGCACGATTTCAAATGAAGTCTTTTCTGATTGAATCAGGCTAATGCGACAGTGGCACTGAGAACAGTCATATTAGCCAACGTAAGCTATTGTTGTAGCAAGAAGTGTAGGCTACTCAGTTGAGTAGCCTAGAAGAGTTGTGTATTCACCTAGACTATGGTATAATAAAGGTTTTGATTGACCTTTGCCGCCTGGTTAAACACTGGCTTCTAACCTAATGTGGCTAATATGTTTGTAATATATTTGAACGTTTCTTCTAGACTAGTAAGTGAAAAAACACTGGCTATGCAGAAATAGTAATACTTGCTATTTAAAGTCCTATTTAGCCAAGTGGTTAAATTGTTTTATAAAATGCACCCATATACAATATTATTATTATTATATGTGGAGAAATTAGAAAATGACTTTGTTTTTGAAACTTAGAAAATCCTGTCAAAGCTTAATATGATACTCAAGCAGAACATTATTTAAAGTATTATTGAAATGAGGGCCTTGCTCTCTTAAAATCTTCACACACACACACACACACACACACACACACACACACACACACACACACACCTACACACACACACACACACACGATTATCGTCAGTATACCATAAAGCCACAAATGTCAAGAAACAATTTGTTGTTAAAAATGGACTTGGAATTTAAAACCCCCTCATCATTCTCTGTCACTCTCCACTGACCCCTCTCCACTGACCTTCACCCCATCTCCAACCATCACAGCAGACATTTTTCTTTATGTCCCACTCCTCTTACTCCTCAGCCTGCTTTATCTCATCCTCCTCTCCTCTGTTCACCCTCACTCCTTATTGTTTGCATCTATTCATGAAGGAGAATTTTCCGGTTTTCTCATTCCATTTAAGCTCAGCCAGCACTAACCCATTGTGTTCTGCTGTTCCTCTCAGGCAAGAGGTCTAAATCAGGGAGGAAAGACAGGGGAGGGATGGAGGGAAGGATGGAACGGTGGGGTGGCAGAGTAATAAGGAAGGGTTAGATGAGGGAATCGGCAGAGAGTGAAGGAATTGTGTGAGAGTAGTGAGGTGAGGTGTAAAAGAAGCATAAGGGCAAAGTAAAGCTAAATAAGCAAAGACATTAGCGCCTGAGTGGGTTCAGCAGTCAGCCATATGCTCATAACGTGGACTCAGATCTGACCCATGACCTTTTCTGCTTCCCATCCTTCCTCTCTCTATCCTGCCTTTTTTCCTGTCTCCTGAAAATGAAACATCTCTTGTAAAATTACAATTTCCCTTACATAACATGAAGTATCCTCACATCTCTCTCATTTTGCTAATACACCTATTTTTTTTACTCCCTACTACCAGTTGATTCTAATATCATACTGGAGAAGAGCTGCAGCAAAGGGTCATTTAACCACTTAATTAAATGTGGATAAAAATTTGCTGCTTTATAATGATTTGACATCCAGCACACAGATGATAGCACCGACTGTCTCGCTGTGCAGCGACTTAGCCCACTCTGTAGCCCTTCGGGTATAGCATGGCATAAAGCTCAAATGCTTATAAGGTTTAAACCCACCAGAGCTACTTACACTAATGCAAGTTTGTGAATTTCAATGTACAGAAGTAGAGCATGCTAATATTAATACTAGTCTGTGCATACATGAAGATAGGAGCAGGCTGGCTTTCTTTAAAGTGTTTTTTTTTTTTTTTTTTTTTTACAGGTTGGCAGTTTTATAGAAAATGTTTAGTCAATGGATTAACAACACTGGTGTGTGAACAGAGTTATTAGAGGATCCAAGAGTCCGATCATGTGTATGTGTGTAAAAATATGATTACTGTAACAGCCCTGCAGTTTGCAGGAAGTGTAAGTATAGGACTGTGGTTAAGATAAATAATAAAAATATTTAAATGAATGGCTGACATGGTGGAACACTATATTACCAAAAACAAGATGAAGACTGTGTCAGTCTGTGCTTAAGGGTGTAAAATCAAGACTGACTTGTAAAATGCATTACGTAGTCATCTCTCTTTGGAAAGTGGCTGCAAAGATTTGTTCCCATTCAGACACAGGAGCATTGTTGATGGATGGACTGAGGGTGTTGGACGTAATGTGATGGGTGGTAATGGGCTCTTCAGGTCAGTTTAGTTCATCCATACCAAACTGGAAAATCCAATGTTCTCTGCAACAACAACAAAAAAGTTTTTCAAAGTTTATCTAAGTGATGTAATGTGAGAGTCACATTTGTAGTACAACGTCTCTTCTCTGTAAACAATGTTCAGAGAAGCAAAAAAGGGGAATTTCATAATCAAAAGACGAACTTAAGCAGTTGAAAAGGGATGGATGGATGGATGGATGGATGGATGGATGGATGGATGGATGGATGGATGGATGGATGGATGGATGGATGGATGGATGGATGGATGGATGGATGGATGGAAGGAAGGAACTAACAGTCCAAGATTAAATCTGTTCACCAGCCCTGATTGTCCCAAGTTGAGGTTTACTGTTTTGCTTTTTGGTTTGCAATCATGTTTGTTGTCAGTTCTCTGTCCTCCCTTGGTGTTGTTGAGTGTTTTGCTGTCTCTCTGCTACAGCTATCAGGAACAATATTGTATGTGATTGGTATCATGGAAAAGATGATCATTTAGTTTTGTGTTTTTGTGTGTTGTCTTTCAACAGTTCAGACATTCCATTTATTTCACTGATGATCTGTTTTTCCGATTTCTGCGTGGCAGCCTCAAACCTATCTCATTGCAATTTTGGAGCCAGCTGGTCTCCAGTGTTACAGACCGTTTTGAGACTTTTTTTTCTCCTGTTCACACTCAATTTCACAACCTATTTCAGCCAATTCTCTGAACATTTGAGTTTCATCTTTCTCACTTTTGATCTACCCATTTTCTGCTGTGAATTCTGTCGCCGAGGATGTCTCTTAGCAGCTTCTTTTCACACTTCCAACCATGCCAATGTGTAATTTGAATCGCAGTCTGGGTCCCTGTTTTCTGTTACCATGTTGAAGAAAATGTTTTTTTTTTTTAAATGGCGACAGAGCAGCCTTTCTGTGAAACTGTACTGTGTACTGTATCTACCATTAAAATATAACTAGAGAGAACAGACTTCAGTCGGGGAAAATTTGATTTCATTCACATCACACACATCCTGTACCTTTTCACTCTCGGCCCACATTTGAACCCACTGTGACATGAAACTAATATGTCACCAATGCGAGATCAGTGAAACAGTTAAAAATCCTTTCAGGAACCACTTTTCAATCTTTGAGTCATTAACAGAAAATGGAAAAAGAAAATTTCTTCCGAAAAACACTCACAGTCAGAAGCATTCTTTAAGGTTTACTCATCCCAGACCAGCTTTGATACTGGCACATCACTCGTCGACACAAGGTTGTTAAGAAATAATATGTAAACACTGGAATGGATGATTGGTTTTCATCAGAGTTTACAGAAGTGAGCTGAAAATAAAAAGGTTAGACTAAATTAGGTCGTCCTTTAATTGCAGCAAAGAATCACTGAAAGAGACATTTCCCAGAAACAGCTCTTTCCAGAGAAACAGCGTCCCAATTACTGTGGATAAGCCACAGACGTTGCTGTCAACAGTTTTCATCTGAACTACTTTCTTGTGAGAAATAGTCTCTCTGAAAATGCTCTGCAGTGTGTTCTGTGAGCTAATAGGTGCATTGATTACAGTCAGACAGGTTGCTGATTTTTTTTTTTTTTTTTGTGATGTGGGTGAACCAATTCTTGAAAGGCAAAATTTACAGAAATAATCAGAGTTCAAACTTTTCTCTGCGTTGTGGTTGTAACATTCACCTCATGGGGAAGTGGTTGACATTAGCTGGGGGGACAGTTACTGCTGTGACAATGCGGCATAGTTCAACACCTTGTGGACAGCCCGCAGGGCATCAAACCACCTCTGCTGGGGTGACTTGCTTCCCACCATATGGTGCCATTGTGTTGTGACCCCACATGTCTGTTCGATTTCTGGATTTCTGGTCAGGTCCTGGTTGACACATCACAGATAGAAATAGATCTCTGAAATTCAGTTGTAGTCTCTTCAAATTGCCTCAGATGCTTTCTGGATACAACGACTCGTTTTCTCCTCGAGTACGTGCAGCACTTCTCACTTCTAATGGGATTAGCGTGATATTTTGTCATCTCACTGGGAGGAGGGGAGGCAGCATGCATGCATTGCCTTCCTCGAGACAGGCATCCCAGTGACTTTCTAATGGCGTCATCGCTGCCTGTGTGAATTTAAAAACTCCCTGAATGTGGATATTGTTTGCTATAGGGCACATTCGTTTGATGAGTCTAATCCCTTGTCTGAAGAAACAAAGGTGTAACATTCAGCTGCTGAGGATCAGTGAGTGTGAGTGATGGTGTACATAAGCCCATCTCTCCCAATCCCACACAGGCTCCTAATCCGAGAAGATCAAGTGTAACCAGGCTGGATGTGTGACTGGGCGAGAGCCAGCGTGATGCTCTCGGTTATGTTGACTCACACCGTGATCACTCCTGACTCACAACACAGTGCGTCTTGCCTGTCTAACCTTTTCTTCTTATTCTTATTCAGAATATCCTTACTGTCTATCTCAATGTATATTTGTATGTTTCTCTCTTTCTTATTCATGTTATTCTCATCTGAATTCCTCTTCTATCGACATGATTCAACGAGCGGTTTGACTTTGCATCAGAAAAAAATATTTTTGAAGAACAAACAGATGTTTGTGCACTCGGGGAGAGTAATGTGTCAGGTTCATGTGCAACCATTCGTGACCTTTACAGTCACATCTGTGTGAAGGCTTTGCATGCACATATGCTTCATACTCTACGCTGCTGCAAGACCTAAGCGTTCATTTCCTCTGCACAGTGAGACATCAATCAAAGCTGAGTAGGTAGCTAAATTGACTGAGCACAAGCAGGAGCCTGGCAGCATTAACATGTGTCTATTTTTAAACCAGTTAAATGTACAGTGCATGATATTTCATTCTGGAGTTGATCGTGAAGGTATCATGTAAATGCCACAAGAGCTTTTTTTTTCTCGACAAACATATCTGTTTAGAATGACAATTTTACAACTAAATTATTTATTTTTTTAAAGCTTTATATATTTGGTTCTTCAGAAGTGCAATTTGATGGAACCATATCTTTTTCTTTACCTTTTCTTTTTTGGCCTTAATTCATGGATGTGTTATCTACCTGGTTACTCCTCTGGTCCCTGGACCTGGCAGATCCATAACATCCACCACAAGATGGGGGAGCATTGCTGCATGTTGTCTCCTTCCCTCTCCTTCATGTTCTTACACATTGACTGTCAAATGAAGGCAAAGGGGGGAAAAAGTCATTATTGACAGCATGTTCCCTCCTCAGCTCCATCACCCAATCAAGCAAAAATTCATACACCCACAGTTAACAAAAACCACTCCAGGGATGACTTATTTAATAAATGGGATCTAAATGAACAGATGTTATAACATGTAATCATCCCTATCACACAACTATGAGGCAACTCTAAAGAGACCTCTTTAATGAAACACAGAATTTAAATGACTCACTTTGTAGGACCCCAGTGACTTTTCTATGAAGTGAGGATCTCAAAAAACATAACCAGTATGAAGACTGGAGGACGTAATCTATCAAAATGGATTCATTACGTCATTAAATCTACATGTAGGTCTGTGTAGGCCTATATGTTTTTTTCTTTCTTTAAACAAAAAAACTTATCCATTTCGGTATTGGCTTTATCAAGTCTTGATGGGGGTCACAGCCCATGGCTTCAATGTCATCTCTTAGGTCCTGGTTGAGGTGGTTTAGGTTGTCCACAGCGAATCAATGAAATTGTCAGTTCAAGGACAGCTTTGCAAATGTGAGTGCATTTGCATGCATGATACACATCACCTTGGATTAAAATCTCCTGCTGTGTACCTGCTGCAGTAGATGTAGTCAGAGCCCATGAGCGATATTCCATGAAAAAGTGAGCGAGATCTGGGCTGCGAGCAAGGGTGTGAATATCAAAAGCAAAAGGATATAAATTGATGTTGAAACATGCTGGTTGAGCAAATTCTTTCTTTTTATTCAATTTCACAGAGATTACAGTTTTGATCTTATTCACTGAGTTATGTTTCAATCTATTTACCGGTGGCAGCTTTGAAGTTGGAAGGAGATTTTAAAGCAAGGCAGGTATAGGCTAACAAGGCCTTGCTAAGCCTGTGACAAAAAGACATGCTCTGTCTCTCCTGATCCACAGGGACTGGGAAAGTAGGCCAGACTTGGTGTCAGACTGCTGCGAGGATCAGGATGCTCAAGTTGTTGACTCGTGATCAAAGTTCCACACTTTAGATGTCAAGAATCTCGCAGAGTGAGAGAGATTTAAAATATTCCTCACACGCATTTGCACGCACATATGGGTCATATTTTTAAGCAGTGAGGCTTTCCACATGAAAACTGCGTCACACAGTGGCATTCAGAAACACTCGGCCATTTAATAAATCATCTTTTCTGGTGATGCAAGTTGAACTATTCACCCCGCCTATTCCATCAAGGACACACAGACACAG
Organism: Trachurus trachurus; assembly: GCF_905171665.1. Classification (NCBI taxonomy): domain Eukaryota; kingdom Metazoa; phylum Chordata; class Actinopteri; order Carangiformes; family Carangidae; genus Trachurus; species Trachurus trachurus. The sequence goes on along the minus strand of NC_139893.1, from coordinate 21,514,112 downwards.
AAACATGATAGGACATGAGAGAGAAATTCTATAGGAGACATAATAAGCATAAGACACTGATCTTATAAACTAACATGGGTACAACTACAGACATGGCTCCCTACAGGAGTATTATGGCAATGCAACTGGAGACAACATTTCTAATTTTAGGATCAGCTCCATCCCTGAATGTTAAAGGTATGAGAGACATTTTCATGGGCAATGACATGATTTTTTTGAACATCAAACAAACTCTAGTGGCTATAGTGAGGAGACCAACTCATAATTCCTAAGTGATTATTAGGCCAATAAACCGCACACATGGCCTGCATTCACAGACAGCCATTTGACTAATTTGCAATTAGGAAGCTCTTTGTGTGTTGACAAACTGTGTATTAGGCTCCGGCGCGCAGATGACCCTGAGAGAGACAGAGGCACCAAAACACCCAGGAGACACTGAAGGCTCATCACGTGTCGTTTGTCCCCCCCGAAGTCGTGTCTGACTCCATCCCGAGTTATAATCAGACGGCGAATCACGGGATCCCGTGCAGCCCAGGATGCCGACGCGCGGCGTGCAAACGCACACCCAGTCCGGCTGTGCCTAGGATTGGGTGGAGGGAGTGGTGGCTACGGACGGAGTCTCGGGATTGGTAGAGTTCACCGCCAAACTTGTTGACTCATAACTGAGCAGCTCCTCTCCATCCTTCACGGCGCGGAGCTGTCCAGGGCCAGTGGTGCTGAAACTACCACATCCCCAAAGCGCAGTTGGACTAATTTCGTTTTCTCTTTCGGTTTCACTGCGCCCACCGAGCTTCTGAAAGTTACACGCTCCCCTGTGACACTTCCAGACGTCAGCTGTAAGGGTCACTTGACGGATTTCAATCCACCGTCACCGCTCTATCCAGGAGCGCATCAAGCCGTCAACTTCTCAGCCGATCAAACGGGAGGACTCTCCAACGCACAGCCATGGCTTTCATGGTAAAACACATGGTGGGAGGACAGCTGAAGAACCTGACAGGCGGACTGACGGAAGAGAAAGACGAAGGGGAGAAATCAGACGCCGCCGCGCAGGGGATGACTCAAGAGGAATTTGAACAATACCAACAACAGTTAGAGGAGGAAAAGTAAGGCAATGATTGAAGCTTGTGATTGTGAAGTAGTAGTGAAAAACGACAGTGGGCATATTTAAACGATGTGTTTTTGTGCGTAAATAGCTGAGCGCTCCCAGTGCGCCGCGCGCTTTTTTACGCATCAATGCAATAACACGAGCGCTCCACACACAGCTGCTCCTCTCGCCCTGGGAGCTCTCCGTCTCTTAGCTTCGGCAAAGTATGTTGAGCTGTTTTTAATTTGGGATTCCTGGAATCATTGTTCCACAGAAATGTCCACGGGGATTCGTGCCTGGGGTGAAAAACGTTCCTTGTTGCTGCTGAGCGGGCGGCTGAATAGTTAATTTAGACCGTGTGTACAATAAAGTAGAAAAGTAGAGCCACTGCTTGGATATTATCAGAGGGTCAAACAACCAACTGTATGAACTGATGTTAAATCACTCGGATTTACTTTCGTAGCCGACTTTTATCATTAAAAAATATGCTCTAATTTTGAGGATAAGATGTAATTTCACTACATATATTTACAGCTGTGATTCAAGTTATTCTGTCATGTGTCAGTTTCAATCATTTAAATCTTCTGTGTCTCACAGAAAAAATGATCCTTTAAATGTTATTTCCCATATTTTCCATATTTATTAGGGTGTTAATCTCCTGATCATATTGCAGGACAATCTAAAGCAACAGAAACTCATGTGGTAGAGTCCGTCCAGCAGACAGTAACTAACTTTGATTAGTATGATGCTTCCATTTTAGCAGTGCATCCAGGTGTTTACTATTCTGGTCATTAGAGAATTTACAATGGATAAATAATACGGAAGAAAGAATTGAGGTCACATACTTGAAAGAAAATGATAGATTCAGATTATGTAGTGTCTCACAGTGCATATGTGCAGACATTTTAAGAATGAGTAGGAAGTTAAGTCCTAAGTCAAACATTAATAGCCTGAGCTCCACGGGAGGCCTGGAGAGATGCTTGACGCTCTGCCGTCACAACGTGACCTTCAGTGGAAGTGAATTATTAGTCAGAGGTGGTAAACATGAGCATAGATCACAGAGAAGGACGTAGGGCTCAGATTAAAGGAGAATAAGGTCGGGGTGGGGGGGCTGCTCACACTGGCATGTTACATGTAGACTTTTTATCACCCTTAGCAGCCGGGCCACAGTGACAACCCTGGTCATCTGATGTCCTTGAGAGGGGAGGACACAAAGCTGTGCTCATTGGCTGCAAGTCAGCGCTGCATGTGCCGTTTGGTGTTTGGCACGCTCATGTTAATACAAAGTGAACTCTGCATCTCCAGATAAAACGACCTTCCCCTGACACATTGGGTGCAAACACTTCACAAACCATGCCCCCCAACCCCCCAGCCCCAGCCCCCGCCCTTAGATCATGCTGCTGATTTGATGCTTGTAGGCGTACAGTGCAACCTCTGCCAATGTAGCTTTGCTTTGAAGAACATCAACTGGGGGTTTATTACTTTTTACACCGCTTCTGTGTTTTCAGGGACTCTAACAGAATGTGGTCTTTTTCTCCATGCAATCATGCCTATATTTGTCCATAGGCCAGAGCGGCGAGTTTGTTCAGCGTTATGTCACGTTGTTGACTCACAACGTTGGAGGCATTTCAGCAAATTTAGCAATTTACGAGGGGCAATTATGAACTACACTGAAGCCATAAATATTCCAGTGATGTTGAATGGAGGGAGCATAATTGCCAGCAGCCTGTTGCCTGCCCTCTGCTGGAGGCATAACACACTTTAGGCTGGCTTGTTTACATGAGTAACTTCAAGAGACAAATGACACAACACTTGTTTTAAAAATATCTCAAACACCTCGCTTATATAGTATATGGACATATGAGATGATGACGCCTATGCTCTTTTGAGAGTCTTCAGGCTTAAGAGAGGGAAACACAGTGAAACTCTGACCTTTAATACTGGCTCTGCATAGAGGGAGTTGAGGCCAGGATATGTACGGAGAAGCTTGACAGCTCTATAAGTGGGGTAGTGGCAGTCAGTAGGTTACCTCTGGCGGTCCACATCCCAAAAGGCCTGCTGGACTGACAGGATGCCACATCTGGGGCTCCCAAACATAAGCAGAACATCTCTTCCTGCTTTTTGTCCCCACAGCATCACTGCTGCTGCTGCTGCTGCTGCTGCTGCTGCTCCGCCGTCTGCTTGTTCAGTGCTGCTCAGTAGTTTGAGTGTAAGAGAACACATGGTGATGCTCCGAGGCCTGAAGGGTCCGAATCCAGAAAGAGCCTTATGATGCGCTTTTTTTCATGTGCTCTGTTTTAACGTTGTATTGTTACTTTACACAGATGAAAGGTTGTTGATTAAAAAGCTGCTCGGAGGATTAAATTATCCTAATTTCTATGACACCCTGAATGCTTTATTTTTCTGCTTTCTCACAGACAAGAACGAGAAGCTAGTTTCGCCCAGAAGAAAGCCGAGAGAGCTACAATTAGAAGTCATTTCCGGGACAAGTACCGATTACCAAAGGTAAACTAATCCAGCTCTGCTTAAAGACAAAACATCCTCGGACTGAAAAAAACCCAACTCATTACATAATCTGCTACTATAAACTGTGGTGGGCTTTGAATATTTTGTTTTAGAAAGTCGTGGTTTCTCATGTGCCGTTGGCTTTGTCAATAACGGACTGTAATGTATCTGTGTGTCTTTGTTGTGTGTCCACCAACTTGTGTGTCCAACTCAGAACGAGTTGGATGAAACCCAGATCCAGCAGGCGGGGGATGACGTGGTGTTGCCCACAGAGCTGGCCAAGATGATTGCTGAAGACAACCAGGAGGAGGCACACAAGCAGTCGGTGCTGGGCCAGCTGTCCAACATCCAGAACGTGGACATGGACCAGCTGAAAGACAAAGCCCAGGCCACACTGGAAGACCTCAAAAAGCAGACGGAGAATTGCAGTGTCATGTGATTTGGCCAAGTCAGAGTCCCAGAAGATTAGAGTTTTACTTGTACAAATATTTTTCAGAGGCAGAGCTGCTCTAGAGATAGAAATATTCTTGTTGCTTCAGTGGAATGTCAGTTGGCATAGCCACATAATAACAGTTTTTCTAGCTGTGCAAAGTTAGACAGACGCCCTGCGGAAAAGAAAGTAAAAGATGAGGAAGCTTTTGAAACCTGGGGCTCATGTTTCTATCTGAAAAGAAAAGAGCTCTTTGTCTTGTAGGTGAGCTAGTTCATTGAGTTTTCCCGTTGACCTTCAAACATCGTATAAGTCATGAATGTCTTTCATATTTTTATTGAGATTAGCTAACTTGCACTCTGAAATACTGTGGTTCTTTGGCCCCTCCCATTGATTTAACCAATGAGATTATTTCTGCATTTGGAACAACTCCTCCTCTGAGAAAACTTTGTCCAGAGCATTAAACCCTTTCATTCCATCGCCTCCCTCACCTATCTCTCTCTGTGTACCTCATGTGACCAGCGATAACACAATACGATCCTGCAGCACAGGCCTCAGGTGTGTGTGTGTGTGTGCGTGCAGGATATTATTGCTTCCAAACATAAAGCAGCCAATTTCACTGATGAACAAACACACATTCCCAACAGGAGAGGACACTCATTGGTGAAATCAGCTGCTTGGTTGGAATGAAAACACACGCACACATGGCTAACACTGGTTCATGTGAGGACGTCATACTGTATGCGTGCTGTGTTGAATTTAGGAAATTATTTATTTTAGGGATAAACACGACGGAGAAGCCATTTGTGAGGTTGTTTAGATTTCACACACAAAAGCACAAACTTTAGAAATGGGAAATATTCGTTTAGATCCACAAATGAGGCCGATCTTTGTTCTAAGTAGCTCACTGATGTGGGAGCTGCATTAATCTCAGTTTTAATCTTTTCCTAAAAATATCATTATAAAGGTTTTTCTTTCTGTACTTCAGTGTGCCTTGGACGTCCGTACAAGGTTGTCAGTTTTGAAGCTCCAAGATCTGTAAGCTGCTTTTTACAAAGAAAATCTTGGCTTGTTTGGTCTTCTTATGAATTTCTGTTTTTCTTTTAGTTACAATTTGCAGGCAAGCACACATGATGTCTTAAGGGCAGCCATAAATGCAGTAAAGCGAATATAACTGTTCCCAAACTTTTACCTTTCATCAGTTTTTAGCTGCGTACAGAGTGAATCTGTGTTTGTGCTGCATCCAGATGTTAGAAAACGAAAGCTGCTCATGAGAGAAATGTAAACGCTTTAGAAGTTATATGCCAAACCAACATAAAGTCGTAAATGTGTCAAACTGTATAACTGAAGTGTGTGTATAGATCCAACTACGGACTCCACATACAAACATTTATGTTGTATAAGATGTAATTGTATCTCCTGTTTGCCTATAATGTCAACAGCGGGGTCATCATTCACTCCATTCTCATCGACCTGCTGGCTCTCATAGTGTCGTTATATGACAGTCACATGACCTTGGACCTGTCCTCCATCTCACTGACCCTTGCGTCCCAGTGGTGCCGTTTTGTGCTTGGTGGATTTTGTGTCGTTTAGACAATGTGATATGTCAAGTGGTGTCTTTGTAAAAACCTGGTCCTGTGGCTGCGAGTGCTGGTCGTAGTATCGCACAGCGCACAGTTACAGCGGGCTCACCGCAGTGTCCGTCTCTGCTGTTCTGTAGCCAAACCCAAGTGAAGGTGTGAGGGAGATTTAGGAGAAGATGTTGTTGATGTTGTGTCACATTTATATGCGCTACATTTTTGCCAGTGTTTGATTTTGCGTAGCAGTGGTGCTCAGGGTGATGTCAGCTTTCATCTCACGTCAGTCCATCTGATTCCTGTTGTGGTTCAACTGCCAAAAAACGATTAGCAACGTCTTAATTTTACAAGTTAATGATCCACATATTTGTTTTAGAGAAAATGTGGGCAAGACATAAGAGGAAATGTTATGGTCTGTTTTCTCTAAAACTCCTTGCTGTGAGTCCCACACTACTGCTGAATTAAATCTGGGGTAACATTTAGACATTTTCAGTGCAGTGCTTGTTGTCAGGTGAACAGTGTATTCGTAACATTACAATAATATGAAGCAGAGGAAAAAGTTGCAATAAGTCCTTTTATATAAAATTATCTGTCATGTTTAATGATAAGATAATATCAATGGGTGGAGCAGAAGCCATAAACAATCTGTTTGCTTTGTCTGAGTGTGTATGACCTGAAATAATGATTCAATAACTTAATAAGAATAACAATAATAATAAGAATAATAATAGCTATAATTATTATGATGATAATGTAATTTTTGTGCTGTCATCCTGTGCAATTCATTGTTTTCAGGAAACAGCGGCCATGACTTCTTCTTGTTCTTCGGCTGGTTCTTTGTTTTGCAATATCTCTCTCATTCTGTCTCTGAAAGTATTTCAGTGATTGTTGAGTTTTAACTGCAATAAAATGATTTTTAGGATAATGAACACAGTCTCTGTTTTTGTTTGAGTTTTACCCACACAGCCTCATGTTGTACTTCGTCATTTATCAGTGTCCTTAAATCTGCAGAAGCTTGAACACCAGGTGGAGACAAAAATACAGTCAGGACTAGAGTAGGCCTAATATACAAGAGAGGCTACAGATATTAGTTGATTAATTATTGTTATCATTATTGACAGGTCAGAGATTTTCAATTAGTGTCAGAACAAGATGTTCACAATTTAACATCTCACATGGTAGAAAATATGATCTAATCTGTATGTATCTGTATGTGTGCAAAGCCTATTTAAAAGGAAACATCCGTGGATGTTTGTACGTTTATATGTAAGTGGACATGTAGAAAGTGGTTAAAATAATAGTTATAATAGCTTTACAAACACCAAGAGCTTAAATATAAGCAGGCGCATGCTTAGATATGAACACTGCATTTTGAAAACACAGAAAATAAAAGCAGCTCTTTCATATTGTAGTTTTGAATAGATACCAGGGTGGGCATCCATCTGGTTTTGTTGTGCAAAACTGGCACAGCTTGTGGGGGGTGGCGAGAGGGGGGGGCATATGCTTTGCAAAAAAAAAAAAAAAAAATCAAGTTAGTTACCATTTCAATGGCAGGAAAGTCCGAGCTATTGGTAGGTTTCAAGTGTAGAGTGAAAGGGGATAGCTGTAAAATATATTGATGCTGAAACCCCTCTCTATTCATAGGCTGCAGTGCGTGAACAATCTTCAGCCTGGAGAGACACTGGGCCACTGCATGGACAATCTGACACAATTGGGGTGAAACGGGCCAGAAAATACTATTCTCTCCCATTCTCTTCTATCAATCGGGGCTTAAAAACTCTGCGGAGAGAGAGGGAGCGAGGCAGCAGAGGGAGAGAGCGACAATTAGCGAGAACCTTTAAGAGAAACCCTTCAGCGACGCGGCAGTTATCACAGAGGCTCGGTTTATGACTAAAAAGAAACAGATTTGTTTTTCCGCGCCCGAAAAAAAAATGGAACACTGAAGTTGCAGATGTGAGCTTCTTGCAAAGGAATGCGTTTGCCCCCCTTCCTCCCCAACTCACCCTCGCCCCTCCCCTCTTTCTCTTTCTCTTTTTCAAGTCTTGTGTTGTGCTACAAGAGGAGAAGAGTGGACCACACAGACCCTGGGTTTAATGCAAGGAAAATTATAAACATTTTCATCCAGCCTGTCTGCTCATAATATGCTGAGAGGATTTGCGCGCAGAGCTTGTGCCGCCGTGGGCCCGAAGATGGGTCCCACGGCTGACTCCTCAATGACGACCAATCGGTGGCCAGGATTGTAAATGAGAGAGAGAGAGAGAGAGAGAGAGAGAGAGAGAGAGAGAGAGAGAGAGAGAGAGAGAGAGAGAGAGAGAGAGAGAGAGAAACGGAGGGGGGGTGGGGGGAGGAAACTTTTCTTTTCTTTTTTTCGACAGAAGGAGGGGTGTTGTGGGGAAATGCTCGGCGGACCGTGAAGCGTAGCAGCAAGAAGGGGGACAAAGACGCACGTAGCGGGACAAAATGCGACAGATAGAAAACTCGCACTGAGTGTGGGGGGGAAAACATAGGAATGCATGGATGGCTGTTAAGAAAAAAAAGTGGCAGAGTTTTGGGGAAGAGGAGTCGAAACTTACAATGGCAGGAGAGATGGGTTCAAGTGTGCAAACTGAGTTGTGGACAAACAACTGTGGTTGGACTGCGCGTTAACTTTGGATGAGCCTCCGCGGCGCGGCGAACCGTCCACCACCTCTCTACGTGCACCGGCGACATGGAGCAGCGGACACAGACTGCAGTTTGGAGTACGATCCACCACTTTTAGATGGGACGTGCTTCAGTGAACGACTGTTGCTGTGCTGCTTCTACTTTTTTTTGTTCTTGCAGCCACGCGTGGTGATTTCCCTGAGTCAGATCCTGACTTTCCCTGCTGCAGAGCTGACCAGTAGGAGGCTCAGCTTCAACAGGACGTGCAAAAGTTTTGTGGATGGTTTTCTAAATGATCAAGTGTGGGATATTTTCTGCTGACACAATGTTTGGTTGTAAAAACCCACGTATGGAATACTTGTGTGAACTTCAGTCAGTGAAATTCAGTGTGTAACTTGTCTGTGTCCTAATGTCCCGGTGGAGAAAGTGCACGTCACAGGACTAGAACTCCATCCAAGCATGAAATGTTGGTGCAGCGCCCTGGCACTTCTCCCATGGGTGCTGGTGGCCATAGATGCCCAGCTAATCTGCTGGCAGGCGCTGCTCCGGTGCCACGACGAGCCCGAGTGTGATCTGGCCTACAGTCAGTATTTAGCGGCCTGTGAGGGGAACATCAGGGGGACGAGGAGGCAGTGTCCGAGCCACTGCATCAACGCGCTGATCAGGCTCAATCACACCCGCAGCGGGCCAGACCTGGAGACCTGCGACTGCGCCCAGGATCTGGATTGCCAAATCGCCAAACGATCCATAGAGCCGTGCCTCCCCCGCAGATACCCGAGCGATGCCGGTGGGATCGGCTGCATGGAGGCCCGGCAGCGCTGCGAGGAGGACAGCAACTGCCACACCTCCCTCACGGCCTACTTGTCGTACTGCGGGCAGCTGTTCAATGGCAGGAAATGCTCCTCAAAGTGTAAAGCCACAATTCAGCAGATGCTGTTCATCCCAAATGGAATGCTGCTCAATCGCTGTGTTTGCGATGGGGTGGAGAGACCTTTCTGTGAAGTGGTCAAGGAGAACATGAGCAAGCTTTGCTCCATTGGAGACCACAATGTTATTTCAGACCAGCCTGATGTGGATGACATGTATGAGGATGAGGACTACGACCCTAAAACTGACAGAGAGGAGGTGTATACTGACCATTCCTCTGCTTCCCAGAGGTTGCCCAGCTGCCTGTTGCTCCTGGTTCTGACTCTAGCACGGATATTATACTGAGGGGATGGGTGCATTTGTTGGCTTTTTAAAAGAGTGTGTGTGGAGAGAAATAACTATCTAAGGATGTGAAGCCCCCCCACCTCTCCCTGTCTCTCTCTCTCTTGCTGGCACAGAACTTGAACCCAGGTCTGCTGGATAAGTAAAGTTATCTTTCACCCACAGAACTCTGTGCCTTACCATTAGTCACATGGAGGCAGAGCACAGTAGTGATTTGTGTAGTTTTTCCACAACTGTACAATTTGCATAGTAATTCTCACTCAGGAAAGCTGTAGATGACCTTGCAGTACTCTGAGTGACTTTTTTTTTTTTTTGCTAAGTAGAGGAAAGCCTGTTGAAAATAATAACAACAAGACTTTCAAGGTGCTGGTGAGAGGAAATGAACCAAAACCAGACTTTTTTTTTGCAGGGCATTGACATTTTGTGTGCCTTTAAAGAAAAAAAAACCCTGTTTGTTTGGTTTGGTTTTGAATGGTACTTGGAGTGTGGCTTTATTAAGACCTTAGACAAACATTGGACCCATACAGTCTCTGTTTGCTCTGCTCTCCATTTCAGGGGCCACAGCATTGTTGCAGCAACCACACTTCAAATATTTGTGGGAACAGTCAGAGGACAGGCAAGGGTGTGGGATCAAGTACTTAAATTAACTGAAGCGCCTCTCCAGCACTCTGTCTGGGGCCCCTCCCCCGGTTGAGATTGTTTTATTGAACTTTTCCTGGACCACGCCACCCCAACCCTCCTCCTCCTCCTTCCCCCACTTCTTCCTCTCTACTGCCTGCCCCCTTTCACGCCTTTAAAAGACCCCCCGTCTTTATTACAGCTTTCACACCGAAGCAACAACCCAGGAAAGCCTGTCTGCTGACTGCTGCACAGTATCATACCTGCAGTTTGTCCACAGCTCTGCTTGTGACAGGGGAGCTCTACTTGCTCTGACACAGTTTGGTTTTGTTCAGCATGGGTGAATGCAACTCTCAACAAACTGTAATTCACACATAAGTGAGTTTTCATAAACTCAGAACAAAGAAAAGTTAATGTTGTGGGTAGGAAGGCTTATTACTCAAGTCAATGTAGCAGTGTCACAACAGTGTAGTAGTAGTAGTCGTCTGACATAAATGGTCAAAGCACAGGTGGAATGAATGTTATTATTTTGTCACACAGTGTTAAGAGTTCAAGTGTTGCTAACTAAACCAGAGGTGTGTAAGGCCACATTTTAATTGTCACTGGGTGCTTTTCAAATAAACTTGCACAAATACAGATAAAGGTCGGACTAATGATAATGAGATTTGGTTCAGTTCACAAATTCCCCATAATGTGTTCCTTTGAAGGCTTTTATTTTGTGTGTTTTGCAACTGATTATTTCTGTTGTTGGAAACATTTACATAATAAGATGCTGTATGTGGTGAGATCATTTTACCTGTTTGTAGATCCAGGGAGTGGAGCCAGTGTTTGTTCTCACAGTCTCACTTTTTTCTTCCACTGTTCCACATTGAACTGTTTAGCGAAAAGGGGACATAAGAAAATGTTTAAAAAAGAAAAGAAAAGTATTGATCACTTGTAATGAAGCTGCCTATTTCTGTCTCCACTTGTGTAAGAACTAAACTTTTTGTTTTGGTATGAAGTCCTCAACAGTGTTGATAAATGTTAAATTATGAAGCTAGAATATGAAGAATGTGTATATATTTTACAGTTATATGCAGTAAATCAAGCCAGTGTGTGACCACAGCAAATTGCCTTTAATAAAAAACAAACACACAAATGTAGCTTGGATTTCATCCACAAAGCCTGATAAGATTACATTTTTCATCTCATCTTGTGGGAACGTGGCAGTGAACACCTCAGAGTAGTGTCTTCCATGTGGGAGGCTCAGTTTTATAATAAAATGTTTATGAGCTGAAGTTGTGTAATTGTGTGATTTCAAGACAGAAAGAAATGGGATCAACATTGTGCCTTTGTGTTTGATTTTTGTTAAATCCATATGAACAGCTAAAATAAGTATTCAAAACAAGCTTTAGTGGTGCTTGAGAAGTAGGTGTTGCGCTTTTCACATCATTATTGATTTTCTCTCTTAACTCAGTTTATTAACTGATATTTTGCATTAGGTTTACATCATGAAACATTTAGGTGAGTGCTTGATTTAGGCTTCAATAATAAGTGAAATGGGGGGGGGGGTTATTCTCCAGTGAGCCAAGCGCCTCAGTGAGCAGTGCATGTTGCCAGGTTTCACTCTCTAATATTTAAGGGATTAGGTCAGTGTAACTGAAACCTGCAGCGGAATTTAAAGTGTCTAGTTGCAGCACAATACATCCTAATTTGCACAAAAACCACACATCAGGTCAGTTCTTTCATTTTAGGTTCAACTTGTAATCAACAAGTTTTTAGAATAGGAGATCAGCTCGACAGTCATGGAAACACACATATTCATCCAGAACTCTTGCTAATGACCATAATTTGGGGCTTGTTGCACACTTACTTTGGCATTTACGAGTCTTAACAAACTGTAAAAGAGTCATTTAGTATCGCTGCGAGGTGTCAGGTCTGGCCTGTCTTACCAATGTAATAAGTCACATCCAAATGGAACAAAAGTCTTTGAGATGCACGTCTCTGCGGTGCATATTTGTCTGTGTGCCCCCAGCCTTGCATGACGAATCAGAGTGGTGCAAGGATGAGTAATTACAGGTCTGTTACTCGAGTTAACAGGTGGCAACATCTCCGAGTCAGGAGGGAACTTCTGCGCAGCTTCTCCTGATTTTTTTGTTAACCACAGGAATCCTCAGCCACTTCCAACCGTCTATTGTGTCATGAAAACTCGGAGATAGAAAAACAAAGAGGCCCACGGCTACAGTTTAGCTCGACTCCATCTAGTTTAGTTAAGCTTGTCTTGGGTACAATCTGTCTTAACCATTGCCATGCATCTTAAAGTCCTCCAATACTGCCACTTTACCCCCTTCAACCCCCCTGCACCCTCTCCCCTCCACCACCTCCTCATCCCGATTCTGGGAGCAAAATCAAAACAAACATGAGCAGAGCAGCCTTGGAGAGTTGAGTGTGTGGAGGGAACAGGGGGACACAGAGGCAGCACTGTGCTGGAGCCCATTTTCTAAATTATCTTTATTCAACATTTCTCTGAACCCCCGTGCCCCACAACCCCCACTCTCTCTTCACTGCTCCAAAGTGGGAGGGACCCGAGGATTTAGGAGGCTCTTGTCTCTCGTAGGTACAATGTTCCATTCATGATAGCCATCGAGCCACAGTGAATGGCTGACCTGCTCTCTGTTTTCAGGGCAGGGGTTGCTGGAGTCAAGGGCACCCAGATCCTTCAGGTCTAGAGCACAGAGACCCCTCTTCATGGGTGACATTGATGGCAATTTAACTCGACCGCTGTCCGATAAACAACATCAGCAGAGGATGACAGAGAGAGAGAGAGCCTGGGAAGGGAAAAGGGTAATAGAAAGTGTTGCTGGATCTGGCGCAAGATGGAGGCTGATTAAAGCCACAGTGCTGTAGGTTGCGGTTGGGAAGAGGAGACCGGGGGCTGTCTTGGGGGATGAGGTGGTGGTGGGTTATGTTTTCCATCTCGGGACCTCCCTTCCTGGGTCGCATTACTGTAATGATATTCGACGTACTTTTTCGGGGGGAGTAATATAAATTGGCAGTACTCCCAGAAACGAGCAACAAAGCATGCACCAGGGTCAAAACTGCATCCAAATTTTCCTGGCAGCAACATGCTCATGCACAGCCACACATGCAGCAGCACCCAGTGGTTCTCCATCCTGTTGTTCCAGCACTCGGGGCCACGCTGCTCTCTCTGTTCTAACCATAAAGTCTGGGAGTGATTTACACCTGGCATACCAGGTGAATGTGATTAACCAGATGGTAGGGCAGAAAACAAACATCACTCTGACTGCTGGTCAGATTAAAAAAACCAAAGGCAACTGCACTTCATTCTGCATTTCACTGCCCAGCTTGATGTTTGCATCCAAAAGCACTGATTTTAATATCCTTTGTGTCAGTATTTCAAAAGACAGTGAGCAGAGAGATAGTGCTGCACTTCCATAAAACAGAGACAGAGACATCCTGCCTTTTTTAGTGTCTGGTAACATCTACAAACACAACATCATATCTGAGTCAAAATACAACTTACATTAAAATCCATATTTCTAGATTGTAACAGCCTAAATTATAAATTGGTTGTCTGCAAACCAAGGGAATGTTGATGACATTGCTGTGGCATCAGGGTTATTTTCTCAGACTTGACAAAGTCCCTCAAACTAATCATCACTACTTAACTCTTTCAATCCCATCAGTTATCATATTGAAGGGTTAGTCATTCTCTACTCCAGTGCTCATTCCTACTTTTCTCTAAAATGTTTGTTTTCTGAATTTTGGAGAAGGAAAATTACCACAAGGGTATGTTTTTCTTTTAACAATGTGAGTGCGACAGCATTGGCTTATTATAAGCAATTAGTACAAAGAAATGCATCTGCCATTGTAATGTAAAAGGAGCTGGATCGATCATACATGGCAGCAAAAAGATGACATACTTGAAATCAATTCTTTGTGCAAATTCCCACAGAATCGTGGATCCGGAAATTCTCAAATTCAGTTTCCATAGTTTCCCAGACCATGTGAATCATATAATTATAAAATGTCCTTACTTTCCCCTGCCTGCTCTCCTCTATCCTCCCCTCGTGGACCCGAGCCAGCTGTTTCTGCAGAGCGGCATTCCAGATGATGACGATGGCGAAAGAACAGCAGCACTGCTCCCACGACGGCACATAAATCTTTCCTCGGGTTCTGAAAGTCGAGCGTTGGCCTTGTGCTGTTGACAAAACATCTTAAGAAGTGTAGAGCAGCAGAGGTTTCAGAGATCACCGTTTTATTTTCCACTTAATTTCTCATTTAATAAATACATTATATAAAATGTACAGCTGTATAAACATTCAAATAAAAAATAAAACAACACAAAAAAATCTTGCAGGAGTCATGTTCATATTTTCCTCTTTTCACTCCTGTTTCAGGTGTTTTCCTCAGTCGCTTGAAAAATCATATTTGCAAAGTAAACGTGGAGCACTCAGGCTCTCTACCTGTCTGAAATCAAAACAGTTGGTGACGACCTACAACAGCGTGGTGGATCATCAGCCTGCTGTGACGGCTAAGCTTTTTACCATTTCACAGAGGCCTAGTTGTAAGACTTGGCTTAAGCACCACAACTCTCTGTATCCCTCAAATACCCGTCCACTGCCAAACCTAAGAAAATGCAAGTCTAGTGTAAATAAGGCAGAGGCCGCACCTCTCCAGTTTTCCCCTCATAGTGGTGGAGAGGGCTCCATCAGCGGAGAGAGCATGGTGAGCCTGTGGTTGAGCCACAGCAAAGGCAGTGCGGAAGAGGGGGGAGAGGGAGTATGTGCATGTTTGCAGAGGCCTTGATAATATACTTAATACTACAGTTCAAATTTGTTGTGATCACAGCTCACATTTGACTGTATTCACAGTTTTTAGGCATACTGCAAACATTTGTGAATGTCCTGCCCTAAAATAAAATGCAACGGTCTCAGTTAAACTCGTTTACCATGACAGTGTGGTATTGTCATACAAGCTGTCCAGCATTTACATATCAATTATGTGTCAGGGGGAGGGATTTGAGGCTAAGCAGTCCAGCACAGTGTAAAGAGCAGGGAACTAACTTTCACATTCATCAGTGTGCAAATCCAGAATTCAGCTACGGTTTCCAGTATTTTACCAGCCAAACATTTTTTTTCCCTCTCTAATAGAATAAATACAAGTTTTCCATCTGCCAAATCATCTGGTAGAAAACCTTTTGAACAACAACCAAAACATTGACCACATTTGGCTGGAAAGAGTAATATCCCACCCAGACAGTGCACTGAGTTGGTCGGGGTGAGGTGTGATGCAGGTTTGATTTGGCCCCAATAGAAGCGTGGTCGGGTGAGCGCTCTGTGTCCAACCTGACCGCTGACAGGCCGTCTGCTGCTCTGTGAAGCGTCCCAGCTGGTTCCCCTGGTCTACGACAAGTTTACTGCAAACAGCAGCCTGAGAAGACAGAATTTATACATTCGTGTTAGGTTTGGCTTTTTCAGGAATAAAACACATTTCCAATTCTAAGTTTCTGCACTATACTCCAAATAGTAAAACAGATGTGACTCTGTGGCAGCAGTGTCTGTTGTCAACTTGTTTTGGACAACTATCTATCTATCTATCTATCTATCTATCTATCTATCTATCTATCTATCTATCTATCTCTCAACACTAATTTTAATGAGCTGTAACAGGTAGTACTGTATAAAATCTGTCTCAAGTGGGTCTTCATTTTCTCTACATTTACAATACACAGCACAAATGTTGTTAATGCTTATGTAAAGTATATGTATATGAATCACATTTTTGAACCAGCGCATAAGGGGATGTCCTGTGATCATATAGTAATTTAACTTTACTAATCGGAGCCAGTGCAGCCGCTGCCACACAGCATACAGTATACATGTACCACATGATGTTGATCTTAGTCAGAGAGGGTTTAGTGCTTTGGGGACATTTTAACTGGGCCACTGTCTGACGTCTGACATGTCTGTCTGGGGGCTACAGTGAGATGGTTCTGAGTGTAACTTTGCTGCTTGTTTTGGTGTAGTCTAAGGTCAGCAGACAGACTTGGGCGTTGCTGCGACCCTCTGTAGTACAGCTGCTGTTGGATCAGTGCCAGCTAGCATGGCTGACTGTGCCGCGGTTTTATTAAAAAAACAGCAGCAGACTAAGAAGTCATGTTCTTCATGAAACTTGAGCTGCCTCTGGAGCAATTGGTGCCCTTCCCCCCCATCCCCATTTTTTTTTTATTCATAATTCCCCAGGAATGTCTTACTGAGAACAGGATATTGTCTAGGCTTTAGGTATCCACTGTCCATCTAGACGTTGAGCCTAGAAAATACTGAGAATATATAAGTTACAGCTAGGGACATTTAGGTATATTAAAACATAACCCAAACGATGTAACTCATTTTTTTTTAAATATAGTTTTATAGTCTGTTTATAGTGAATGAACAATATTGCATTCTTAAGGTTTCATGTGCAGATCATATGTTAACTCTCAAAGTATATGAAAGGTAGATTTACATGTGATTATGTGAGAGGATTGAAGGGTATGTGTGCGCCGTTGATATCTCTGCTGTTTGCGTGTTCGAAGGTTACTTTGTGCTAGTCTCACTTTCACAAGGTAAGCTTTACAAGAGGGCAGAGGACAGAGCGGCCCAGGGCTGCACTGAAATGAAATCAAAGAGCCAGACAGTGCTACGGGGTGGCCGGCACAGCAAGAGAATGGCTCATGTTTTACTAGTGGAAAAATCTCCACTGAAAGGACATTTCATTACAACTCTAGATGGCCATTCTTCATTTAACCCCCCCCCCCCCCCCCATCTTCCTGAACCAAACCTCCACATAGTTACTTATCAGTGCAGGGTTTTCAAAAACTTGCTCTCAAGGCCAGAGGAAGAGTTTACACAACACAGCGGGGGAACTCACTGCTTCTGACAGAGTCTGCAAGAGGTTCTCTATCCAGAGACACGTCTCTCTGCGTCTCTTGCATCTGAAAATTAGAAAGATGCAAGTGATGAAACATCTGAAACTGACAAGTGACAACTAAATGAAAGAGAGCAGGAGCCTACTTCTTTTTAACACATCCAAACATATTCTGCGTTCACATGTACAAATATGTTCGCACAGTCGGTTTGGGAAGGAACATGTTCTTACCGTGATATGCTTTTTGAGGTATTCAGCTCTGGTCATGAGGCTTTTAATCTGGTGAGACATAAAATTCCAATAAATTAAATTACACTTCAATAACTTTCAATAACACTTTCAATGCCACATCAGCCCAAGTCTAGCAACTTTGGTGACTCCAACTGAGTTAATGACATTAACATCAGGGCCCTGTAAGAGCCAGATTGAGTGTTGCTTAGTTTATTTATTTGAGTGTCAAAGGTCTCCAAGACTCCATGTTCAGACTGAATCGACCTGAACTGTGCTGATCTGCTTCTTGCTCTTTATTTAAAAAAACAAAAACATAATATGGTACACATGTGCAAGAACCAGCTAACTGACGTACTACTACTGTTATCATATGCTTCAGGGTGCTCTGTATTGTGGTAACCATTCCTCTGGTGATGATGAAGGTTCTTGGCTGTGTCTCCCACCTAGTTGTATCAGCAGCACTGTGTCAAAGTGGAGAGCTAGCCCTCTCTGGGATTACTGCTGTAACATCTGAGGGTCATAATGACTGGAGACCAAAACTGATGGCTTTCATAATGTTCCCTTAAAACATCAATCTATTGTGGTAAATAATCATTGAGAACACAGGTTTTCAGTTCCCCGGCTCTGACCTTATGCAGCCACAGTGCTTTCATCACAATCCCTTTAATCACCAAGTACAATAAATGTGGAAGAAATCTAGATGGGTGAGCAAGGGAGATATCGACAACTTGCAGAGCACCATTTTACATACACTGAAGTATACAGTACAACAAGACTTCACATATGTTCAGCCATAATGACACTATGTCAACATACACTGGTTAGATCAAAGCCGTGGATTACATATGAGAGGCCAGGATATTGAATTACAGCTTGCTCTACAGTAGATATGAACGCACATGGAGGCCAGTCATGGCAGCATGTGTTGGCTCTTTTGGGTTCTCACATACACACATGCTTTCGATCTAATATCCCACCCCTGCCTCCCTAATGCTGTGTTAGATTATTACAGCCGCATCTGAATTTACTTAAGACAAGCACCCATAAAACTTCAAATAGGGAGGTCTATGAGGCCCACTCAAACCCCCCAGCCCCTTTTGGGTTTGTTGGTGAAATGCTGATGTCTGTTGTAGACTTAGCTGCTGGCTAAATAAACTGCAGAAAAACAAAAGGGCTTGAAGACTTTAACAGCAGGCATGCACACGTCTTTCATACTTGTTTGTCAAAGTGGAATATCAATGCTACTAACCAGGATTTTACTCCTGAAAGTTACAGGCAGCCATCAAAAAATACGATTTCTTCAAGTATGATTAGATTACTATCCAAAAGCCAGGACAGTCTACAACAAAAAGAAAGAGAGTAAAAGGAGGGACTTTCTATGTATCTCTTTTGTAACAATTATTGCTTTATCAAGTTAAATTTCAACTTTAAAGCAGAAGTAAGCGGAATATTTGTGTTAATATAAGTCTTAAATAGTTATATCTTCCGACAGCAATCACTTACATGGAGTGTTTGGTCCGAAACACGTGTCTGTCAGTCACTCTGCTCTGCTGTAAGCTGAGGGGAAAAACATCTTGTATACTTCCTTGTATCCTACAACCTTTATCCAATGAGGAGAGAGAACGGCATGAAGGGCTGTGTGTGCAGCCAAGGGATGCGCGTGAATGTGGTGACGTAGGGACGAGGACCAATCGATCCATGACGAGGGCAGGGACTGCTAACTCCATCGGCTGACAAAAAGTTAGCCAAAACGACCGGATCGCTTACTTCTGCTTTAACTCAACCCAAACATTTGTTAAATAACTGTGGTGATCTGAGCTCAGTCTCTAGTTGAGGGAGTTTGAACCTATAGTGACTGATTTTCACTCTCACACGTTATGCAGCATTGGCCTTTATTCTAATATGGAAAACCTGCAAATAGCTAGAAAGCAGTGTCTTATGTACATATCCAACATACAAAAATGTATCTGACCACCTGATAGATATTTGTCCATCATTCAAACCTCTTTTAGGCCTTATTTTGGTTCCCACCAACTGGAAATTTACAGCTCTTCACTGAAAAAAGTGTATTTGAGTAGTAGCTGAAGTAATGTAATGTTTTGTCTTAGTCTCACTCAGTTTAGCTTAACCTACTATTGTGCCTTCAATAAAAGCAAATCCTTTAGGTTTCTATTAGTACTGTGTGTCTGACGTCATGACATCGGATCTGTTATTTTCCAGATTTTTCCCATTCCTGCATTCCTGTCCCAGACTCAGAAAGAAGGTAAGTCTAATACTTAGGACAAATAAATTTTTTGTGACTGAATAAAGTTTAACGTCAGATAAGAAATTACCCACTTGCATCCGTTCAATTTTGATTTTTATGTTTTGCAAACTTGCTTTACCAAAATGGCGTTCGTTTAGTCATGCTAACTTTAGCAAGATTTTAATAAGATTAACATTTCCAATGAATTTTCATGGTTTTGTTGTGTTCCAAGAGCTTCATGGCATCAACTAACCTGTCTAGTAACACACCTGTGGTCAGTAGCATTTAGAATTGTGAGGAGTACTGTAGCCTGCTACCAAGTTAGCCACAGCATATTGTCATTGGAGGCGTGGATGTTAGGGTGTTGTCACTTGTTTCCCTGTGTCTCCTGCTGTTTCCCCTCCCCGGCTTGTTCTGTGGTTGTACTGTGCTATATTTGAATCTCTGTTTTTCTTTTCAGCCAACTTAATATTTTGATATTTAACAAACTAAAATAAAACCTATATAGGTTTCTATAGAAACTACTTTGCTTGGAAGTCCACTATTGGGTTGTTAAGGAGCTGTATTCTACTTGTAAATAAAGTAAATAGTTGAATTGGTTAAAACTGGAAGATTTAGGTTGACTTGTCTTAAATTTAAGTTGCATTAATGAAAACCGTTGCTTTGAAAGCAAATATATGACATACATCTGACTTAAATTAATTGTGTTAATCTAACTTTTTAAAAATGATTTTTAAAACTTAATCAACATGTGTGTTACTAATTGAAATAATTTTTGGGCCAACAATTCTTTTTTGACAGTGTTTTCCAGTTAGTTGCCAATTTTGTGTCGCTGTCATTTCAAGCAGTAAAAATAGCAAAGATGCAGAAAAATCTAAACTAATTGGTTGAATGACTCTGTGCAGAGCTGAAGGGGCCAACAAAGTCTGGTGATGACAATCCTCTATTTGCAACTCTTTCCACATACGTACATGTGGTCACGTGATCCATCGCTTAGAGCCACTTTAAGAATCCAATTATAAAGTGGACAGTGATCTATGTCTATGAAACAGTACTATAGATGATAAATTACATCATTCGACCTTTACCATATAAAACTGGCACGTGACCATAGGAAGACGACTCGTGGGGCATGTGTTAGAGCAGCTAGTGTGCTCTCAGACCTGGCTGATCAGCCGAGGGCTCGCAGGAGGTGACAGATAAGTCGTTCCTACCGTGAGCACTCAACCAGAAGTCCTTCCTGGCCCACTCACCTCACTGTGAAGCAGCTCTCTCCTGCGGCCCTGCGGCTCAGCTGGCTCACATGGAGAGAGAGAAAAAATAAGACAAAGAAGAATGAGCAGAGGAAGGGAGGAGCGAGGCCAGTACCTAATCACCTTGTTTGCTCAAGAAGAGGTCAACTCCTAGATTGGATTTTGCTAGCGTGCAGACTGGGGGCTCAAGGGTGGAAATGGTTCTAATGTAAGCCAGTGTTTTCACAGCGAGTTGTCCTGGAGGGGAAACTGACAGAAGGGGAAAAGAGGGAGAGGAGGGGGCTCTCTGATGGCAAAGGCATTTTGGGAAGCTTCACAACAAAGAGCTCTGAGCCAAACAAAGAACCAATGTTTTCTCTCCACAATCCCCCTGCTGGTCTCTAACGTGCCACACAGTGAGGCTCCCTGATCCCACAGAGAGAGGCTGGTTAGGATGGCTTGAGTTTGTAGTATATCATATATTGCTGATCCAGTGACAGTTGGAGGTTCCTCTTGACACATGTACACACTAAATTAATGAGAGCAAATCACACATTTATCATATTGAAGGTGGGACTGCAATGATCTGTACTATGGATCTACGGTATTTGTCTTAATTTTGGATCCTGCAGACCGAAGATGAAGTTATTTCTCTCTGCAATTTTCGGTGACAAACTTCCAAAGCCTCCTGGTGTAGCTTCAGGAAACATGTAATATGGTTTTCTCAGTTTTCCCTATCATTGAATGAGCCTTTCACCACAAAAAAAATGCTAAACCACACAAAGGAGGTTTTTAGATTAAGCCAAGATGACTAACGAGTCAATCAAGAGTAAAGAGCAAAATACTCAGCACGCAATATGTTTCGTTTTCTCTCTTATAAACAAAAATAAATAAATGAATGAATAAAACCTACCAGCAGAGGAGTAATACGACCCAAGCCTAAATTTCAGCACCTACTGGAAGAACCTCAGATTGGACTGGACTGGGCTGGATGATTAGAGCACTTGTCCATTAGTAAGATAATAGTTTTTATTTGTTTCCAGTGTGTAATAACACAAAGCCTGTCTGAATGGGAAGCAGATGGCAGGGCTCTTATACCACACACAGGGCGCTGGCACCAGGTCTCATCCCAGCTCAAAGCCACATGTGGATCATTCTATCCCACCTCTTCCATTAGGCCGATCTTCCAGATGAGCTCATGAGCCGGGGCTAATAGACGCCAGGCCGCAGAGAGAGTCGCTGGAGACTCTTCTGTAGTTCCACTGTCTGTTTGTCTGTCTCATTAAGTGTCCCCATCTCTTCCAGCCTTTCGCTTCACTTTGTCAGTTTGTCTTTCGCTCTTTCTAAATCACTTTCAAAAAATGATTTTCCATCTATGAGAGTTTGAGTTGTTTTCACCCTCAGCCTCTTTCCAGTCTCTCTCTCTCTCTGGTTCAGAGTTTCTCTCAATTTTCCTCTCTCTGTTTCCAGTTAGCTCGCTCTTAATCTACAGTATCTCTGAATCTTCGGTTCCTCTCAGAGTGGTTCTTGTTTCTCATTTTCAGCCTTTCCCTTGAGTAGTAACTCTAAAATAATTATCGTGTTGCTCTGTTTTTTTCTTACTCTGTTTCTCTAACAACAAACGTGCAGAAGTGTAAGATGGTGAAGTGCATTATGGTCACTCAGTCATCTGCTACTGCTAAGGTGTTCTTGAGAAAAGCACTTAAATCTTTGACTACAGTGGGGTGGCTCAGTATCCAACAGTAGCAAAGGACACAAATGTATGACAGAAAGAGCTGGTCTACCTGCCAGCACCAACAGTAGTTCTCCTAAGCACTGCTGGTACACATCCAGGGCCACATGATCATCCAGTCCACTGTCTTCCTGTAAGAGGTACAATGCAACACAACGCTTCAAGTCATAATTCAACTCAATACTGATACTTTCAGTCTGTTAGCATTGTCTTTTTGTTTTTTATAGATTCTCTGTTTCACTTTTCTTTTTGGTATATATATATAAAAGTCATATCATCCAGCAGTAACCCTAAGCTAACCTTAGCAATAGCAGTAGAGGCCATCTCCAAAGCCGCCTGAAGTCTTGGTTGGTCTCGAGACATTTCTGAAATAGCAAGGAAACAGAAGAAGTATAATGGAACAAACAACAACAAACAAGTTAAATTAATATAGGAAAAAGGAAAATGTCCCCCATAATCATACTGAATTTCTCAAGCTATCCTCTCATGTAGAAACTGACCACACAATATTAATACAAGCATGTAGCGGCTCTGCCTCCACATTGAGATGTGTGCGTTACCTCGGAGGACATCCCTGGAGGTCCGGGCCTCCTCAAAGCTCAGTTTGTTGTCTGAGGCCACCAGGGCTTTCAGTTCTTCAGCTCTGGACACATACTGGCTGACCTGCGGGAAGTCCTCTTACATTGACTCAGCCTAATCACGTCTACCATGCCATATGCTCTCCCATGCACACCATATGGCATTCATAGAGAAGAATCCATTCAAAATGAAACTGGACCGTCAAAAAAAGCCCAACTGAAAATAGTAATACAAATGTGAATGAGGTGGGTGTTTTGAGGCCATACCTTCTGCCTGAGGGCATCTTTACGTTGTCGGTCTGTCTCATCTGCAAAGGGTGGAAAGACGGGATGTTTTGGTTTTACATTTGGTCAGTTTACTTTGACAGTTTGTTGCGGTGGAACAAAGGCAGGGCATTGTTGAAGGGCTTAAGCCACAGACAGGATATGAGAGTGGTTGTTGCTCTTACAGTGAATAGCAGGGACAAAGTGCTCCAGGGCACTGCAGTACAGAGAGAGAGCAGCAGACCTCTCCCCCTCCTGGTCCTTCTGAATGGCCTGCAGGACAAGCTCTTTCTGGGAGGAGAAAATAGGAACTGGCATCACTGAATCCAAACGGCTACAACTCCCCGATGCTTATGCATGCATGAAGAGTCATACGTGAAGGCACGTGGGGCAGGCATGAACACAAACCTTCTACCGAATGTGTACATGTGCCCAGTCAATCATACGCTCATTATTCACGGTCATTCTACAGTATACACGCACATGCAAGCACATACTCCACTCTCATTTTCTCACCGCTTTCACTAGGCTCTCCGCGCTTGGCATGTGCTCCAAATCCACAAAAGGGTGGGTGAAGAACTCTGCAAAGGTGATCCGGGCATCTGGATTTCTCTCCAGCAGCCGCAACAGAAGGTCCCTGCAGTTTTTGGACACCCTGGCCCCGGGTGGGAGCTCATGCACAAAATACGACCTTATTATGTTGCACTCAATCCACAGGACAAGCCAAAGGAAAAGGACAGCAGATTGTTGCCAAAGACCTTCTAGTCTCACATCACTACCTTCTGTCAAAAGATTACCTTAAACCTCTCCATGTGAATCCCTGGGTAATGGACCACATGCTAATGCAATCCAAAGTCCGACCCTAATGTTTGGCACAAGAATTCAGGTTTTACAAGGCCTTAATCATTAAAAGAACAGTTAAACTTTGTTGTCACAATGTAAATCACAGCATGGCTTGTATGTGCAGCATCAGCCGAATTAGAGCAGAGAAGCAAAAACAACTTATACATTGGCAGCAAATTAATTACTGGTCTCTTTTAACATCTTGAAATTAAGAGGTAAGAAACTTTATTTGATGTGTTTAAATATAAAAATAAAAAAATTATTAAATAAAATAAAAAAAACACATACTGTTTAAATGATAATTGTCAGTACATTTATCATTCCGGCAGGTGATTTTAAAACATTTGCATTCTGGTAAACACTTGTGCCTTCCCATACATTAAGACATTGTTTTAATTTGTATCCCAGACTGTTTGGATCTGCTACTGGAGAGGAAGAGTTATCCTCATTTCAGCTGATTGCCTACACTGTCACTCTGCTATCAATGAGACAAGGGTGAACTGTTTAAGTCTGACACCTAGTGGTTTTATAGTGAAACATTCACAGATAAAGTGAGGGAATTTTTTTTTTTGGGGGGGGGGGGTTTATGTTGACTAAAGTAAAACACTTTCACATGAACATGCTGTGGTGGAATAGTGTCAGTTTAATTTAATGGAATATTTGCTTTGCTCTTGTCATTTTCCCAAAATATAAATCATTGTGGTCTTTCAAGGGTTTACACCACTTTTTATTAGGCAATATATTTGTCATTTGTCACGCCCAGTGTAAGAAGTGACTCAGTCATATTTTCAGTGGAAATAGCACATTCACTATTGAGTAGCTCGTTTACTGCTAAACACTCACCTCTATTGGATAGTTACTCCGGATCTTCTCCTCCAGTTCTGCAAAAGACCTTGATGCAAATGGAGGTCGCCCAAACACGGCCTCTACATGAAAACAAACAATGTTTACAGCTTATAATCAGCAGGGATTCGTCAAGTATTCGTCAATTAAAATGAACTCGCCTACTGTTAAGTAAGTTAAAATATGGTAAAGGGCGTGCATGCTTAAAATATCATATTTAAAAATAAGCTGTGGTTATCTAACAGTAGCTCATCCTACTGTATATTATACATTATCACTCTACACAGAACAGTGACTGTGTTGTGCTATTGGACAATGATTGCACAATTACTCTTGGAGCTAAGGGGAAGTCAATCATGTTTTTGTTTTATGATTTATGGTACCATTATGTGTGTGACCTACTGTATGTGTTCTCTCAAGCTTGAAAGGCCAGTCTACTGATTAGTATTCAATTGCTGAACAACAGTGGTATATTTAGAAATCATTATTAATGTAGATTAATACTATGTGACACCAGATACTGTCCATGGACAACATTTTAATGTGTATTGTGTGTATTCACAAAAATGAGATATAAAAAAAATAACACCTTATCTAACTATGAGCACACAGTCTGATAAACCACTTTAAGTACTTATCGATTCAATCCAGAGATGAAAAGGTAAAGTCAAGTTACTCACCATAGAGAATGACTCCAACTGACCAGAGATCCACCCTGGAGTCGTACTGGCGCCGGCAAACCATCTCAGGAGCCATGTAAAGAGGAGAGCCTCTCAGGGCGCTCTGCTCATCCCACGGAGACATGTACTGGGCAAAACCAAAATCTGAGACCGAACCAGAAAGTTCACAACATGTTTACTATAATAGGTCACAGGGGAAATATTTTCCCTAAACCCGCCTTACACCCCTCTATAGCTCAACAAACGTGTTTTAATGCAATGTGCACAAAGACGTTTTCTTTCTTGTTCTGCAAACATAATGGCACAAACATCATGACTGTGATGGGTGTGGCAGATTCCTCACATTGTTACAATCACATCACTGGGTGCTTACAGTTACTGTATGTCCTGGTGTGGGGGTGGGGGTGTGTGTGTGTGTGTGTGTGTGTGTGTGTGTGTGTGTGTGTGTGTGTGTGTGTGTGTGTGTGTGTGTGTGTGTGTGTGTGTGTGTGAGATCACCTGCTAATTTGAGAGCAGAGCCACTGAGAAGAATGTTCTGAGGTTTCAAGTCCAGGTGTGAGATGTTTCGTTCGTTGAGAAATTGTAGGGCGCAGGCTGTTTATACAGACACATATACAAATAGACAACAAGAGAAACACAGCACTATTAACCTCTGACTGCATCACTTAACTCCTGCAACTCATAAGTACATACTTGCAATAAATGATAACAAAAAAACCATTTGATTATTTTTCTTAAACCATAATATTTGCTAAACAGGTCAGGCAATTACTCACCTATCTGTTGTAGGAAACGCCGGGCCACCCCCTCAGGTAGAAGTCTGCGACTGCGGATGAAGCGCGAGAGATCTCCACCCGAGCACCACTCCAAAATCAGATAAATGTTCTCAGCATCCCACTGTTGACAGAGACAAATTCATATAGTCACAGAGAAAGATTGCAAAAAAGAAGGAACATCAAGCCCATGATTATTACTTTCCTGCTTCGCCTATTGTATGAACAGATGCTGTCACCATGGTGAAAATTCTATCAGGTCTTTTTAAAGGAATAAAAAATGTTTACAGCTCATCCTTTGCATAAGCTGGACCTAATTTAAAAGATGAAAATAAGTATACCTGAAAGTCTTTTAGCTGGACTATGTGAGGGTGGCGCACAGTCTTTAGGATTTCAATCTCTGTGAGCAGGTTTTCTGTAGATGCCTTGTTTAGACTCTTCTTCGCAACCACCTTCACCGCCACCACCTCTCGACTGTCCCCCTGCAACATCACAGACAGGAAGATAAAATATGAGTGCTTGCAAGTGGCAATTGAAAAATGTAGCCTACTGCTTGTGCTTTTTTTTGTTGTTGCTGTTTTTAACCTCTGTAAAGCACTTTGATGGAAAGTGCTCTAAAAATAAATGTATTATTATTATTATCATTATATCACTTGGTGTGGATTGTCAAATTGCCTTTGACAAAATTGAGAATGTAAAGAATGGATTTAGTAAAGCAGCATTAAATGTTTCACACTCTGCATGTAGCCTATATTAATTTCATATACTGATTGAATTGTAAGTGTACTGCTTTAGGCTAATTGTTGTAATCAGGGCATCATTGGAAAAGAGAGCTTGCTGTCAATTGTCCATGCATGTATAAAAAACGGTGAACGGAAACATGAATGAAAAATTTCAGCCAAGAAGGAACAGGGAAGCTCACTGTTTAGATTTTTTTTTTTTTTAAGGGGGGGGGGGGAGTATGCCTTTGGACCTCTGTTGAGGTTCCTGTGACTCTACAAACTCACCTTTCTGTAGGCTTTATAGACTGTAGCATAGGTGCCACTGCCCAGCCGCTCTGTGAGGATGAAGTCTGCCAGTTTAGGAGGTGCAAAGCTTGAACCCGAGGCCATACTGACAACAGCAACATCAAATCTCTGAAGCAGGTCTGGGCTGCGATAAAAGGTTGATATGCTATTGAGACAAAATAAACGGGTCATGGTGCTAACCTTGCATCTGGTGGTGACAGAAGACAGGGTGCCTTAATTTATTGGATTTTAATCATCAACTGTTAAAGTTACAGTGTGATTAGATGAACAAGACACAGGAGTATCTGTGTTTACACAGGTGGGTTATCCAAACTCAGGCACGCCCACAGCGATTTCATTAGCCAGGAAGAAAACTTGTCAAAGATTTCAAACAAATTGAAAGTTCACTGAATAAGTTTTGTGCTGACTGTCTTTTAGTTTACCGCAAATGCATGCCTCACATCAGACATGCACGTAAAAGCTCAATTTGACACGTAATTCTTCCTATCGATAAGACAGTGAACAATAAACTGAACTTTATTGAACTATATTTGTTGCACCAGTCTTTAGCTACATACTACAGTCTTGCTAGCTAGTGTAGCACTTGCTGTGCTACTAATGTACAGAAACCATGTAGGCTACTGCTGCGCCAAATAAAGGCTGTTCGTCAACCGTGAGACAAAAATGACCGAATCACACACGTCTGCTTCCTTCTAAGGTTTATTTAAATATGTATTTAACTGACACTTACCAGGAAGCTAACAGGTCCACGGCATCTGAACGAAAAGTGAATGTTTACATGGACACAGTCAGGTCCGACAGCAGCACGCCACTGCTGCAGCGACCGGCTGACGTCACGACGTATCAGGAAACGTCACTACTGCCCCCCACCGCCTGTTCTCCGGGACTGCAGCAGTATGCAGGTCTGCAATCAGAAGAGAATGGCTGTGTTCGAAACCGCATACTTCTCCTACTACTCGTACTACTCATACTAACGATTTGAGTATGCAGTATGTTCACACTGCGCAGTATGCGATTTGCAGTAGGCGAGAAGTTCCCGGATGCATACTAGATTCGGCCGAAATGTTGAGTATACATCATGAGGTCACTACTCATACTCAAACTACCCAAGATGCAACGCAACGTGACGTCAAGGACCGCCTCTTCCTTGCCGCGAAAAAAAAAAAAAAAAAAGAACGGAGAAGGAGGAGCCGAGCGGACGAGAGGAAAAAGGAGGGGCAGCAATACAAATGTGAGCAAGCTAGCCACAGTGGGGACAGGTTCACTTCCTGTTTATAAAGTAAGAGCACTGACGTCATTGTAACGGCTTTCTTTATGGTCAATTGCAACGGGTGCTTTATTTTGACACAGCAACCGGAAGTACAGTGCTCACTACGGCTGGTTTTACTAACGCCAGAGAAGTCCGACTTCGTCCGACTAAAATTGTAAATAGGTGTTATTTTGTCATTTTTTCAACACCATGGGGATACGAAGTAGTACTTTCTCGCCTGAAAATGTTTCAAATGTTGCTGAAGTTATATATTTACACAGTTTAGAGCTTAAGTGAAATCAGCTTCAGGGAGGCTGATTTCGGCTCGGGCAGGAGCGAAATGCATTGTGGGTTATCATAGTACGCAGCAGTGTGAACGCTCTGCATACTGTATGATCGATTAGTATGTAGTATAGAGTATGGCAGTATGCAGTATGGCAGTATGTAGTATGGAGTATGTGGTTTCGAACACAGCCAATAATGTAAAATCAGTGGGTGGGAGCCAATATAATACATCCATGGTGGGAGCGCTGTCAAATGTTGCCTGCCATTCTACATATTCATGATGATTTGTTTAATAAGAACGAACAAAGAAATAAACCATTAAACCGCTGGAATAAGACCATCATAACCTCACAGTTGAGGTATAACCGTATGATAAATTATAAATTTGAGTATTTTCTTTTTATTTATTTATTATTTTTATTTTATTTTATTTATTTATTTATTTTACAATGAATAAGCCTTTGTCTATCTCCCAACAGTGATTTGTTATTTGCACTGATCCGATTTTGATGAAAATGAAGCATGCACATAAATGTTAATGATCGTCTACAATGTTATAAATAGGCTGGGTGTAATATTCTGTGTTCATAATCAGTTTTCTTTAAATAATTATAGGCTAGCTATTGAAATGCTGGGCTTTTATTTTCGTCACCGGAAATGAGCTTTCATTGTGACACTGACGGTCATTTAAAGATGGCGGAGTCCCTGGCCGCACGCTTGGCCGCCCAGGAGGAGCAGATTCGGCTCCTCAGCAGGGAAATCTCCACTCTTCGGGATGGGTTAACGCGGGGCTTGGACACCACCTGCGTTGCGGCCGCCTCCCCGAAGCTGGAGAGTCTGCGGACCGAGAACGAGAAGCTCAGGTACCGGCTTGTGCACCTCCGGCGGGGTCTGCAGGCGGAGCTGGAGCTGGAGGGGGCGCAGGGGAAGAAGACACAGCCAGGAGCGAAGTGTGGCAAAGCTCCGGAGAAAAACCTCAGCAAAGAGAAGCAGACGAACAACCGAGTAGATAATAAGGTACTAATACAGACTGAGGGAGGATATGTTTACCAATCTAAATGGCTTCCAGTTGTGGTATTGCTGTGGTTATAGTGGTGCTGTATATGAGTAGCGGGCCTCTGTTCTGTGAAGCCAAATGACAAACTCTACTACCACATCTCCAGAAATAGCTGTCTCACTCAGTGTCACTCACTGTGTCCACACTTTGAGTACTGAGCATGCCCCCTGTCGTTAATAACAGGCTCATGTTTACTCTGTTTGTTTTTCAGGTGGCAACCTCTGATACAAAACCAGGTGACAGGAATAAGAAGGACAAGAAGCAGGAGAAGCCACAGGGAGATGGAGGCGCAAAAGAGGTGATTGTTACAGAACTTTAAAATGATCTTAGCACACTGCTGACCCATTCTACAAACAGAGACATAACTTATTATAATTTAATTAATTTCTTTTTCACGGCCCCAGCCTTTTACCATCATTGACTATTTAAAATCTTATCATACTTGCAGAAGTCCTGGCCTGGCTACGTTGCTGAGCGCCTCAGCCTCTATGAGGAGCTGAAGAAGGAGAGCGATGCCCTGCTGGCAAAGAAAGCTGCAAACAGCAAGTCCATCACTGTGGAGCTGCCAGATGGGCAAAAGGTGGCAGCGAAGGCTTGGGTGACCACACCGTACCAGCTTGCTGCTGATATCAGGTTGGTGCTTCAACAACTGGTCACAGTTTTCTAATGTTCTGTCTATAACTGCATCCCCAACAAATGGCTGCTAATATGATGACTACCATCAATTGCTTGTCAGTAATATTTTAAATAACACATCATAAATCATCCCAAATACACACATGGGAGGCTTTACTCTCTAGTGCTCCTACTCCTCCCCTCTCAATGATGTTACATTGTTTTCAATCTTCCCTTTCATAGTGATGATAGAAATCACTCTGCTCCATTTGGAAACAGAGATTCTGACACGACTATCTCACATTATTGATCTTTCAGCCAAGGCCTGGCCGACAATGCTGTGATTTCTCGGGTGAATGGAGAACTATGGGACCTGGACAGACCTCTCGAGCAGGACTGCTCTCTTGAGATCTTGCGTTTTGACAATGAAGATGCTCAGGCTGTGAGTATATAGAGGATCCTCAGTAAGCTCAAACATTATGTTCAGTTTTCATACTCAGTCTGAGGGTTGGTGTCAAAACAATTAACTTTGGTTGAACTTGACAAAACTTCTCTTGTTCTATAGGTATACTGGCACTCCAGTGCTCACATCCTCGGGGAGGCGATGGAGCGTTTTTATGGAGGCTGTTTATGTTACGGACCCCCGATAGAGAATGGCTTCTATTATGACATGTACCTGGATGGACAAAAGTAAGCAAGTGTTTTCACTGTCAGCGTCTTCTCGGCTCTGGACAGATTTCTTTATCTTATTTTGTATTTCTCAGCTTTTTGAATGAGTTATTAATGGGTTTTGAGTCATCGTGTCAAACTTGTTTAGATTATTACAGAATCGTCATGATATCTGTCAGAGTGGAACATGTTTGCTTTTTTTCCAGGGGTGTGTCCAGCACTGAGTTTGGGGACTTGGAGACTTTGTGTAAGGGTGTGGTGAAGGAAAAACAGGCCTTTGAGAGGCTGGAGATCAGCAAGGAGACACTGCTTAAGATGTTCAAGGTGAGAGAGAGCTCTCATATCTGCTTGAAGACCTCTGCTTGTCTGGAACTGAATAGTTTTCAGTGATTTGAAAACAATACTACGGACTGATTGAGTCTTACTGCCTGTCAATACCACTGGTTGTGTGTATTGTGTGAATTTGGCAAAAAGCAAAATGAAAGCTTTAATTCAAGTCAAACAACATTGTGGTTGTGATGAATGTTCCCTCTGACCAGTATAACTATAGACTACTATATCTAACTTACCTACGGTCTCTTTCAGTACAACAAATTCAAGTGCCGCATTCTGAATGAGAAAGTCACCACCCCCACTACTACCGTCTACAGGTTGGTTTTTATTTTATATAAGTACACAGATTTTTTGTGATGCTCTCTATGACTAATTCTGGTGTCATCTATGAATCCTCGGTAGATGTGGGCCCTTGATTGACCTGTGCAGAGGTCCTCATGTCAGACATACAGGCAAGATCAAGGCCATGAAGATCTACAAAGTACGTGGAGAAATACCCACAGTGTGTCATTTAAAAAAAATAAAAAAAAGATGTTGATATTGAGCTTTTTTCTACCTCTGTCATCAGAACTCTTCCACCTACTGGGAGGGTCGCTCAGACATGGAGACACTACAGAGGATCTATGGGATTTCCTTCCCAGACTCAAAGATGCTGAAGGAATGGGAACGTTTTCAGGAGGAGGCAAAGAACAGGGACCATCGCAAGATTGGCAAAGTGAGTCACGATAGGCGTTGATGTTCGAGCACACCCAGCTGTCTCAGCCAGAAACCAACCAGAAACTAAAACCCAGTAGAAAGTGAATTTTGACTCTTAATTGTATGATGGCATGACATGTCTTTGAGGTTTTTGCAGGAGTTTTTCCTCATGAGAGTCAATGCTTTGCTTTCCAAGGCCCATGTTCATTACAGAGTTTCACCACATCTATAAAACCACAGTCTGGAGACAAGAGCTCCAAACGTATATGCAATAACATAGAGACAAAATATTTGTTTTTCCAAGAGGTATAAGTAAAGTAAAATGATCTCTTTCGTGTAATGCACAAGCCCAACTTGTTTAAACTCCTTAACTCAGATGGACCAGATCCATCACCACTCCAGCTATTCATCCATTTGTTGCACATTTGAACATGAAAAGGCACGTTGTTGTTTTTTCTATAAATCTAAATCGCCTGTTGCTGCTTTGCACCAGCTGAGGGCACTGTGTTTCTTTGTATTTGCACTCAAGACCGCTGTGAGTCATCTGAGGGCCCCAGCTTGTTTCCCAGCTTGGGAGGCACAGGAGGCAGCACCTCAGTCAGCACTGATTACTACACAGCTCCATATTAAACACGCAAGTCGAGACATTGCAGTCGAAGCCGGGTGACGTGAGGTGACAAATGGGGCATGTGGTTTTAAAGATGTTGCCCCATGATATAAACCTGATGGGGCCCTTTTCATCTTATGCAAAAACACAAATCCAAACCCTTTGAAGGCCTCCTACATATTACCCAGTAGCACTGGAGTAATGGTAGTAGTAGAGTAGAAGAAATAAAAGTCGAGGCAAGGCACATTTTATTTACGCAGCACATAATCATACACAGAGGCCATTCAATGTGCTTTACAGAAATGAAAGTCGTGGTCTATGAATGGAGGATGAGTGTTTCCATCAAGCAAAATTACTAGTTGAATCAGGTTTATATCAGTAAAGCTCATTATCTAGAAACTCTGTTCCACAAAGCAGGTGTAGGTACAGACCTCTCATGAAAATGGGTTCCCTAGGCTGCTCCTGGTCTAGTTAGACCGTAGCTGAGACCAGTATGTAACACTTGCCTCCATATCAGGCTTAACCAGTATTACATTCAGTCTGTCAGACAGAAATGCTGTGTTCCTCCCTGAAGGTTTCTCTTTTGTTTTCTTGTCTGCTGCACAGACTTGTTTCATTCATGTCCAATCCAAGGTTGTCATAGATGGCTGAACCTGCTCACCCCATGGAATATTGTATTTTAGTTTCTTCTAAGGGGGGACATTTATAAAAATCTATTTCCAGAGGACGCAAGGGCACATCGAACCTGTCACTTCGCCTCCCCACACTTGGAGTTCGTTGAGTTTTTTCATGAAACACTTTCCAATAGCTGGCCCACTCTGTGATGATTAGATGGCTCCCTGCTGTGCATCAAGGAGCGTATTACTGATTCGTCTACCTGCAGACAATAAAAGAAGTGAAGTCATTAAAATGTCATCTGTATGTGTTTCACAGGATCAGGAGCTGTTCTTCTTCCATGATCTCAGCCCTGGCAGTTGTTTCTTCATGCCACGTGGAGCCTTCATCTACAACACGCTCACTGAGTTCATCAGGGTAGGAATTGTGGCCCAATGCCTCTTAGTGTATATTATATTTATAGTGTTAAGTCTTAACTGTAACTAAAATCCATATTAATAACAATTTGATGTCAAGACATTGATCACCAGTCACTCTTTAAATATCTGCCTTGCACCCCACAGTTTAATAGGCAGTTTGTCCATTGTTCAATAATAGACAAATAAATGATTAATGCTCAATAATGTTATTTATTACAATATGCCTTGGTTGGTTGGAATTTACAAATTTTGTCATTATGAATGTATCAACTAATTTGTTGTCATTTAATAACACTAACACTTACTTTATTTTGAATCTGCATTGAGAATGTTTTTCAAGCACACTGAACATCACTTTATTTAAAAAAAAAAAAAAAAAAAGAAGAAAAAAAACAATAATCCTATAGTCTATGAAGTGAGGCATCTTTTTTTCATGATGAAGTTAAAAAAAAACAGGAAAAGTGTAAAACATGTGACCTTTAAAGAAAACCGAAAACAGAACTTTTCAAAGCTTCTATATAAAAAGAACTACTTTCAATCAGACTCAGGCCATGCTTGACATTTCCAGTATGCTTGTAGTGACTCATTGACAAGGATGCAGCTAACCATTAAGTGAAGGATGCAATCACCAAGAAGTGCACCACTGACCTCAGCAGCTTAGTTCAGCTCAATCAGATTGAATTCTTCGCCCAGTCCCAACTGCTGCACATTGTCGTATTTATAGCTTGAAGTTTCCAGAGGTTTTTTTGTGTCAAGTACCGAAATGCATGACATGTAAAGTGCAAAATCCAAAAATGTCAAAATGTTTTAGATTTTCTAGTCCCTTGTGTGAAGTTAACTGCTACAATTGGTCTTTTGGCTAAAGGTGGTAAAACTAGGTTAAGCAGAAGTTGTTGGTCACCAGCAGAGTGCAATTTTTGCCCAAAGTTGAACATTAGATTTCAAAGTTAAGTGACTGTACCGGAACTTGTCTCAGTGACATGTTGACATCATGAGAACCTTCACAGGATACAGCAACACACCGGACAAGGCAAAGTAGGCCTCGCATAGATTGCACAGAAGTGGTGCAAGATCATTATCACATCACTACAGTCTGTTATCAATGTGTCGAGGGAACAAACGCATGCTATTTTTTTCCCTTCGACATGTCACTAAAACATTTAAGAGTGAGTACTCAGTGTGCAGGCTAACCTTCTCACATCAGTGGCTGTTGGATGCTAGTTCCTTAAGATTGTAGATACAGTCACTGTTGAAGTAAATGCAAGACGTTGTCATTCAGCACTAGACACACAGGGGTAATATCTCTTCTTTACTACTGCTGAATCATATTTACTTAGGAAAAGCTGACAGAGCATGCACAATGTTTTTCAGCACCTGCTGTTTCACATTCACAGTTTCACATCTTTTTTTTTTTCCATTTACACACTCCTGTCTTCTACTTTTCACTGCAAAACAACTCAACTGGACATGTTTTGCTCAAGAGCAGCAAATGGATAAATAAAACCCATAGGTTCGGCTTTTCGTTGAAGTGGCTCTGGATTTTTGTGCCAGAAGCGATGACTCAGCTCAGCTCAAAGTACCTGTCGTGCTAAGTTTGTTTATGTGGCTTTGTTGTTTTTTTTAGGATGAGTACTGGAGAAGAGGCTTTCAGGAAGTAGCTTCCCCCAACATCTATAACAGCAAACTGTGGGAGACATCTGGACACTGGCAGCACTACAGCGAAAACATGTTTTCCTTCCCAGTGGAAGATGACATATTTGCTCTCAAGCCAATGAACTGCCCAGGGCACTGGTAAATGTATTGCTCCCCAGAGGAAATATTTAAAGTGTCCCTCAAATCCTGTAAATTTAACAGTATATACATTAATTTGACTTCCTGTACTCTGGTTGTCT
Organism: Trachurus trachurus; assembly: GCF_905171665.1. Taxonomy (NCBI): domain Eukaryota; kingdom Metazoa; phylum Chordata; class Actinopteri; order Carangiformes; family Carangidae; genus Trachurus; species Trachurus trachurus. Next base: position 21,478,254 of record NC_139893.1, on the reverse strand, counting down.
CTTCAGTCTGATGTTCAGCCACCGGCCGCGGTCGTGGAGGGAGCTTCCCCTGAGGCTGGCGGACTTCGGGGTCCTCCACAGAAACGAGCTGTCGGGAACACTGACTGGGCTGACCAGAGTCCGGCGCTTCCAACAGGACGACGCTCATATTTTTTGCACAATGGACCAGGTGACTGTATTTTTCTGGGACTACACAAGGGAGTGTTTTTTTTTTTACCACAATACCTGCTTATTTTGAGTCATTTCCTAAATTCTGAGTATTTTTCTTGTTTTTTAAACCACAGATCGAATCAGAGATGAAGGGCTGCCTGGATTTCCTCCGCTGTGTGTACGACGTGTTTGGCTTCTCCTTCCAGCTTCACCTTTCCACCCGTCCAGAAAAGTATCTGGGTGACATTTCTGTGTGGAACCAAGCTGAGAAGGTAAACGGGCATCGTTGTTATGATTCATGTTGTTTTCTTTTTTTTTTTTTTTTACAATGGACTCAAGTTACTAGCTGAGTTGTGTCTGTCATATGACTATGAATGAGACTCTGCTGCACCTTATGTCTGCACCCTAACATAAATGACTTGGCGCTGCGGATGACAGAGACGGTTTCCTGCTGTGTAATCACAGGGTAGTATCAGATCTGTGAGTCATGAGGAAGTTTCTTTTGAATTTCGTAGGTGGTGTGTCGTTACTTAAGAGGAGGCTCATTTTGTTTACTTGTGTCCAGTTCTAAGATGAAATGTTTCAAATCTAATCTAAATTGAGCAAAGTATTATTTGTGTACCTCAGTATAACGTGGTCGGCTTCCAGAACTTATTTTTTCATTGTTTAGATTTAATTATATCTTAACCTATGCCTCCTGTCTGACAGCAACTAGAGAACAGCCTGAATGAGTTTGGGGAGCCATGGAAACTCAACCCTGGAGACGGTGCTTTTTATGGCCCCAAGGTCAGAACATTTCTAGATATTTCCTGCCAAACACAAAATCAATGTAATTCCCTGTGGTCTGGAAAGTGCTATAAATCTTTCTGTTCCGTTCCAGATTGACATTCAGATCAAAGATGCAATTGGACGTTACCACCAGTGTGCAACCATTCAGCTGGACTTCCAACTGCCTATCCGCTTCAACCTGACCTTTGTTGGGTGAGTCACCTAATCAAAACATTGACACACTGCTGGGTCTGTGTGCTTTACTGAACCAAATATTATATGATAATCCCAACCTGAATAAAATGTCTCAGCTTGTGCACTTAAAAGGTGAAGAGTTGTATGCAGATTTGACATCACTAAGCATGTGACGCATTAACATGCTCAGTCGGTAGGTAGGTAAAGGGTCTATGCTGTTAATGGTGAAACATAGTACATCATATTTTTTTTCATTCATATAAAAATCAGATTAAAGACAAAATAACTCAATGCTGAATATGAAAGGCCAAGAATGAGTATAGTTTACATACAAACAAACAAACAAACAAACAAACAAACAAACAGGAATCCTTAGAAATCTTTCTGATGTAATGTCTTACAGGAAGGATGGAGATGATAAAGCTCGACCAGTCATCATCCATCGTGCCATCTTGGGCTCAGTGGAGAGGATGATTGCCATTCTCACAGAGAACTATGCTGGGAAATGGTGAGGTGTTTTCTGGCTGCTCAAGCATACGATATATTTAGATTATAAAAATCATTAAATGAATCATAATCCACAGTTCGGGGCATAGCCAGCTGCTTTGATATGTCTGATATGTTCAACAGATAAATCAGATGGTGTTTGTCAGCTTTTTGTGTGTTGTATGTTGGTAATGTTATTATTGCACGAGTGTGAAGACTGTTGGCCCATCTGTCCCTCCACCAGGCCTCTGTGGATCTCTCCACGTCAGGTGATGCTGGTGCCTGTCAACCCGTCCTGTGAGGATTACGCCAAGAGGGTATGTCGGCTTCTCCCACACTGACCACATTTCAGTGTGAGAAAAATGCAGATGATGTTCAGAACTGATCCTTTTTTTAATGAAATGTACATTAATAGATGTTTTTTTTTCTTCTACTCATCAGGTGTGTAAGCAGTTCACAGAAGCTGGTTTCATGGCAGATGCTGACCTGGACTCCAGCTGTCTGCTAAACAAGAAAATCCGAAATGCACAGTTGGCTCAATATAACTTCATTCTTGGTGAGAAAATGTACCCAGTGTGCCGCATGTAAGCTCTGACCGACCACTGATTGGAGAGTGCCTCTGTGCTGCTCTTATTGCTCCCAGCAATCACTTCAAAAGTACATCTAACTGATTGCACCCACAAGACAGACATTTTATTTAAAACGGTATTGTTGTTATGTTAATATAAAAATTAAAATATTATTTTATTCCCTTGTAATGCTGGGCAAGTCACTGGAAATATTCAAGAGAGTTTTTACCAATGGCTTTGAACATCATCATATCATCTTTCAGTTTATTAAAGTTACATTATTGTTGATTTGGAAGTCCTACATTTTAAATGCTGTCTGTTGGCCTCAACAGTTAAGGTTCGCAATAAAAACAATGGTTTACATGGAAAGTGTAATATATGATATCAAAAACTGGATTTATTCCTTTAACTGGTGGGTTGTCAGTAGATTCACCATCAGTCTTGCTGAGCCAAAAGAAACGTTTTAATTGTAATTACAAAACAAATGGGCTAACCACCAACAGTTGTTGGATTCATCTGCTTGTAGTGGGGAATGTGTCAGGGAAGCTGTGTCTGTGTTGTGTGGTGTGTGACTTGGCCCATGTCAAGCTGTTGTGTATTCTCATGTCTTGGCAGTGGTCGGAGAGAAGGAGAAGATGACTAACAGCATCAATGTGCGCACGAGGGACAACAAAGTTCATGGAGAACTGACGGTGGCCGAGGTGTTAGCTCGCCTGACCCTGCTCAAACAATCTCGCTGTCGAAGCGCAGAAGAAGAGTTCTGATGGAGACCAAGAACAAAGCACGCTTGAGCGTTTGAATAGCTCGCTCTAACATTAGAGCTGCTGCTACAGTAGAGGGAGAAATGATGGAACAAATGAAGGTGGTTCTGAGAAAGTGTAGTAGAGAAGGTGATGTGAGTTTGGCAACGATCTGTGAAGTTACGTCTTGATGGGGAACCCTAGAAATAAAGTATGTCTTCTGAATGTGAATGTTGTGCTCTTTTAATGCTGGATTGAATGTCATGTGAAAGAGTGGGATCATTTTGTCAGTGAGATGTATGAATTTATAATTTGCAACAATGAAAATACAACCTTTAACAGTGGTAATAATCCATTGAGCAATACAGGGCCTACAAGCAACAACATACCAGGAACATGCAGTGTCAGGGTCACAGTGAAATTTATTTCTAAGAAGCTTCCTCCTTCCACATGAATGCTCTGTTGCTTATGAAAGGACAGTGCTGCAGGACAGCATCCTCGGCGCACAAACATCTCATTAAGTATGACACTTTACCCAAAATGACACTTAATTTAATTCGTTTTTCTTTTCTTTTTTAAATAAAATGTACTATACGTCTCTTGAGTGAAATTACAATGAGTCTGTTGAATGGCCAAAGATGTCACTATGCCAGCTACTTAGTCAGAAGACCTCGTCGAGGTTGAGGCTGAGAGAGCCGTCTGAGTAGCTACTTATTCCCTGGCATCTTCGTGACTAATCAAGGAGCCACCAGGTTTTTTTTAAATTTTGCCTTGGACTCACTTGACCGAACATCGCTGAGAATCAAATTTTCCTACATGACGTGAATGCAACTCCGGCGTGATCGTAGCAACAATGGCCACGATCTGTCAGATATGGAGACCGGACCGGGGACGGTGCTTCAAAACCTACGGAATAATTACCTTATTGTTTATGGACATGGTTTTACAATGTGTTAACGGTATGTTTATTACATTTACACCAGCTTGGCTCTTGTATTTGGTCATCTTACCTCGCTGTGCCGTAACGTTAGCTTCCTCCCACTGAGCTAGCCCCAACTGGCTAGCTAGCGAGCTAACACTAACGTCAGTGCAGCAGCTAACAGTTAGCAATGAAAATAAGGGATGCAATGTCTAGCCCTTATGTTTGTCAATTACAACAGGCTGTGCGGTCATTTAATAATACGTAGTAGTTAATCCACAGTGTATAAAAATGAACGGTTTACTGCCACTTTCAGTTTTCCTGTCAGTTGCTGTGTTAAGTAGGCTAAGTGCCACCAGCCAGTCAACGCCTCTGTTTAGTGAAGTCAATGTAACGTTAAAGCAGAAAACACTCCTGTATTTTACACACAAGTCGCCTGCGAGCACGTTTACCAGTTTGTTAAACTATATTTATTAGACCGACATCCTAACCCTAGTCCTGTCGGTCAGGTAAGGTAGGAGTGCAGCTAACGTTAGGTAGTAACCATTTCCCATTTACACAATTCACATAGTAACGTTATGTATTTAACGCATAATAATATGTTGGTGTCCGATCTGTTGACTTCTTTATTGTCTGGTTTCTTGTCAGGATACCTGAGCTCTGCAGGCCAGGAGCCCCCCTATGCCCAGCATGGACCTGCTATCACCAGCCCAGTTGTCCCTGCTGCATCATCAGGTAAACATACAGACATTAAATTGGCCATATGCAGGGTCTATGTCACTACACCGACATAAACATCATAAGGACCTGCATTTAGTAGGCTATATTCAAAATGTCAAAGTGATTGATAAACAAAATCTCTTGGTCTAGATACTTTCTGAGCATTTTCTGCCTCATCACAAATTTATTTATCTGACCAGAACAAATAAATGCTAATGGGTTTGTTATTTATTTATTTTATTTATTTTTACATAATGTTGCAGTTAAATTCTTAAAAGGTAACTTTCCTGTATTATAAGCAGAGGAAACATTAGGTGTTAAGCATATTTGTGCTCATGTTTCAACCATAAGTATTAATTCACTTAAATATATGTTTTCTTTTACCTCTGTCGCAACAAAGAGAGTTTTATTGTAATGTAAGGCTGGCCAGCAAGGAACCCTAATGAAGCATTAAATGCCATACTCAAAGACTCTCTGATGACCTTTTAGGTTGGGGCAGTGTTAGTCATTTGCCTCCCACATCCTTCCCAAGTTTTGCAAGAGCTTCTGGGGGATACAGTCGCATGTTTGTTGACAAACCCATTAGTGATCCGTGATACAAAGTCCTACTATTAACTGTGCCCCTGTTTGTACTTTTGCAGCATCCCCTGCAGATGAGGAGAACTACACTTCCAAGTGCCCCAGTGGGGGTTCGTGTAGTCGCCTTCCAGCTGATTGCATTCACTGCAACTACCAATACAACTGCACCTATGGGAAACCAGCATCTTTCACTTGTAAAACCAGAACAGGAGTTCACTGTATAGTGAGTTGCACCTCATTTTGTCATAGATCCATGCTTTTGGCAGATTTATACATATAAGTGAATATTTAATTTATCTCAGGGACTTAAAAAAAAGGGAAGTGAGGCATATAAGGTCTTGTGTCAACTATGAAACTGGAAGTTGTCTCAGTGTTGCTCAACAGAGGTTCCCAAGACAACAAGTGTAGTATTAACCTAATGTTTTTGTTTTTACAGGGAGAGTCAGGACAACAGCAAACCAACTTCTCTCTCTCCATCACCTGTCAGTTCTGCTGGCAGCTGGATCCATCCCAGTACCGCTGTTCAAACTCCACCAGCTGTATGACAGTGTCCTGCCCACGCAAGCGCTACAACGCCACCTGTGATGTCTTAGATCATGTACATTGTTTAGGTAAGATAAAGACTATGTAGAACCTGTTAGGTTAGGACACGTTATGAAATGACCCAAGCCTTTGACTCAGAACCGAGAAAGGTAAAAATGTGTGTTGAAAAATAGAGCAGGAAAACAGCTTCTGTACAGATAAACATCAAAGTATATACGTACAGTAAATACTGTTTTAATGTTAATGTAACATTTGTCCTGCAGCCTCCATCCAATGTTTTTTGTCTTTCATGTGACAGCTTTAAGGGAAATGTGTCTTCAGTGATGCTGATTTTTTGAAATCCTGTTGTGTTTTGGTTGAGTTTTATTTTGTTTGTACATCAGGACTGTCTCACGATGCAAACCAACGTTTTTTTCTTCCCTCTGTAGGAAAGAGACACTTTCTGAAACGTTTGTTTTGTGACTGGACCGGAGGGTACAAGTGGTCAACAGCATTAGCGCTGAGGTAAATCTGTCACAATTAGAGATCAGATGATGGAAATATTCTTGAAAAACCCTTTTTGAGGCAGCATGTGTGCTATAGTAGCAAATCTGACTTTTATTCTGTCTTTTTCTTATTTTGTGTAGCATCACACTTGGCGGTTTTGGGGCAGACCGCTTTTATCTGGGCCAGTGGCGAGAGGGTCTTGGCAAGCTGTTCAGTTTTGGAGGCCTGGGTATTTGGACTTTGATCGATGTTCTTCTGATAGGAGTTGGTTATGTGGGACCTGCTGACGGTTCGCTCTACATCTGAAGCAACACTCCGGAGACATGGCTGGATGGTTTGTGCCCTCTTTCGCTTCACTCTCGCAGATCTGAGATGCTGTGTTCTTAGCACGTTTGCCTGCCAGAGCTCGCTGTGCAACACGTCCTCATCCCATCTGCTAACAGGCAGGAAGTGTTTTCCTCATCACACCAACGACTCTACCCACACAACCATCAGATCCATCCCAATCACTCTGCGTCCGTCTCCTGTTGAGACTCTGCAGATGGAGCTGTAGAGGGAGAACGAGGAGCCAGTAATAATGTCTATTTGGAAGGTTTGACTTAAATGGTTTGTGTCTTGATGGTATATAGATAGATCTGGTGTCCTGTGGAGCTGCGCTTTCACAGAGATCCTGTCACCTGGAGCTGTGCGTTGCTCCTCCTTTATTGCAAGGTAAATGCATGAATGGAGGGTTCAAATGGTAACCATGGCTACAGAGCTATTCAGGGTGACACCAGATCCAGTAAAGCATCTAAAATGTAATATGAATGTCCTGAAAGAAAGCAGGAATATGCAGAAGGGAATATTTTCAGGTGCTGTCGTAGACGGGAGACAGTTGCCCCTGTGGATGACTCAGACGGTTACTTTTGCATGTTCCACTATACTTTTCCTGCACCAAGTCAGCAGTACAAACAACAACTTAAAGAATCTCTCTCCCCATGGACTAGATAAATGATACCCTGGTCTTTCAGAAGTACTATAACTACTGTCATCATCTATTGCAACATGTAGTCTCTTTCGGAAGATGTGCAGATGATAATCTTTGAGACTGTTATATTTGTATATAATTCATACAAGTAAGTGCTGATACACTTACAATGTGTTGCACTAGCAAACTGCAGTTTGCAGTGTGTGGTTTTCCCATGTTACAGATTTTGGAAATAGCCTGCGCATTCAACTAGTATTTTCCCACAAACTCATGATTATTCTCTGTACTAACACTGTAAGATCTTTGCTTGTGTCTAAGTGGCACAAATTGGTTCACCTCTCACTTTATGTAAATATATTTTCCTTATTCAGTGTCAGGGTTGTTTTAATTTTTTGGAACACTGTAAATGACATTTTTTAAGTTATGTTAATAAACTTGTGAAATATATGTTTATTTGATTGTCTCGGTTTATGGGTGAGATAGTAGAGATAGACCAGTGGGTGTTGAAGGCGAAAGAAAGGCTGAACAAGCAGTGAAAGAGGCAAAAATACTCCTGCTACTTTTAAGAGTTGCACAATCTTGGAGCAAACCCTGTTCATTTTTGCTCCTTTTTAATATTCTGTCAATACCTTTACTAGAGGTCAGAGGTGAACATCATGTCAATACTGATGTTTTGTTTCAAAGAACGATGAGCTTGGAGCTTCTGCTTGAGTGCCGTTCTCCCTGCAGCCTCTGACAGGAATGCTGTGGTCATTTTCACAGATGTCTGTGCTTTTTCTCACATTAAACACAGTGAATGCTGCAAGAAGCCTGTTACTCTCGGGCGTGTGACAGAAGGAGGAGGTCAGGAGGGTAAGGTTGTGACTGGGAAACCCTCTCCTTAACTAGGGCTGTTTTAGTGCATTTGAGCAAGGTATCAACCTGTTGTAAATAGCATTTAAAGATGTTTATCAGTTTGGCGATTGCAATTATTTCAGTAAATTAGTCATGCCAAGTTTTTACAACATTATTGATTCCACAATTCATCTTTAAGCGTGTGTTGCATAATGTGGAGGTGGAAGAAAAAACAAGAAATCAAAAGGAGAAAAAACTAATTTCCTTTCTAAGTTCTTCACTTTTGTGTCGACTTTTCCGATTGGCTGCTTTTCTGATGCTGTTGTAAATTCACTCCACCCTACAGTAACTCTAGTTCCTCAAATTTGACACCGCCCTCTCACAGCCACTACAGCTCCCTCCCACAGACTGATGCAAGTGTTTGTCATTCTGGGAGCTGCGGAGAGGACTTGAAATGCTTACCTATAGCATATTCTTCAGGAAGATGTAAATTATTCGTTCTAAACCTATAATTTAAATGACTTAAAAATGCTTCATCCACAGTCTACTCCCTATGATTGATCCCACTGACTGTCTCAGTATGATCTCACTTGAGCTGAATGATACTGTGTGGTTATGACTGGGCATGAAGAGGTTTACTGCCATTGCTATCATGCCCCATATTACTTGTCAGCACATGATATTAAACAGATGCTACAGGTATGTTTATATACATAAATGCACTGAGCCACATTTGTAAATGACAATGTCTGTGATAAAAAAAATATGATGGTAGAACTGGTGGTAGGAGAATAAAAAGCTGACTTTAACTATAATAGTGAGCACACAAACAAAGCTGTAAGCCTTACTTTTAGCACAATGTCATTATGTAATCCAACATGTTTCTAATGATGTCTGAGAAAAATTAGGTCTGGAGTAAATGGCTGAAGTACATCTCTAAAAAACTTTTTCCTAGTACAGTTCAGTGGGTACTGACCAATTACAAATAATAGCCAGAGTGGGATATGCTTTATCATTTGATGTGATTATTAGTAATTACACATAAAATCACATGGAATATAATTACCAATAGAGAATAAAAGTCAAATTTTGCCATACTTATTCAAAATAGTCACTATTCATACCACTATTTGGGAATAGAGGCTAAATATTATCTGTCAGAGACAGAATCACGACTTCCTTGTTTTGAATTGCTAATCATGTGAAGAGGAGAACAAAAGTTTATTCATCTCACTCTTATGCAATCCCACTTACTCCCATTGCAGCTCCGAATTTTGGAGCATCGGCTCTGACCCTCTGTGTCCAACACTGCCCGACAGATTGTCCTCTCGTTTTGCTCACTCCTACAGGAGACGGCGTCAACAACAAAACAGAATGCTGCAACCACATGAATTTAAAAGTCTAACGACTCTCAGCATCCAACTGTGTGCTCCTTTCTCTCACACTTGGACGGTTGCTAAGGAGTATTTGATACCACCTGAGGACATGGCACAAATTACATTGCCTGTAAAAGGTTTTCATGGCCGTTGGACTTTTCAATTTGCTTTTCATTTTCCTCTCACAATAGTATATTTCTATTGGCCTGACGCCAGTCAGCACAGGGCCATTTATATGATTGTCAGGGTCTAATTTAAGAACAATGGACAAAACACAAAATATTTGATTGCCAAAGTGTTCATCCCATTCATTACATCACACCATCTTCTCTACTGGTCAGTTGTTTTTAACATGTTATTAATTAAATGAAGCTCCCCTGTATGTGTGTGATCAAGGAGTTACAAGTGATGGCAAAATACACCTGTATGTGAAGTGTTTTACAGCTGATGGTCATTTTCGTGCCAATGAAGGAACAATTTTGAGGCTAAACTATTGAGAAGCACCGATCTGTGAAATGTACTAGAAGATTTCCATGTGTGAAAGTCCTGCAAATGCTGCCCTAAAAAATGAAATGTGTAAATAGCTTCCAAGAAGTCTGTGGACGCAGATATGGACACAGTCTGCAACAACTGCTGTAACTGGCTGAGTATTTTCCAAAAGGCATGTGGGAGATTTCTGACAAAAACTAGGATGGTTTTCCAAAAGTGAGCTTTCTTGTCCATCCTACTAAGCTCAGTAGCTATGACACGTGATTTGAATGCTGCTCACAGACAGAAATACTCTCTCAACGTGAAGTCCGATGTAAGCAGTGTTATGCTGTGTGGATTTTTTTTTTCTTCCTTGTGAAAAAACAGTTTAACTTAAATTTCAGCAAATATACAGACCAACTTTACTGGAGAACCATTTTGCAGTCTGCAGAGACCCCAGGGAGGTGCTTAATTGTCAAAGCCAGACAATGAAACCCAAACATAAAGTACTGGCCAATGGGTAATTCAGAATCCAAACCTCAGTCAAATCAACAATCTATGGTGCTGACTCACAGTCTCCATGCGACTTGGGCGGGAGATTAATGTGGATGTCAAACTATGCAAATGTCACAGACCTACCCACGCAGACAAAGCTGTGATTGCTATCTAAGGTGCTACATTTTTACCTAAAGTGATGCGTTGGCTTTTTATGCATCTGCTTATGTTGTGTGAGACATATTTGAGGTTTGAAAAAAAAATTGAGGATCATTTCTATTTTTTTTTTATGATTTCCTGATGATCTGTGTAAAAAAAAAGAAGAAAAAGAGTATGTGAGCCCTTTCGGAGTGACCTCTGGACCAAAGAATGACCAAATATGATCTGATATTCAATTAAGTCAAAACTGTAGACAAGCCCAGTTTCCTCTGACTAATATAACAGAAAAAAGTACAATTTTGTATCCTTATTGGAAGCAGTGATTAAACATTCACAGAGCTGGTGGAAAACTTAAACTTAAAAGACCTTTATTGTCCTTGCGGAAATTTGTGCTGCACAGCAGCTCAACAATCATCACAATCCCACTCAACACATATCATACTTAGGGGGGGGTCAGCGCGAGTTGTTTAGTAGAGTAGAAAAGTAAGTGAACCCTTAGATTTTATATTGGGTTAAACCTCATTTGGTAACAATAAACTCAACTAAGCTCCACCAGTAGCTGCTGACCAGATCTGCTTAATATTCAGGAGGAATTATGGACCATTGTTCTTCAAGCAACTGCCTCAGATCAGATATTTCCTTACGATGTCTGTTGTAGCTATATTTCTCCTCAGGCTATTCCACAGCATCTCTACTGGATTATAGTCAGGGCTCTGACTGGGTCACTCCAGGGGGTTGATTTTCTTTGACTTAAGTGTTTTGCTCTAGATTTACTTTGGTGTTTAGTCTAAGCTTTCAGCTGTTAACGTGGATGGTTCTTAGTGTTGAGCTGCTGGGGAAATTATTCTGACAAAGCCATTGACAAGCACCAGATATGGTTCGCTTCAGCAGACGTTTGTTGAGAACAACAAACTCAAAATGTGTGCTTTTAAGTCAAAGCTCCTCTACTGTAGCCCGACCCTCTGATCTTGTTTCATTGAATGAGCTAATATGGAGTTGGAGAAAGTGGATTCTTGGATTAAATGCAATAAGTTATCACTCAACATCAAGAAAACAAATTACATAGTATTTTATTCCATTAGAAATAAAAGTAACACCAATCATATCCATCTCAATATTAATGGGCAAAACATCGATAGTAAATTCAACTAAATTTCTTGGTATCCAGACGAATTCATTAATTCTAAATATCACGTCGATGTGTTAATCAACAAACTATCAAAATATATACTGGTTTATTCTTCAAACTAAGACATTATCTTCTTTGTCTGCTCTCCTTACTCTGTATAGATCCCTTATTGAACCACATATCAACTACGATAATATGGTGTAACACTTTTCCAAGTAATCTCATCAAACTCTTTACAAAAGAAAATCAATTTGTGCATTTACATGGTCTGCTTTCACTGCTCCCTCTGGCCCCCCTTTTCTACTCCCTTGATCTCCTGAGGCTTCCTGGTTTCAACATATATCACAATGTATGTTATATTAATATTATTATTATTACAATATTATCTATCAGGTTATCAACCAACGCTTATGTGAGCTCATTCCAATGTCCCGTCCCCTGCACACTCACAACACCAGGAAAAAAAATCTCATATTGGGGAAAAAGCGTAAACTTAAATGTACCAGCCTGAGTGTTGTTTGCAGGGGTCCGCAGATTTGGAATGAGCTGGGTGGAATATGTAGGCATGTTGTTGGGGGTTGAAGGGCGGATGTGGGTGAGGATGTTGTCAGTTGTTTGGGTCCCCTATCTATAAACACTCTTGCTTCTTTGGGGCTCCCTTTCATGTTTGTAAACTGCTCATGTGTAACATTTTTCTTTCTTAGTACATGAATAAAATACCAGAATCTGAATCTGTCTGAACTCTAGGTTTGATATCTCACAACTCCAGACAGCCTTTGTCGATGCCATTAGCTGAAAGGTTTTTTCCAGCCTATACTGTGGATATTTGAGGGAAAAAATCATCATCAGTATGGACAAGGGACAAAACTAAAGTCAGTAATTCCATTGGGTTCACTTACTTTTCTTGCGACTGTACATTTAACTTGTTAAATGAAAACATGAGACAAATACTTACTTATGTAACTGGTCTTTTCTACTGATTTATACATTTTCTGTTTCTCATACAAGGTTGGTATTGCTTTTAATTCATCAGCTCTCTTATCATCCTCCCATCTGTGCAGCCATTTAAATCACACCAGTGTGCCAAAAGGCTTTCCAAGTCTGAAACTCTTCCTTGGTCTTGGCAAGGCAACAGTATCTCACTTAATCTTGCTTCCATATTGGAATAAAAATAAGTATTGGACCATGTTTTTTTCAGACCACCATGACCAAATCAAAATGTGTCACAAACAAAAAGACGACATCAGGCCAATTGCAATTTTAGTGATTTATTTGTACAATAGGAATTGCACCGTACAAATTCCCAAGCTCAGATGTAAAGGCAAGAACATAAGAGCATCTATTCTGCCTGACCTGAACATCCCTCAAAACCTCAATGTGAGCTTAGACTGAAACATTTATGCCCAGAAAAAAAAAAAAATATATATAAAGCTAAAAAAATAAATAAAGCATCTACCTGCTGAACAAATAAACATTTTCAGGGCTATAAGACACCCTTCCCAACTAAGTGCCAAAGCATACTGAAAATACTGAAATTAAAAAAGGCTAAATTTAAAACAAACAAACAAACAAACAAAAATATGTCCACATTTAACTGTCCAACTTTTATGGCAGTGGAGTGATTATGGCCTCAGTTTAAATAACATGTAAAATTGACTCAAACTCACAGTTGACAAATACAGAAAAGGCATTTGGTGATATCCCTACCAGGTCCATGTGCCTATGTCACTTACACCACTTACACATGTAAACACCATCCACAGACAAATGTGAGCTGTTACACACAAGACAGGACACTTTTAATTAAAACAAAAAGAAAAGTAAAGAAAAATAAAATAAAATAAAAAATAAACTAAAAAAAAAATAGGTGGAATTCCTTCTCCAACCCATGTAGAACAAGTTTAGACAGCAATGGAGGTGACATGGTGTATGTTAAGTTTTCTCTCAATATCAATTTACATTCACTCAAAACTCCATTAGTAAATCACTAATGTTACCATGGTAACTCAAAACGTCGTATAAAAATATAAACAAAGACTGAAAACGGATGCACTCAACAAAAAAAATTATCTACACAGTCTCAAATATGGGGTGGGGGCTGAGCTACACGGCCAAGGACTGTTCAAAATTCCATTATCATTTTGTTTCTGGGGGAAGGAATCAATCGATCGATCAATAAATCGTGGAATGCATAAAGATGCTCTGCATATCAAGTCTGAGTAGCAGCAGTCTTTCCCCTCTCACCGACAGTGACACAGTGAAAGCCTCTGGTCCCATCAGGACCCCTCGGCAGCCTCGTTACCCCTGGTGGTAGGCCGTCGGCATTCTGGATCTTTCTGCCCATCATCGGGCTGCCCACCGGACTGCTCTCCTGAGACGCCACCTGCTTGCGCCGCTGGACCCATGGACTGCCCGACGGGGTGAGGCTACTGTCTGACGAGTAGTCTGCCCAGCGGCGGCCAGGCTCGGGGCTCAATCTGCCCTCACTGGCTAGGGGAGACTTGTGGGAATGTGGAGATTTGCGCTGAGGACAGGGGCTGCCACGGGGGCTTGACCAGGGACTGTTTCGCGGGGACATACCAGGACTCAGGTGATTGTTCTGGAAGCTGATGCCTGCAGTCGTGGGGCTAAGCTTGTTGCAGGATTGGGACTTTCTGGCCAGCCGAGGGGATGTAGGGGTGCTCTCAGTCTCTGAGGAGCTGCAGGCCGAGTCGTCCCCATGGTACTGAAGCTCTCGTACTCTGCTGTTTAGCGAGCGACTCTTGCGCATCCCTCCCTCCTCACGTGGTCGTTCTTTGGGAACTTTCTTCTTGGGCGGCTTGGTACCTATCAGGACCACTTTCAAGCCTAGCAAGCTGGTCCCTCCATCCTCACCACCCACAGCTTCGTTGGCTTTAACAGCAGCCTCCACCTCCTCAAACTCCACAATGGCGCATTCCTCTGTGCCGAGCTGAGTGTAGCGGCCGCTCAGTCTCTTCAGGTCGGCCGGCAGGTCCTTCCCAGGTTTCAGGACTCTCACAGAGGCGATGGCGCCGTATGTTCCGAAATCTTTAAGCAACAGCTTCATCAGCTGCTCTTGTTGAGTAGCTCCTCCCACACTCCCTCCATTATCCTTGGTGAGAGCAGCCAGCTCCGGCCACCTCTGCAAATCACTTAACAGCAGCATGCGGCTAGGCAGTGACTCGCTGGCAAAGACCGGCACAGGCGATTTGCGCCGCACCTTACGCCCCTCATCGTTCAGCTCAAGTATCTTTGAGTGTCTCAGAGCATAAGCAGTTGTTCTCCAGTCACGAGTCAAGTGTTTCACCTGTGAAGAGAGAATTACTTGTGTTACATTGGTGCTAAGCAGTTTAGAAGTGGCATCATATAACCACCAGGTTGCACATTTGAGTTTTAACATTTTAAGAGAAAGGGAGGCTAAACAAAAGCTGATCGATCAGTTAAAAAAAAAAAACTTGATAAAACAGAGGCTTCTCAATTTATGCTTCAGTAACTAAAATGATGGCATTAGATCCATTCAACAGACCCATACATCCTGCCTCTACTGTGTTACTCAAGTCATCACTGTATAATTTGCTCATGTTTAAAGACCCCCTCCGATGAAAATCGTGTTTTTTGTGCTTTTCACATGTTCCTGTGGCATTTTTCTGATGTTAGAGGACATATCAGCAGAAAAGTAAGTGCAAAATTGCATTTCTGAGTTTCTCTGCCTTCTAATTGCTGTGAACCAGCGGCAGACGCAAACTGGCAGTTTCAGGCAGACTGGGGTTGACGGCGTCACAACCCCAGGGCAGGGCAAGCTGCTTACAAGCTCCTGCCCCGCTCTGCATCTGGCTCAAAAGTGAAAGGCTAGAGAGCTCGGTGTAAGGTGGCCCGCAACAGTCTCATATAGGTCCGCCACAGTTTCTCACGAGAAAAAAACAAACGTTTTTTTAAACAGCGTTTCACCATCTTTCATCTCTGTCAGTCAGGTGAGAGGGGGGTGGGTGCAGAGCAGCGCAGTCTCCGCCCACCACTCAGAGGCGCATTGCTAATGAGCTACTGGTGCTTTGCAGAAGGAGAGCCCTGGGAAATGGCACAGGACAGGTTTTGTGATTTTGGCTAAGAATGCTTTAAAATAACGAAAAAGAATGGTTGGAGGGGGACTTTAAAAGCAGCTCAGTGTTGACATCTCATGTTTGAATCTTTGTTAATATTAAAATATGTGTGCACCAAGATCACTTGTAGCATAAACAAAAATGGCACACAACCTGACAAATTTAAGTGTATGAGACTTAAGAGACTTAAAAAACATTAGCCGTTGTGAATAAATGTGAAAATATCACTGCATCTCCAGCACATAAATCATGTTGATGCTCGAGACAGTTATCAGTGCTATTCAGTTTTGAAAGAGCCTCCAGATGAGTGGGCTTTACAAAAGGCAAGCTTGGAGCTTTATGCAGGTTCACATTTTAAAACAGCTCCTGCCCAAACCTCGATTCATTGTCCCATGGTTGGGGTTCAAAATATTATTAATACTGATTGTAGTTGAACGCTACACACAGCTGACTACCGGCTCGTAAAAAGCACATAAGGTGCCATGAGGTGACAATAATACAGCACTTAGTGTGTGCTATATTTTAGCCCACATTAGACAAGCCTTTGTGTGCAATTTTAAGCCTCATTATCAAGACAGAAGATTCAATATTTTCTCCATTGTGTTTAATTTGGATAATTTGGAAACCATGGTTACCTTTTTGAATGAGGTGAGCAACTTGACGCTGACGAAGCCGAGTTTGTTGCGCCTGACGTGCTTGAGCAGGAAGGCGTCGTGCTCCAGGTTCTCATCCGACAGGTAATGCTCGATCTGAGCGACCAGCTTCTGGATAAGATCTGTATCCGGGGGCTGCCAGCTCTCCTCCTCCAGCTCTCCTCCACTGGTCCCGGCCCCGCTGTGTGTGGGAGGACAACATGCAACATGGTGAGCATAGACTCTGCTGTAGTGCAGCACTGAAAACAGCACAATGTTTCACATGCCAAACTGCCAACATTGTGACTGTTACACATTTCACTTTCATTAATACAATAAGCCAGAGGCTTGCAACAAGTTGTTGGCAGGATTACATCATCATCCTCCTGCCATTTGTCTCTGCAACATGTTGGAGTGAAATGGATGGACTGTTTGCTTCCGTCCTTCCAGATTTGCCCTGCAGCAGCTCACAAACTGTGTCTCCAGCCATAGTCACCATGCCTCGTTGCCAAACCTCGACCCACAGTGTCCCACCAGTCCTGAAACTGCCAAGACCTCTCCATCTGAAGGGTGCAGAGTCACAGGCTCTCCCTCCCACACAGATTATGGTGGCTCACCACATCAACTTCACACCATTTACAATTTTTTTTTTTTTTTACCAACACGGCAATGCCTAGTGGTGTTTAAGTACAAACTGATCTCAGTCAGACACCTGGAAGAAGCCATGAAGCAGTGCAGTCAGGTAGCCCTGCAGATTAGAGTGAGGGTCTGAATGAAATTTTGTGGATGACTCATCACCCCTCCCTGCCTCCTCCCTATAGCACACCCTCCGTCAACAGCTTTCCAGCCGGCTGACCGCACAGCTGGCACCGGCCCATAGCTTTTTCCCGGGACTTCAGATACAGACAACTCCCAGCATTCAGATGAGAATATAGTCACTGTCATCACCACATTTACAAGCAAACACACAAGAGAGTTGAGATACTGGAAAATTGCTAATTAAGCTGTGATGGCGTTCACTTTTCACCATTAAGCAGTGCACTGTAAAGTCTCAGTAGGAATGCTGCAGGAACAGTCAATCAGGTGAAACAGCCACATGCACAGCTGACTATCTGCCCTTTCCTCTCCGTACCAGTAATCCCATCAGATGGTTTGAGATCTTTAAATAAATCATGTGTGAAAAACATGCACAGGTGTTAACAGAAGCCCTTTGTTACAGAGAGCCGTAGAAGTTGTGACCTGCAAAGCAAACTGAAACGCTTATATATGGAGAGAGTGTCATTTATTTTTTCTCCTCTGGCCCTTCTATCACTGACTCACTCTTTGCACACGTAGTCTGAGGAGGGAACTTATAGGCCAGAGGATAAAAATAGCAGGGCATGACGCAGGGGAATTAGATTAAAGTGAGGTGCCATCCTTTATCTCTCAGGTCTCAGGTGAAAGGTTCCACAGCACCAATGCCGTCTACAGGTGGGAGAGACACATCCCCTTGCCATCCCTTACAGGAGATTAATACTACATGCCTCAAGCGTAAGTGTGTGTGTTTGTGTGTGGGGATTTACACTCCCAGTTCTGAGCATCTTTGTCCTCACACAATGTGCTGTTTTTACTGCCTTTTGTTGTCACAGTGAGAGGTTACACCTGCCCAAGCTGTGTGTATGTGTGAGAGAGTGTGTGTACAGTGCCAGCCTACACGGCTGCCATTCTATTAATTGCAACAATACAATGCCACTGTACCCACGCTGCTCGTGTGCTGGCAGCTGCTCAACAGCTGAAGTTACGAGCCAATACAGTATAAAAATCCCATGCAGGAACAGACTGACGGGGCTCTGTAACCTTGACGTGGAGAGGAAACGCTCTCTGTAGCCTGCTCTGCTATAATTAAGAGAGATAAAAGTGTGTCAGTGACAGGAGAACTGTCTGAGCGCGCGCGAGCCTGGAGTTTACCTACTAACCGTCTTATCCAAACATCACACAGGCGATTACAGACAATCAACTTAAAGTCGCAACTATAAATCAAACCTTGATTTGTCATATCTTCCGATTTCGTCCTCGCTGCAGCTGCCGCCGAGGAAGTCAATGATGTTGGGTGACACTTCCTCGGGTTCCTCGTCCTCCGCCGCTTGAATGGCCACTGTTATCGTCACCGTCCCCATCTCCTGCGAGTGCTGGTCCACGGTGATTACCTCATCGATGCCCTGCTCCGTTGACGCATCCGAGGCGCACTCCGCCGAGGTCGGACTGGGGATCCCCACAGACCCGCTCATCTCCCTTGAATAAGTCAAGGTGCTTCCCTCCCTCTCGTCCTCGGTCGTAGCGGCAGCAGCAGCAGCAGCAGCAGCAGCGCCTCCCTGGAAGGTCTTAATCTCGCTCGACTCGAAGGCACAGACAGGATACGGGGTGCGTAAAGCTGCTCGACGCTGCTTCGGGCACCAGCGATGGCGGAGAAGGACCCAGGGGGCTCCGCAGACGCGCTCCACGGCTCGCCAGAGACCCCTGATCCAGATCCGACCCGGTGGAGGGCCCTGAGGAGCAGCGGGGCTTGTAGCAGCCAGCGAGACGCAGCCTGGACCTGGTGAGACCGACGGACTGGAGCCTCCTTGTGCTTCTACTGCTGCTGCTGCTACTGCTGCTACTTCCTCATATGTAAGAGGCTTTCTGTTTTTGAAACGAGCTCTGGGATTGGGCCGCGGCGGCGTCTCTTCGCACACATTCCCAGCCCACAAGCAAAAGCTGACACAAAGCCAAGAGGGAGGCAGGAGGAAGGAGAGGCAGCGCATGAAGGCGTTCACCAAAGCGTACATAGTTCTGTTTCTCTCTTCTTTTTTGTGGCACACACGCACTGTTGTGTTTTGTTTTTTTACTGTGAAGACACGAATGGCCCGGTTACATGCCTCTAAGTAGTGGAGCTAATTCACGTGTCCCCCTGTAACGAGGAAATTGACGTGGCGAGGACGACCCCCCTCCTCTCACGCAGCTAATTGGATAATTGGCTTTAAGATGTGGAGGCACTCAGGAGGGAAGTTCATGCACCCTAAGGAAAGAGGAAACACTAGGCCTAATTAATAGTAGGCTGGCTGTCTGGAAGGCAAATTATCAGAAGCATCCTACTTAGTCAGAGTTAGAAATTATGAATTGTGCACATCACATATCCAAAACATCAATATTCAGATTTTATTCTGAACTCTTCACAGACAGCATTGTAAAAACATTGAGGTCACATGTCCCTGAGTTTTTTAAACTTTACAATTTTTTTTTTTTTTTTATCTTTTGACATCATGTTATGGGCTATCATCAGCTGATTTATTGTTTAATTAATCTAAATTATGCTTCAAAGCCTCTTTTAACAATGCAAGGAATTAGAGGTAGCCAATAGCAGGCCTAACAGGACATTCAACTATTGCTATTTGTGGAAATATTGGCCAATAGTGGCTGCACCAGTAGTGCACACCATTATGTAATCGCACCAGCTCTCCACACATAAGATAAGGACCCACATCCTACATCGCAGAAGCTGAGCTTTCAGCACCATAGCTTTTTCATTCATTCATTTTGATTTATTCCATTCTGACTGTCAACTTGTAATTTGCTCCTTTTTTTTGTAATAGCCGATTAATCAGCGATCAGCTTTTTCCTACTCAAAACTATCCTTATTATATCGGCCTTTAAAAATCCACTATCGGTTGACCTCTGCCAAAAATATAACCCTAATGGAGACTTAATCTCCACAGTCACCCTTTTCACTGATGTTGACTTGCAGCACCAAACCATATGTAGGTGTTCATCTGGTGGCATTATAATAATAGTTACCTGAATGCGTCTCTGCAGGTTACGCCAGGCCCGTTTTTGTAGCTAACAGCTGGCCTCCATCCTAATAGCCCTGTAAATCACCCACACCAATTTTGTCGGGCTGTTGCCAGCACCGCATGAAATATCTTTACTCCTCCCCACTGGCAAGCCAGGCCTCACAGCTGGTGGGCAGTCTGACTCATTCTCTGCACCACATGCCATACAGTGCTCCAGTTTTTGTACAATGGGAGAAAATGTGTGAGAGAAAGAAAGGGTGGGGGGGGGGGGGGGTAAGGAGGAGTTTGCCAACAAATAATCTGAAGGCATTTAGTTTTTGTTCTGTTAGTTTACTGGGGACTTATTTTTTTCAGATGAAGTGACAGATGAGTCAGCAAGGGTCATTCAAACTGGTTCCAGTGTAAATACCCTCACATTTTCCTGGAAGCAGCTCTCACTCATTATTCTGTTTAATCAAAATTCACCAGCAAAAAAAAAAATCCAACCGAATTACAATTGAAATTGCAGTGACACTATCCAGGAAGTGATGGCAGGACGTCACTGTAAGCACCTGTAAGTGGTGCTATGAGTCACTTCCTCTTTCCGGGCGAATTGTTGGCCTAGTTTGACATAACCCCCTGTAGTTATTTTTCAATTATTTGTTTTCTGTTTTCACAGAATGTGTAGATCATATAGCTACATAAAGTATAAATACCATGAGAATCTCTCAAGAAGAGTTTCATGCTGACAAGTTTTATGGCATGGCTGTTGTGTTGAACTGGGTGAAATCTAACTACAACTCATGCTGGAAACCATGTATCCACTGCCATACCTCTAACCTAACGTCTGCATCCTTAACACTGTTTGTCAATTTTTCCATCACCCCTTATAACTATTAGGTGTGACGGTGCAGCCTGTGTGTTTTGAACTTTTTTTTTTTCAGAAGACGAATGTGATCACATTAAATTCAAATGCACATGCCTAGTAGTATACAGAAATTAAATATACAGTAGGCCTATCTTGGTGGTCAATCAGTTGATAAATCCAGGCGGAAATATTTAAACAAACATGAAACTTCATACATGGTCTTCAGAGGATGGGTTCATTGTAATTAAACAGATGGATGATCCACTGACTTATCCTCTTGCATCACAATGAGGTTGACATTTTTGATTTGGGGTGAAAAACATCAATTATTGGATGGTTTTCCATTAGCATGTCAGTGCTGGTAGTTTGTGTTTACACAAAGATAAGCGCATAGAGAACAGTGTTAGCATACTGATGCCAGTTTTTAACTCAAAGCATTGCCTTACCTAAATACAGTCTCACAGAGCTGTAAGCATGGCTGGAATCACTGTGCAGAGCACTACTTTAACATGATAGCAGTATTTAAAGCAGATATCAGCTTCACGGCCGTTTCGGCTAATGCTGCGTTCAAGGCAGGCTTTTGAAACCGTAAGTTACAGCTTCAAGTCACAACTACGACTTGGTAGCGTTCCAGGTAACCCGTAGCTCGTGTTTTTACCATCCTGTTGTCTGTGAAAGTTCCCTATAACGGCCACTCGTAACTTCCGACCCGTGAACTCGTACCAGATCGAACTGGTATGACTTCACAGGAAGGAAAAACACAAAGTACGAGTTTCTTTGAACGCACCATGAGTTAGCAGCCCCCGCCCTTGTCAGGCATCAATTGGTCCTCGTGCTACGTCACCACATTCACGCGCATCCCTTGGCTGCACACACAGCCCTTCATGCCGTTCTCTCTCCTCATTGGATAACACTTGTATCCCACAAGGAAAATTTTCTCCTCGGGTTACAGCAGAGCAGAGTGACGGAGAGACTCGTGTTTAGGCTGAAATACTTCATGTAAGTGATTGCTGACGGAAAATAGGACTATTTAGGACTTATATTAACAAAAACATTCCACTGATATCTGCTTTAAGTGGTCAGCAGAGGTTGAAGAGCAAGGGACTGACCTGCCACCGCTGAGAAGAACCAAGCTAGCTGCTTGAATGAGCAGAACATCCCGTTCTCTTCAAGGTGATACGTATAGATTTAAGTAAGAAAGAGTTCCGTTGTAAAAACCAACCAATGTAAACACACACTTAGTTGTAGTAATTGATGTTGCAAAATGAGATACAGTGGTTGTCTCAGTTATGACAATTGAAATGTTTGCATTATCACTCACATACAGTAAACCCTCTTGTCTTTGTCTTTGCAAAGCCTGATATTAGTACGATATGAGGTGGCAGATGATGGTAGCCTCGGCAGCCCATCTGCCTCCCTACTCCTGTCTTTTTTCTGTTTGAGGAATATTGCAGAAATGGGGGATGGTTGTTGAACTGCGAGAAAATGTTTGCAACCCCCATCTCTCGCAACCAATACTAGAAATAGTGTTGATTGGGATATGAATTCACTCAAGAGAGACCTTGCGTCACTGTGAATAAATATGTACATTTGATCAAATAAAAAAAACATTTCTTTATTTTATTTTATTATATTTTATATTATGCTGATTACATATTCTTTGTATCTTTTGACTAGACGAATCATGCACAGTTATAGGGGATGCACTACTGTTGATCATGCTGCCTGTCTGCAATGAGTGCAACAAGTAAATGATTACCTGAGCCATGTTATTCTGCATACTGAATGATCCACTGAATGTAGTGCTGCAACCCTCATGGTTTCACCCAGCTTTAATCACTCTTACACGCACAGGATGTGAGATAATGAGTTGAAGCTTGAACTCATTAACCCATAGTAGTCAAGTTATCTATTTTTCCCTCTGACTGTGACGTGGTATAAATCTTTTCTGCTCCTGTGGATAAACAAAAACAAAAATGCTTACACAAATGGATTGACTGACAGGAAAATCCAGAGTGTGCTCTCATTCTCACACATGTCCACACACCCTGCCAGATGGTGGAAAACAGCTGATCTACAATAAGCTACATCACCTATCACCATAATTAAACTTTCATATTTTCTAATGTGGTGATGTATTATTTTAATTTTATTATTATTTATCTTTATAAATGGTATCCCTATTTTCATGTACAAGTCCTCTGTCAGTCAAAGCCAGGGTCAGACTCTAGAGATGCCAAAAAATCAGCACTGCTGCTACATTTACACCATGTTTATTTATTTATTTATTTATTTATTTTTACATATTTTACACTAAAAACCCAGTGTCTACGTTTTAACAACGAAAAGTGTATATCATTTTTGTTTTGGTGGATGTCAGAATGAATGTGTATTTTACTGGTTGCCATTACCAATTTAGGAATACATTTGATTGATCCTGTTAGCTCTCCTATTTATCTCCCATTTGGAAGATCCCTGGGTCCAATCTAAAATAAAATAAAAAACACTGCATTGTGGTAAATGAGATAAGTAGCATTACATTTATAGTGATGGCTTAAAACAAATAGTCTCTCTAAATTTTGAGAATATCTTATGGTTGAATAATAAAGAAACACATAAGGCAGTTTAACATAAAATACAGATTTAGAGTTTCAAATCCAGAAATAACACAATTTACTGTCTTTGTGCCTGTGTTAGTTCTGTAAAGCAAAGCTACATGGATTGATATACGCTGGAATTTACTTTGTACTTTTTCAATGTGGCCTGTCACACAAATGGTTGATGATCACCTCCCATAACATGTTCCAGCCTATGCTTTGCTTCATGAATAGATTATGAAAGGCAGTGTGTGGGATGTCCCTTTGATGAATCTGGACTTGTGTTCTCTGAGCAACTGCTTATTACTGCCAGAGTAAAAAGGCTGAAAATACACCACGCAATCTGTTTGGTCACATTTGGTGTTCTCTCGTGTCACAAACTAAGATGGAATGTCACCTGGGGTTTGTTACAAATAGAGTAAATAGTGTAATGAAGGAGCACTGAACCAGTAGATAGGGTCTAAATTGTGATCTATTCATGATATGACAAAGCATCTGAAAGAATAAATTCCATTCCTAATAATTAAAGTCTTTTTTTTTTTTTTTTTTTTTAATTCGGAACAATATGACAGTGAATGAGATATTTGGATTAACCTTCATTTAAGTCATTAAAATATCCTGAGTCTTGGTACATTTTTATGACATAAGAAGAGCCTATGACCGGCATAAATCAGCATAAAATAATTCCAAGATATCTGAGAAATGAAGGTGACTCACTGCCTTGGCTCTCTGACACATCTATCTACAACAGTGCCATCATTAGTGCTACAGTAGGCTTTTGTTGCTGTGCTTTTTCCTGTACTGACAATGTCCAGAGACAAAGAAAGGTCTGCAATCATGACCATGTCCTTGTTGTCATTATTGCTGCACTCTCTTTCCTCAGTTTTATGTCGGTTTTATCTAGCTACTACAGAGAACAAGCCCTCACAAGTGCAGAGTCAAGTAATTACTTTCTGTGTGAAATGATTTGTTTTGATTATGTTTAATTAGAACGATCCTGGGAAAAGACCATGCAATACTGTGCTATTATGTGTAATTTGCACTTGACCTGTTTAAGCCAGAGTTATCTTCAGTGAGATGTAAAAGGACAGCATGATTTAGGGCTTTATAAACATGGTCAGCTTAACCCAGCAGGAGGTCCCAGTATTCATATGACCCGTGGGCCCAGGCTGACCCCTTTTCTAACCACCACTTATGTGTAGTCTTTCAAGTACAGCCAATACAGCAGACTACTTACAGAAATGGACCAGCGCTGCTACTTTTTCCAATAAAAGTTTCGTGGTAATTTCCCTTAAAACGTTTGTCAACCAGTGTTGCACACAAAAATAAACGCCTCTTTAGCCCCGGTGAAAATGTTGGCCCTTGTTTCCTGACGGGTAGCTTTTTTTGTGACACAGGAACTGCTCGTAACCCGGCAACACTGTCGTTTCCATGGCAACAGTGCTTGCCTCCGAGGAAGTTTGCAGCGTTTAAATAGCAGGTGAACAATTTAGGTTTGGAGCAACAAATCTAGGCATACAGTTACAAGTGACTTCGCGTATTAAGTTTGATTTTTTTTATATATATATAAAGTTCACACCGACACTGAAATTAAGTTTTCTTTAGTTTCTACGTCAGATGTTGCTCTCTACTTTTAACCGTAGCAATCGTTAGCTAAATGGAGTCGGAGCGGTCTGTGGGCAAAACAATAACTTCTCATAAACATACCACCGCTGCCAATGATAAATGGATGTTACTCACCCCCATGGTAAGTATCACTTCTTTGTTTCACGGTATTTATGCTATGTTGGCTAACTATTGAAAGTTAAACTACCCACATGTTAATGTTTGCACAGAGTGTTTGTGCCTCTTATGTAATGCAACACAACTGACCCGTCTGTGAAATTTTTCTGCAGGTCAATAGCTGCAAGTTGCACCTTACAAATGTCAAACCACTTGTACAAGACAGAGGACAGAGGATGGTGAGTCATGATGTAGAATACATTCAACACTAAGCCCTTGTTGTGGGTAATTTGTTTATGATTTCAAGAGTGTGCTTTATTATTATGTGTGCCATTTTACAGTCTGAGTCTCAATATATTGTAAAAGAAACAAACATGACTGCACAGACAATGAATAATCCTAACCCAGGTAAGCCTGATCCCGTCCGCACTTTAACACCCACTTTGCCCAACAACTACCCAATAGGTTTTGTGTGATTAAACATTATATTGTATTCATGGATGGCTAACATTATGAACTGTTTCTCTCTTTCTGCTACTCCACTTTAATATGTCCGTTGTAGAACACAGGTTGCATGCTTGCAGCCAGAGAAGATTTGTCCAGAAACCTCCAGTGGCATCATTTGCCAGTGAGTTTTTAGATCGTCCTTCTCACAGTCTAGTACCACTAACAGGTGGTGCACAGAGTGGTTTGGCTATGGAGCCACATGCTGCACAAGAAGTGATGAGAAGAGACAAATCAAAGAGACGAATGCAGAGTGCAGAGGCTGCTTACTACCGTAATGTCTTAAACCTCCCCAAGGCAGCAGGTAAATATGGTAATATCACTCAACAAAGGAAAAAAGGGTCTCCCGCACACTGTCAAGTCACTTGCAAAAGACTTTAATAAAAAGTTAAAAATAAGTTTTATTAAAGTCTTTTGCAAGTGACTTGACAGTGTGCGGGAGACCCTTTTTTCCTTTGTTCACTCCCTACCTATGCTCCAACGCACCTGTTTTTCAAGATTTTTTAGGTGTGCATCAGCTTCCACACCTTGACTGAATATCACTCAACAAACATAATGGAATTGGGAAACTGCTTTATTTCTCCTATGAAGTTTTACAATTCATACTTTTCAAATACATCACTGTTCTTTCTGATGCAATGCATTATGGCACTATGTACCTTGAATTCACTGTGTAATGTCTACATCAGGTGGTTCTGGAGAATATAGTTACAACGCTGTGCCAGGTTCTCCTTTCACACGGTTGCCTTGTGACACTTTTGCATCCAGTTTTCAACGATATGACTTGGACAGGTACCACTTTTTTCTTACAGATACCAACAGAGAATTTGAGCAGTTTACCAGTGTAAAACATATTTGTTTAGCTGATCTATTGTACTATAAACTGTACATATGATTGACATGCCATGTTTCACTACAGTTAAATCTGTTTTTACTTTGGCTCTCAATGTCTTACCTATGTCATGTTTTAAGAGTAAGTTAAAATGTTCTGTTAGCTTTAATACAAATTAAATCTGAGTCTAAAAAGGTTAACTACAAATTGCAGGACTTTGAATGAGGTGGCTAGTGTTTCACTTTGCCACCAGGGAGCAGCAAAGTCTTAGTCCTTAAAACATCCACCCCTTGTTTGCATCAGCTTTCATTATTTGCTTTAATTGCTTTTCCAGTGATGACAGAACAATAAGTTAGTACAATACAATATGTAAAGTGACAAATTGTCAGTGAACATGAAATCAGTAACATGCATTAATAAATATCACTGCTTTAATGCAAAAATATTGCTCTTTAGTCATGAAAACAAAGATTTCCTCCATATGAAGTCTACAGTAAATCATGCCAAATATTTTTAATGTTTGTTTTTTTCCCCCCAGGTGCTGTTTGGAGGAATGCCCCCAATTGGGCTTTAGGGAAGACCTGCAACTTCTCAACCTCCAACACAATCAAATCACAAGGATCCAACATATGTCACATATGCGACAGCTTGTCTTCCTGAATTTGTATGACAATCACATCTCTGAAATGACTGGCATTGAAACTCTAAGCTCACTTAGAATCCTTATGCTGGGGATGAACAGGTAAGATGTTATCACAGGACATAAGCGTGCAAATACAAGAATATGTCAGACATGTTTGAATTGCCTCTGGTACATGTAGATTTTACTGTGCATTTTGTATTTGTGGTTGTACTGCATCAGCTGCAATGCAGGTTATCATTTAAAGGTATTCAGTGAATTATTGACCCTTAGTTTAACAAACAAATGTTGATAATTTAGAGATAATTTACATATTCACTGCAAAATAAGGCATTCTCTAATATTTACAAGATAGCCCAGTTATATCCTGATATAAAATGAATATGAGTGTCACTCAGTATATTCTGTTGCTTACATTCAGTGTTTTGGACATTCTTTATCCTTAAAGCTGGCACATTGTAAGCCTCAGAGACAAGTGTTTTCAAGCGCATGCCCAGTTTAATTAAAAAACAAATATTTATTTCATTGCTGTTTTTTTTTTAATTTTTAATTTTTTTTAAAGGTTGACGGAAGGAATATGTAGGTCACAAATCACAGTGAAGGAGATTAAGATCTTATAGTCGTGTTTGTTCTGCTTTCCCCCAAACATGACACTTGTCTTTTCAGACCCTCTTCTAGGGCCATGTTTAGTTCCTGAACAGTAAAGAATACTCTTCAAACTCCATCAGCATTTTGTCAAGGGACTGCAGCCTTTCATCCTGGACTGTAATTTGATCTATATCCATATGGACAGTCCTGAACAATAAGTCACTGTACACTACCGTATGTTCAGTGTCCTTTCACTGTGGCTGGCTGTCCTTTCACTGATATACCTCATCCTCACCCCACCCATCAGGTGACTGCACCTGGTACAATCAGGAAGGTTAAATTCAGCCATGTTGACATGCTTTGTCACTAATTGTATTTCATGCACATTTTATGTAATATTTATTCTGTTTTATGTCACTCCCTCTTGATATGCCTCAGAATCCAGAAGATATCCTGTCTGGGAAACCTGTTCAAACTGAATATCCTGGACTTGCATGACAATCAGGTACTGTTCCCTTACCACACTCCCTACTACAGCATTTGCATTTGTTTTAAGCCTTATTTGTTTATTTTGTATTACTGTAGCCAGTGTTAATGATATTCAGCTGCAAAGTGGATTGTCTCTTCCATCTCCTTCATGCCGTTGATACTGGTGGTTTGTTGCAGCTCTCTAGATACAAGAGTTATAGACATGAAAGCAGGACATGAAGCAGGCATGCAAATTTATGTAGTCATGCTCGTTCTAGACCTTTTATCTCAGTTAACTGACCTATATAACAAAGCCTAGTTGGGGCAGTCATTATAGCAAAATCCACTGCTCGTTGCTGTCAACTAACACTTGAGATAGTGCGGCAGTGTTTTGTAAATTGGGCATCGCACACCCTGTTAGGAACAAACCTGTCATGTCTAGGAATCATAGGAAGCCTTTTGAAGTGTTATTTAAGCACCAAACTGCCGTTCCTTTCACTTACCACAGATATTTCAGTTAGTTCCCAAAATGTTTCGAGAACAAAAGACTGAGAGCCATCACAACAACCCACAAGCTCTTATCTAAGGTTTACTCAGCATAATTAATTCAACAGATACAACTCTTTCTCTTTGTATTTGTACGCAGAGCTCAATAAATGCAGTCTAACCCAGCAGTCCTGTAATAAAGCCTATTCATTACAGTTCCAATTTTCAATTTGGATTTACCGTAAACTGTTTTAGAGAGGCGTTGATTCAACTACATATTCGTTTTGGAGGCTGCAGTGTATGGTTGCTGCTGATTTATATTACATTATATTTGCAGGTGTGACAGCATTGGCAATGGTTTCGAGCTGTAGCAGACTACACTATTCTGCAATTAATTTGAGTCTAAATGTATTATTGGGGTCTGTTTGTTCAGCCTCCGCAGTAGAGCTTGTCTCACTGATATTAAAAGCCAAAATAAATCAAATGATGTAAGTAATGCTGATGTCAGTTGAGGATTTTAGCAGCTCTTGGAAAAGGAAGATAGAATAGAAAGGCTTCCCTTGGTCAAATTAGTGTTTTGCCAGCATGCCGCCTACGCCCCTCCTCAGAGAGCTACTCCAGAGCCTTGGTTAAATTTCTTCTCTCTCTCATGTTGGCTGCTCTTTACATGATCAGGCATCCCTGCTCCCATTACTATTCAGTGACTGCTACAATGATGGTTATTTTTCTTGACAGAAGATACTTTGTTACTTTCAGCTGTGTCAAATTGACTGTATTTCTTACATCTCTATCGTTATCTATGTATGGTATATCCATATATATCTATGGTTAATTAGAACAACACTGATAACGTGACAATTAAAGGAGTAACTCTATAATGAAGTAATTAACATAATATTTTGTACTGTCCATGGTGGTAATGAGAGCACATTGAATTCATAGGTAGCCATTTGTTGCCAGGTGCCTATTCAAGAGCAGATGATAAAGCTATAATTCCAACCAGGACAGGTTGCTTTTCAATCACTGACCCCAAAGCCTCCTGTTTTATGCACTTAAATAACTTTTCAATTGCCTTTATTCAAAGTTTTCCAAACTCACCAGAGAACAGACCACCCAAATGTAATGGGAAACACTGCACAATGATAAAACAAGATGACGAATAGAGTGAACTCAATATAGGGAAATAATAGATGAATGAATTAAAATAGTGTTGAAGCCATGGCTATTCTACCAAGTCAGGCTGCCGTTTAGTCACTATTGGCCCTTGAACACGAGCTGCTTGTCCTCTTTCCTTTTGTGTGCATGCTTTAACCACAAGTTGTAGATCACTGTCATCCTTTCTTTTCCCCATCCTGTAGCAGGGAGGCTCACATCACTCACACACTCTTTTTTTCTCAGTCTTTCCACCCATTTCCTTGTGTAACAGGATGCTATTCAAAAGGAGATATTCTCTTTGGGAACGTGCATCCATCTCACACTCAGCCTCAGGTTGGGCTACGATGTGACCTGACATTGGAAAACCAATTTTGTATTTTTTTTAAAGGCGTTAAAGGCTTTTCTACTTACAGTATGTATAACATTAACATTAACATTAACATTAACATTAAAGCAGAAATAAGCCATATTTTTGTGTTAATATAAGTCTTAAATAGTTATATCTTCCGACAGCAATCACTTACATAGAGTGTTTGGACCAAAACACGGGTCTGTCAGTCATTCTGCTCTGCTCTGAGCCGAGGAGAAAACTTTTCTCGTATCCTACAAGTTTTATCCAATGAGGAGAGAGAATGGCATGAAGGGCTGTGTGTGCAGCCAAGGGATGCGCGTGAATGTGGTGACGTAGGGAGGGATGAGGACTGTTATGGTGCGTTCAAGGCAGCCCGTAACTCGTGTTTTTCCGACCTGTGAAGTCGTACCAGTTCGATCTGGTACGAGTTCACGGGTCGGAAGTTACGAGTGGTCGTTATAGTGACTTTCACAGGTAAAACAGGTCGGAAAAACACGAGTGGGTTGCCTGGAACGCTACAAAGTCGTAAGTTGTGACTTGAAGCTGTAATTTACGGTTTCAAAAGCCGGCCTGGAACGCAGCATTAGCCAAAACGACCGGATCGCTTACTTCTGCTTTAATACAACATAAATCCTGTGTACATATACTCACACACTTTCTTACATAAATGCTGCTCACATATTCCACATGTCAAATATCTTAACCACCTTACTTTATTCTGGATGACTCACACCATTGGAAAGCACCTGATTTATGGTGTGTAACACAAGATCTACAAATATTTTCAAACAAGGTTGTCCAGAAATCTGCAGTAGTTTGTGTAGGGATCTATGTGCTGACAGAAGTTTGAGATACAGACGCCAGCCCTGTGTAGCTCAGGGATGACCAGGTCTGGGCCTTAGGCAATTTTAACTTTGTGAGAGTGCTTTAGCCTATTGATACATACTGTTTATTTACATACTGCAATGTTCCTTTTTTTCCTGCCAACTCCATTGTCAATACACTTTGGGGAGAAACTTCTTTAATGAGTACAGTTGTGTTCAACAAATTGATAGCAATCACTGTGTTGAGGTGTATAATATCACACACAATATTGAATTTACTGGAGTTGGAGACACGCGTCATCTTGAGCATCAGGGTAATACTGATTGCAAGTGTCCTCAACCCATATTCAACAGGACGTCCTCTGTGACATGGCTCGATCACAGACAAAGATGCATTACAACAATATACGATATAATAATAATAGCAGGTAGAAAGAGTAAAACAGTAAACAAAACACCATATTAAAAATGAGTTACAAATGCTGACATTACAACTGTGATTAAAGGTTACTGTTGAAAATTAAAAATGAAAAGGTGCTCCTCTTAGCAAGTACCTTATAGTGATGGCCAGGTGGCAGTAGTTGAAAGGGATTATGGAGGGGATGAAAGGGCTCTTATGTGGTGTACTTGGTTTTTCATGCATTAAACCAGAGCCACACGTAGCACTGTTGCTTACGAGTTCTTAACACAGTGACAACACAGTGTGAAAGTCAATTTACTAGAGTATTAAGTAGATCTAGTAGCCTACATCTTATTAAGTAGATACAAAGACTTCTGTGGCTCAAAACAAGCTTTGAATAGTCTGAGAAATCCAATGTAAGACATCTTGCCCTAGTTAATATTAACGAAAAGCCTGCATTACAACCTACTGCTACTTTTACTACTACTATTACTACTACTACTATTGCAACTATAAGTTTCAAAGACATTTACAATTAACAGACAGGGGGGACACGTGAACATCTTCACTGATTAAGCACAAATGTGTCCATGTGCCCTTAAAGCCATGTTACTTCTCATCTTCATCTTTCTCTCTAAGAGTTCATTATTTTATTCTTATCAGAATTTCTATCTGACCTATTCAACATTTGAGCTGCAGCAACCCACTGGAGTATTCTTCTTTGAAAGAATCCTTGAAACCATGATGCCCCTTTGACCTTATCTTCACATACAGCATGCACTACAGGGGGCAAACACATTATTCTTATGGTAACACCCACTGGGGCTTTTTCTGAAGTATGTCAAGTGTTAGTATGACCGAGGCCCCTGACAGTGAAAGGGGGAAAACAGATAAAGGTTTCGCCACTGACTGACCCTTGGCTACTTGTTTGTTATCATGATTTGAGAAGTCAAACAGGAGTCAGGCCTCGATGTAATCTAATACAGTAAATAGTCAGTCATTCCAACATGTTTAGTTATACAGATGTTTGCTGTGACATTGTTCACTTGAGAGACATGAGATGAATGAAGGCATTTTGGATTTCTTTAACCCCACAAAGAAAATTGATTTCAGAAAACTTTTAAATACATGATTTGAATGTGAGCTTGAGCACTGACTATACGATTCAACAAGTGTAATGGTCGTCTAGTCCTACCTCCCTCTGCGCCACTCTATACTGTATGTAGAGAATGATTACCTAGATTCCTCTTTGACATGACTCGTATTAAGCTCCACGTGTCTCACTGTGTTTTCCCGTAGATCTGCAGGATAGAAAATGTTTCCCACCTGAGCGAGTTGCGAGTGTTGAACCTGGCAGGAAACAACATCTCCAGAGTAGAAGATCTACAGAGGCTGGACTGTTTGACTGAACTCAACCTGAGGCACAACTGCATCTCTTTTGTGGTAAGGGGCCTCTTTCCCAATTACTGACAGCTACTAGAGTCACACAAAGAAATAGACACCATCTGTTCAGTGAACAGGCTGAGGTTTCTGCCCTTTCCTGCTGTGGGTCCTGTATATTCTCCTGCTTGGAAGTGCAAGCTGGAGTGAGAAATATTATTAAGATAGTCCGGAGTGTAGAGTAAAATACAGTATTTGCAGGATGCATTAGATACACACTTTTCTGTCTGCTGCTTACATATCAGGGTCTAATTTTCTTTTTTACAAAAAATTATGGCACTCATGTCTGAAAATGCATGCAAAATGTATTGGGCAAAGAATTTTGCATACATTTTCAGATGTGAGTGCTAGTTCCTATCATTTTTTTGTGTAATGTTTTTTTACCGTGCGCCTAGACCTGTTGATATTAATCTTTTGGAGTTGTGCAGATTTTTAATGTATTTTTTCCTAAATTGATTTTTGCATAGGTCTAATGATTGAGGCATAGTGCATTTAGACACTGAGCTATGTCTTATCTGTACACCTTATACTGCATGCATGCATCCTAGATGTGTATTGGCTCAGTAATAATTCAAACCCTGTCCCAGATTGTTCTCTTTTTTTGAACAGTATGGTGCCCTGTGGTTTTTTAGCTGAGACTCATCTCAGGTCAGGTGTATAATATCTCCTGTGCCTGTGAATGTCTTGCTGCTGCCTGGTGATGCTTTTTCTGTATTTCGTTTTGCATGTTGATGAACAAACGACCACACACACACACTGTGATAACTACTAAAAAATGTTGCTGACAGGATAAAAGCGCTCATCTTTCAAGGTATCATCTTCACCCCATTCCTTTGGACCATTAAGTCCTTCGGATGGTTACTGTTTCCTCCGATACGGCATCACGTTTTGGTTTTTATTCTCCAAAAATAATAAATACAGAAATTGGATCAATAGAATATTTGTAAGAAGGTCTATGTCTCTCATTTGCGTTACCTAGGGAGACTAGCTCATTACCCACAACCACCTACCGACTTTCTGGCGCAGATAAAAAGAAACTGGATATTCTTAACATGGAAATGCACTCCCCTTGGTTTCTATAGTTTTAATCTGATAAACACAACAGTGCATGCCAAAACAGGCCCCTTCATTTGTATGCAAATCCCCTAAGCCCTTTCCTGCTATTTGGGGTAGAAAATACGAACTGAATCCAACATTGTGTTGCTTGAAACCTCTTCCCATCACTCACCCTGTCCTTTGCCTGCAAGTTCTGATCAAGGATACTTCCAGGCCTAATTATTGGATGTAATGTTTTATTTGTTACATGAGAGGAAAAATGCTTCCCCTCAGCAGATTCTCCAGTCTCCTGTCATTAGTGGTATTTGCTGCCAAGTGCTTCTATCAAGCACAAAGTGCATAACCATCCTCCAGGTGTCCAGGTTTTTCCCCTTTATTGAAGGGAAGGAAGAAGAAAGTGTAAAATACCGTCACTGAGTTTGAAAACAAGTTTTGGACAAGTTTTATTTTGGGCCTGGTTATCTTATACATAAAAGTATTTTATTTTTATATGTTTGAAAGAGCATTTTAGTCAGGTTTAGGTGTACAGGTTTTGAGACATCTGAGCATTTATTGCATTTATGGTATTGCAGTATTAGGCCATTGTGCAATGCATCTAAATACTTTTTTGATAACCTAACACATTTAACCTGTTTCATCGCACTTTTTTCTGTTTGTTATTCATTTCTACTTACGTCTATTGCATTTTCATATAAATGACAGTTTTGCTTGCAACACAATAACTAATACCACAGTAGTGATTCAGTCTGTTTCCACTTCTGAAGATGTTTGGTGTTTACCCTTGCTCTCAGGTGGTTCTTCCTGTTGAGAAATCCTATGCCAGGCAGTAATTTTTGGCAGCAGGAACAGCTGAAAGAGTAAGCACTGCAGTGATACAACAGATGAAATAAACAGAAACTGTCACCCAGACACCCAGATGGAGACGGGCTCCATGGATTAGCACATTAGAAGAGTTTCCTTTTTCCAGTAGGCTTTTGTGGGTCAGTATTGAGTCAAGCAACATCAGAAGTGTGTGCGTTAGGTCTGTTCTATTTTTACATGCTTTTGCTTTCAAAAGAATCTATGAGAATGAACGAACAAGCTGCCTCAGAACTCTTTGGGAATAATTATGTCTGGAATAGAGTAACACCAAGAGTGAGTAATGCCCAAGTTAAGACATGGAAATGTTGTTGTTACAAAGAGAAACTCGAACTTCTATCTGACCAAAATTCAAAGACGAGAAAATCACATCACTGGCAAATTGTTTTGGTTGACAGCTGATCTCTGAGGTGTAGTACAAGACCAGCACCACAGTGTGCATACCACAGCATCTGCAATTATAGCACATAATACCTGAGGCCAGATGTGTGGCGGCTTCGCTTACATCTCCAGTCTGTGCTATTGAAAGAGCAGCTACAAACCCAGCAGCTTGCACTCTTTAAATCCCTCTTAACATCCACATGAACCTGTGTGTTTATTTTAGCAGCTTTCATACCATTTTGTGGTGTGTGTTGTTGCATGCAGCACAGACAATAGTGATGAGAGGTAGTCCTGTGTTTGTGGAGTAATGCCCCTGTCAGAGCTAAGGAGGAGTGTGAAAAATGAAGACACGCAAGCTGTCAGTGAGAAAAGGGTGGAGCTGGGATAAAGAGGTGAAGGCACGGGCACTTAGACACATAGATTCACAGATGCAGGCAAACAAGCACACACTCATTAACACACACAGCAACAAAGCTGTACCCAATCGCACAAAAGATCCTGTCCGCTGATTGGATCTGATCAATCAGGTTCTTTAAAAAAGACAGCACATTGGTGGGCATTGTTATGCAGCGCATCAGCTCAGTGATGACATCATCTGTCTGAGATGGGCTGCTATATTTAGCCTCAGACAGCGTGTGCAGTGGCTGCAGCTTCACCGGCATACAGGGGCTGGCAGAGACAGAAATTCTGGGAGTGTGATGGAGGGTCAGTGTTAGCTAGCACTGGATGCCATGACTTGCAGTTTTTATATAAAAAAAAAAAGAAAGAACACAAACCTGTATTGCAGATGTACACAAAACAGCATTACCCCCCCCCCCCCCACTCCTTTTTGTTTTTCTTCTAGTGAGAGAAAAGACACTCAAACCACATCAACAGAGCCAGTCTTACAAACAATTACTGTAATTAGTAAGCATGATTACACAGTGCACATGGGTCTCTCTCTCTTTGGTCAGAATGGATCAAATTTACACTGTAATCCTGTTTTTAGCAGTTTTCTAATCACTGAAGTAATATCCTTCCTGTTAATCACTTAATGCTTTATCATTAGAAAGTTTAATTAGTTTTATCTTAATTAATTTGTCATATTTGCATTAAAAACTGGCTTACTGTGTGGGTGTGCACTCGTTGAACTCTAAGATCACAACTTTCATCAAAGCTTGTTGCTAATCTAAAAAAGGATACACATTTCCTTTGTTGGTTGTTACTTGACTGACCTGTTCTTGGCCATAATGTGTTAATTAATTAGCTTTAAATGTGCTATGCAGCTTTAGTTACCTTTGGATTAAGCTTTCCTCAATCTTTGTGCTTAGCTACACCAAGTGGCTACTGGCAGCAGCTTCAGCCTTCTTATCTCTTAGCTGAAACAGATTTCTCTCAGTGTCACACTCATCTTGTTACATTGAGGCTGAAATATTCACTTAAATGTGACATAAATCACTGCTTCTCTCTTCTCATTGTACATTAGATGAAACTGATCCATACATTCTTCAACAGTATAGCTATTTCATTACATCCAGAGATAAAGCATCAAACAGTGTTACACAGCAGCAGCAGCAGCACACAAAACACAACAAAGACTCAGCAATGCTCATGATCTGTTGGGCAATATGTTGACTTTTGGAGTAGATGAATCAAGGATGAAGTGTGACTGTGCATTGTGTTAGAAGACTGTGTGGACAGGAGTTGTTGAATTTGAAAATCTATACTATGCATCACAGTGTAGCATTGCAGGTGAGTTAGCATAGCCTGAAAGCTATAGGCTAACATCTCATGTGAATGGAGACTGATAACAGTGGTGAGAGGTGCTGTGAGGCGGTGGCTGCAACATGAGCGGCCGCTGACACAGCTCATTCAGATTGCTGCTGGGTGTGTCCACTTTGACTCCAGCATGTGCAACACTGACCATACTCACAGACACGCAGACCTTGACACTACTGACTGTAATTTCCCCCACACTGCCATCTGATTAGCTGAAATCGCTGGGGTTGTGACATTGCCTTCATCCATGTGTGTCCTCTTCAACCTGCCAGCTGGACAGCTGGACAGCCGCTGCAGTTCACCCCACCCCCTCACTAAATTCTGCATTGATTTTGATGCTGCGCCGGGCCGACAAAGAAACAGCCCCCGTCCCAGTTGGTTTTCATTTCATCCAAGCTATTGTTCTTGTGTTACTTGGTACGGTAGCTCGCTGCTCGGTGTGAGTGTGTGGATGTATGTGTTCCAGTGAACATTTTGAGTCAGCCTCCTGCAGCAGGGGATCTCTGCATTAGCGCAGCACGCACTCTGCTCTCCCTCCCCTCCCCCTTTCCTCCTCATGCCTTCTCTCTCACACTCTCTCTCTCTCCTGCCCCTCCTCTCCATGTGCAGACAGCGTGCTGTATGTGTGTGTGCATGCGCAGGGTGGATGGGGATGCTGTATGTAGGAGCTGAGAGCTGCAAGGTGACTGAGGGAATGGAAAGGGATACAGAGCTCTGACGACAGTGACGATGCAGTGCCCTCTTCCCGGCCACCTTCTCCTCTTCACATCCCTCCATCTCTCTCTCTTCCCTCTCCCTCTGTCTCTTTCTCTCTCTAGACTGAGGTGGACCGCCTGCCCTGCTTGCAGCGCCTCTTTCTCAGCTGCAACAACATCACCAGGTAGGAAGCTTGCACCGCTTAACTCCCTCCTGCCCACAGGGATAGTGGCTGGACAGTGCCACGTCCCCTCCCCTGGCTCTCGGCAGGGCCTGGCCCAAGCTGCAGGCAGAACACATATAAACATGCACACGCAGGATTGCTGTAATGAGCAGTTTCTGTAACCTATAAAACACAAACCTGTATGTGTTTGTCACTGTTATAGTAACTAGCATGCTGTTACCTAAGGAATGGGTGTGACAATTCTTTATAGTTATGAAGGCTGAAAGAAGGAAGCTCACCTCCACAGAAAGCTTATGGCAGGGTGATGAGGGGCTGGTGAATTCAGGAGAAGCAGTTCTAGGTAAGGGTATGTAGGATGGATGAGAGGTTTGTTTTCTTGCTTCGTGCAAACAACCTGCTTTACACACTTTTTCCAGTATCTGTAGTCCTTTTTTTCTATTTGCTTCTCACTCTGAGACCAGTCATCAAGCTGTCCAGTAGAGTTAGCTAGGTAAAGAAGCACCGACTTCTTACTGTATAAAGCTTGCGTGGGGGAGAGGCCTAGATGCAAGATTCAGGGTGGGACAGTGTTCATTAACCTCCCTAATTCTAGTCACCTTGTGCTGTGATTGATCTAACCTGATGTCTCAAGCCAGCCCTGCCTTAGTAGTGTCTGTATTATTTGGTATTTGATGTGCCGTTACAGAGAGAGTCATGACAAACAAAAAGACAACAGATAATTAGTTTGTATTCTTATATTTTTAAGGGCTTTACAGTGTCACTGTGTTTACCAAGTAGTTTTCTGAATTTTAATTTACTGTAAGAACCTCTCTTGGTCATATTGGCTGTATAGAAAGCTGAGTCGTGTACCTTTTGAAACTGTCCAATGCTGATAGGAGAACAGCTGTGCTCTGTTGCTAGGTAGAGGGACAGACCACACTTGTCTACTTGGTGCAGTGAGTTTTGCTCAGTAGAGGACTATGGGGTAAAATTCATGAGTGTTCGCAATTATACTTTAACTTACTATGATTAAGATAAGTTATGTTGAATATCTTGTGAAATACAAGCAAAGCAGAACGAATAATAAGAAGTCACAAAATAGAATGTGCAGGGACTGTAGTGCTACTACAGATGAAGTTGGAAACTGCCCAGTTTACAGCCACACCCCACTCTGCATACACAGCACTATACAGTACTTTACACTTCTTATTGAACCCCTTATAGCATCGAGGGACAGGTACAAAGAAACATTTAATTACTGGGACTGTTATTGATCAGTTTTATGGAAGTAAAAATACCCAAAAGGGAATTGGTGACCATGATGAAGGCAACATTATGCAAAATGT
Organism: Trachurus trachurus; assembly: GCF_905171665.1. Classification (NCBI taxonomy): domain Eukaryota; kingdom Metazoa; phylum Chordata; class Actinopteri; order Carangiformes; family Carangidae; genus Trachurus; species Trachurus trachurus. The sequence goes on along the minus strand of NC_139893.1, from coordinate 21,439,023 downwards.
ATGAGATAGTAGTAGTAGTAGTTAAGCACCACTGGGATCTTAAGTAATCACTGTGAAGACCACCCTGTCAATTTTGATGAATATACTGTAATATGAGTCATTATACTGTATGTATTGACACACCATATTCTACATGCATAGCAATTAATAGCAACCTGATCTAGGCTACTAGTTACTGCATATATTAGACTATTAATAGTCTCAGACCCTACAGTATTTTCACACAGTATTCCAGGGTAGAAGAGCGTCTGTGATTAATATCATTCGAAGAAAAGACTTGATCAAAATAGAGACATTTCTAGACTTGATTTTTGACTTGCAAAATTTGGTTTGCATTTGTTGTACAGTAGCTTCAACAGTGCTCCCTAATGGTTGCACTGGCTTTGATAGTTCATCAAAGGTTACTATCCAGCCCTCTTGTGCATCTAAAACAACCTCTGGCCAGGATCAGGCACAGTGTGTGCAGTAGGTCCATACTTAGTTCCAGGCAAATGATTCATCAGGGTTATTATCACAAATTAGCAATGATCGAATCTCCACTGCCCAACATAGCATGACTGTGCTTTTTCATGTCTCCTTTAGCCAAAGGGTTATATCAACAGTGTAGCGGATTGTCTCTCTCTTTATTGCCCCCTGACTAATGTTAGGCTGCCAGCGTGGGTTTTCATGTCTTGTTTTAGCTTGGCTTCATTCTGTCAGTACACAGTAAGCCTAGATTAAAGGTTCAAGAAGATCAACATAAATGGGCAAATTTGTCTTTTTTTACTTACCCTGTGGATGACTCCAACTTCCCAATGCTTATTTAGGTCATCATTTCCCTGAATCATTTCACAATAACTGTCATTCAGAATGTTCTCTCTTCATCTTGTAGTTTTGATCAGCTAGCCTGCCTTGGAGAGTCACGTTCCCTTTCTGAGCTCACCCTGGATGGGAATCCCGTAGCCCTGGAGACATGGTACAAGCAGGCCGTCCTGCGCTGTGTGCTTCATCTGAGACAGCTGGACATGAAGCGCATCACAGTAAGCCTGACCTGATGAACTGTGTCTGTATATTAACAAGAGCAAAACAAAACAAAACAAAAGTTTTGGCTGGGTCAGTGATGGGAATAATGGTGTTATAAATAAAGGGCGTTAATAACGGTGCTACTTTTTTCAATTATGAGTAATCAAATCAAAGTAATTTGATATATTTGAGAATTTTATAAAATACTATCAATTAAAGGCAAAACGCCCCCCCTCCCCCAAAAAAAGGAAAAAAAGTAACGTGCCCAACATTGCACAGGATCACAATGTGTGGCTATTATGAAATGACTGTTTATATCATGCTTCATACTTCTGCCAATGCCAAAACATTAGACAGGCAGATGCAGATAATGTTGATAGAGGCATAGTGAGATAGAGAAGAATCAAAGGGAATTTTATTGTAGGTAAGAAAGCTGATTGGTGGGTGGCCCTGTATATTGTTTACCTAACAAGATACGTTAATTATGATTAGGCATTCACATCCAACTACTGTATATGGTCCAAACTTATAAGTCACTGTCGGAGCATATGTTCCTCAAAGTCCTTTACACACTGAATCTGTATTAACATTAACTTTATTATGATTTCACTGATTAAGACAAACCTTAGATGAACCCACAGACAGTTTCCATTCACCATCAGTGGGGCATCTCAAAGCTCCTGTGCAGCTCAGTGATGCTATACTCTTTGGTATTTGTTGGTGCAGCATTTATCATATTTTTGGTTGTATATTAGAAGCTAAAATGCATGAGTGACTAAATTGTGATTATGAGCTGAACCAGTCAACATGTAATGTATGTCAGATCTAACAAAACAATGATTATTCTCAAGCATAAACATGAAGTCATTGTACTTCCACACTGTGCCAGCAAAGTGCTACAGTGAAATGTCAGCATGCTTTTAGAGGCCGTCAAGCAGGGAGCACCCAGGTCTGAGCTTGTACTTAAAAGGAATCTGAAAGTACCACACACCTTGCCCCCAGAACATAATGCTGATATGGTGAAAAAAAATCCTCATAACTCAGTTTTCAGCGATTTTCATGTTTTTACTTGAATTTTACGGTACATGTGATCCTCAACAGGTTTAACCAGTTTTATGACCTGATGAGCCATTAAATCTCCCTCTACAAACTTCTGTGTGTAGCTGTCAATCCTTCAGACGGGGTTACTTTTGGGATATGCAAAATTTTGATCTGACAACACAAATGTAAGCCCACCAACACTGGAGTTTCAAACTGTGTCATGGTATTGCTGCAGGGAAACTTCATAGTAGCCACTGAAGATCTTGATTTTCCCCTCCAACTGATTTGGAAAAACTTGCTCCCAAATAAGTCATGTCAGCTTATCCAAGAGGAAACGTCTGACTGCTGAGAGGCTCTTATTTATGAATTGTGGTGAGTTAATACTGCAAATTAGGATTAGTAGGATTGTTGTGCTTTGGGGTGAACTGTTGAGCAGATCATACTCTGAGTGACAAAGGCAGATCATTTCAGAAACTAAATAAAGGTTATAGGACACATACAGTAGACTGGAGCTGCCTCTGATTTAAGATTAAAGGGATAGTTCATCTTTTCTGAAGTGGGGTTGTATGAGGTACAAATGGCCATTAAGTATAATATCTGCAGTAGAAAGGTCTCTGCTCCCCTCAACTGAGAAACACCGGCGCATCCATTGCACCGAGACACAGGTAGTATATGGCTGTCAATGAGGGACAATCAATCAGCGTATTGTCGCCGCCTACGAAAAGTCCCGTTTCAAAATAATACACCAGTTCAAGAGTATGATATAAAGTAAAAGTTTACAATGCATCAGCTTGTTGGAAAAACGTTTTTTTTTTTTTTAAATCTGGAACTAACCAACTCACTCAGTACTCCTCCATGCCGCCAGTCTTCGCGACGCACTGTATCACTCCGCCTATCAGCGGTGTGTGGAAGAGGCAGAGTTATTATTTTGAGACAAGACTTCTAGTAGGCGGCAGAAATACGCTGATTAATTTAATTAATCAGTGTCTCGGTGCAGCGCGATGCGCCATTTGTATCCCATACAACCCCACTTCAAAAAAGCTGAACTATGACTTTAAAATTTTCAGTTGGCTCAGAGTAATCATATTTTATTGACTAGTAATCATTTAATTCCTCTCTGATTCTATTATACCTGCAAATACATTTAAAAAGCAAACAGATCTTCTTGATTTAAGACAGCTATTTTTAATTTTGTCAATAGATTTTTCAGGAAGCATACTAAATATGTATATATATATTTAAAGCAGATATCAGTGGAATGTTTTTGTTAATATAAGTCCTAAATAGTCCTATTTTCCGTCAGCAATCACTTACATGAAGTATTTCAGCCTAAACACGAGTCTCTCCGTCACTCTGCTCTGCTGTAACCCGAGGAGAAAATTTTCCTTGTGGGATACAAGTGTTATCCAATGAGGAGAGAGAACGGCATGAAGGGCTGTGTGTGCAGCCAAGGGATGCGCGTGAATGTGGTGACGTAGCACGAGGACCAATTGATGCCTGACAAGGGCGGGGGCTGCTAACTCATGGTGCATTCAAAGAAACTCGTACTTTGTGTTTTTCCTTCCTGTGAAGTCATACCAGTTCGATCTGGTACGAGTTCACGGGTCGGAAGTTACGAGTGGCCGTTATAGGGAACTTTCACAGACAACAGGATGGTAAAAACACGAGCTACGGGTTACCTGGAACGCTACCAAGTCGTAGTTGTGACTTGAAGCTGTAACTTACGGTTTCAAAAGCCTGCCTTGAACGCAGCATTAGCCGAAACGGCCGTGAAGCTGATATCTGCTTTAATTATATTATTCATTGCACAGTTGACTAAAACTTTAACAACCAGATAATCAAACCAATACACTTTGTAGCTGCTATCAAAACAAATACATTGTTTCTGCTGAAAAAAACAGCCCTTAAACAGAGAATAGCATGAACACATACATACACCACTAGCTGACATCAGTGCCTTTACTTCAGCAAGGCAGCATTGTGCCTCTATTGATCAGGTTGAAGCATCGTCTCTGCTAGCTTGTCACAGACAGCTGAATATCCCCTAGCTCTTAGCTGGCACACACAGATTGTGTTGGCAGCATTGCATTCTGGGAGTTTTGGCTTTCCCCAACAGCTGGGCTCAGTTGATCTCAGACTGAAAATCAGACAGATAATCCTGTGATGCATCCGGCTGGTGTGAGAATTTCTCCTAGCCTCTACAGTGGTCCACTTCTTGCTGTAGAGGACAGCCTGTCTGATGGTGTCTTTTGTGGTTCCCCTCGCTTTTGAATAATTCAGAGCTCATGAATGGAGCGGCACTCTGATTGCACTAGCTATCTTTTTCAGGACGAGGATCGGCGCATGGCTGGTGTACAAGCTCGAAAAGAGGAGGAGAAGAAGAAGGAGAGTCACAAGCAGACTATTCATAAGGTACCACTCTGATCAGATCTGTTCTTGTTGTGTGGCTGGATTTAGAGTTCAAATGTACAGCAAATGCGAAATAGTGTCCTACATCTCAAAGAACATGTTAACAGGTGTACTCAGAAGTTCGTTTTTTTGCGTTGTGTGGTGTTTGATTAGTTGTTCTAGGGAAGATGAAGATAATTGGTTGTAAAGCTTCAAAGTACTAGACAGAGCTTTGATATTATCAAAGCGTTTAGCATTTTAAAAGTACCACATTTTCAAAATGAGATATGATTACCAGTGTTTTACCCATTGGCTGAATGCAATGTACAACATACATGCAGCAGAATTAGGCCATCGTAATCCTGGTGTCCTGGTTCAAGTAAGGATAAATGTATATTTGGACAATAACCAAGTTCTTTGGTCCCTTAATTGTATTTGTAACAACAATCTTTCTATCTTAATATATCCTTATCTCTGTATAATTTTTTTTTTGTAATATTTTTTATTTTCTTTATTTGCCTCCTCAAAACATATTTGTTGTGAAAGCTCTAAAACATTAAGGATCTTTCTTTTCCATTGTTTCTGTGTTTTTTAATTTATGTGTCTTGAGATTGTTCTCTTCTTTTTTTTCTCTTCAAATTGTCAAAGATATTGACAGGAATTGGTTTTGCAGTTATGTGTCTGTCTGTGTGAGTGAATGTATATATTGATGTGCTTCTGCTGTGTCTGTGCTGCAGTGTGTCTTTTGCTGAGTGACGGTCTCTGTGCATTGTATCTCAGTAACCTAACTCCTACTAATCCCTGGTGTTGAGAAAATGTTATATTGAATGTCACAGTCAGGGGTTCATGAGGGCAAAGTATTCACTATGAATTGATACTGACTCACTCCTGCATCGGGGATTGGCACATTCCATAGCTGAAAGAAAGAAAGCTCAGGAACACAAATCTTCTCTCTTGCAGGGTGGGTGCCAGTGTTCCCATCGTAAAAGCAAACAACTGTTCAACAACAACTTAATCAAATTGTGGTAACAGAGGCAAAAAACAACAACTTAATCAAATTGTGGTAACAGAGGCAAATATATTTTCTCAGCAAGTTCATGATTTTAAATCTAACTAATGAGAAAAATGTTACCATAGTAAAATGGTGTAAAATGACCAGTTTTCAAATCAAAAAATGTCAAAATTATGACAAACAATGCAGCCTCCTCCTGCTTTGCCTGTGACTAGGTCAAAATAGACAGGTTCCATTAGTATAGTATATGCACTGTGTGGTCTGCTCAGGAGAACTGTCACTTGACACTGTCTCTGTCCTCTGATTGTCTGTCTTTGTTGTGTTCATCAAGGAGAAGCGGCGTCTGGCCATCCGTAATGCGGCGCAGCAGTGGGAGGGCGTCAGGGCCTGTCTGGAGCTGCCACCAACAAATGGCGCAAAAGAGGAAGTTAGTCCAGAGAACAGCCCTGCCCATAGTCCCGCCCAGTCCAATGGCCTCACACAGGAACCTTCTCCCGATGAGCCAAGGTACACACCACATCAGCACAAACTCAAGTCACTCAAGTGACTCAGTGAGCTAAAAGGGTCAATGGCTGGTAGGATGCCAGTATCACCTTGTGTGTTCATGTTCCAAAGTAAAGTCATCACAGCACAAGATTTTCACTGCACAACTATCACGCGCAAGGTAATTCACAATAATGTTTCCCTGTTATTTATGGAAAATTTTAGACTAGATAAAGTTAGATAGGTATATATTTTATTTATCCCCCAGGTGCAATTCTGTAATTCAAATTTAAATTTCAACTTTATTGTGCATTTTGTTTCTTTTTTGGCAAATGAGTTGCGCTTATTAATGTGGAGAGAGTAACCATAACAAAAGAATAATACAGACAAAGACCAATTACTTTTAATAATGAAAAGGCTTTTTGATACGATAATCATTTCAAGTTTTAAATATCATGGTTATCACTGATACAAGCGCATCACAACTGCTCTATTTCAAAGTAGATTGTGGCTCCATTAGGGCACCTGTGGTTGGTGTGATTTCTGCATGACTTATACATTTTGAATAAATTATACAAAGATACAGCAAACACGGGCATTTCTACGACAGAATTGCTCTAGGTCGACGTTTTTCATTGCTGAGTGGTTAGCAATTAAGTCAAAGCGCTTCTGTGCTGTTAAGTATTTGCTAACACTTTTTACATCATGTATTGGAGTGCTCATTTGAATTTTTCAAGCCTATTTTCAATGAATGTGTGCAGCTAGGAATGATCAGATTAAGTTCTAGAGCGTTTTTATTGAGGGTTTTACTGACATATGATAAACTGAATGTTGTTAGAGATTTAATCCTAGGAGGAATTAAATTGTGGAGGAATCAGTGATATCATCCGACATTTTACAATTTACTGACAATTGCTTATACTGTACACAATAGCTGTAACGAGTGAGTCCACTGCACTGGTTTGTGTAGCTGAGATGGGAATCTGATAACATTAGAACTGGAGGTTTTATTTGATATCCTGACTGAACCCCCTGACTGTAGTAATCTGATCTGGGGTCTTGATTGGTGCTGATGTTGGTCGTGGAGCATCTGTTGGAAAAGAGACAATATGACATGCTGGTAAATATATTTTGGCCTCTCATTATTTAGTTTTTCTGTTGCTTCAATTCTAGCAGCACCTTCTAAATGATGCACACTAACCAATGACAGATAAATAAACTAAGCAGAGGAAAGAAGTTAACATTTAAATCTGATGAGATATGGAACAGGCGAGGCATCAGCCAGGCCAGTTGAGTCTGGTATGGATCTGGAACAGATGAGACATTAACTGGGACCTCAGACACAAGAATAGGCAATGTCTCAGGAGAGAGAGGCTGTAAGTCGCTGGGCTGTGGAGGCTCATGGTCACTGGTTCAGACAAAGCTGGGATAGCTGTGGCTCAGGCTGGTTGCTGCAAATATGCATCTGAAATTTGAATTGGTAGCTGGAAACCTGGAGTTGATCCTCTTTGGGGATGACTATTTTCCGGGGATCGGACAACTAGATATCTCCCTAGGCTAGGGAAAGACTAGGCAGGTTCTCCTAGCTGACTGAGAAAATGATTGGAAGCCTGTAGACTGAGGCTGGGACCACCAGAGCTGGATTCAACGAAAATACTGTATTGTCATTGTATGGGCTGAAGGCTAGAGGCTAGCATTGTTATCATGGCTAATGGCTAGCAATCTGGAGCCCTGACAAACAAAGTAATCATTTCAAAATAAGATGTTAAGTTAAGCAAGAGTCCGAAGGTACTGGCAGGTCATGCCACAAGAGAGACAGGGAAGTGCACATGTGTCTGGTAAGTTAATCATAACATTTTGTGAAGTGTATGAAGCAGTTATTTGCAATCCTCTGTCTATAAATTTTGTAGTCACTCTGCTTTCTAATTACATCCATGTGTTTGTAGTTAGAAAGCAGGGAAGCCATATGTGTGTGATACTTGTTTTTTTTGCTTCATCTGACACTGCTCTGAAAAGAATGGTTTGCTCTGTTGTTGAAGGTTATTTTTCTACTTTTGAACAGACGGGTAAGTCCAGGTTCAGGACCAGAACGACCATCGGGGGGAACAGAGAGCAGACTCCGCACAAACAGTCGTCCAAACAGCCCACGAGATCCCAAGTAAGACAAAAATCAATGTGTGTATACACCCACTCGTCTATACACAAGGTGCCAAATGTTCACCCAAACAGCGCTTCAATGCCAAAAAATAGTGTTCTTGTATATTAATGGATTGGTCTGTATTTCCCTGTAACATTATGAGACACATACTGAAGACATGTCCTCGTTCCTTTGTGTTTTTATTTGCCAAGATTTTGATATATTTGCCCATTCTGACAGCTCTTGTATCAGTAGGATGAAATTTCGCACAAACCAATGAAAAGCTGTATTTTGTCATGGGTAAAGGTTGCTGTATTGTTTTGACTAGCCAACACCTGAAATACAGAAATCCGTAAAAAAAAAAAAAAAAAAGTTATTGTGTTACAGTTCTGTCAGTGGGACATTAGTTATGCCACCTGCTCGTGTGTCATTATGACACATTTCCAAAGAAACAATTGGTTTCAGTTAAGCCTATCAACTACTGTCTTGCGCACCATGTGAATTCCCTTTCATCTTCCCAAGAGTCATCCATATCTGTCTGTTAGATCAGAGCTTCTCACTTTCACACATGTTGAAATAGGGTCCTGCACTGCTATGCCAAATTACTGTTGATATGTTTACCAGTATCATTTTGTACTGTACTGCATTTCCCATTTAGTCAACTCATGATTCCATCCCCACCTACTTGAAAGAACATTCATCTTGACTTTTGGTCGGTCGCGTCCCCCAACTGACCTTCTTGTCTCTTCGTTGTCCTTTTTTTGATTGTGCAGTGTTTCTAGTGGCTGTACCAACCCTTTATATATCAGCTGGCAGAATGGTTTGAACGTGACATGCAGAGAGATTGTCCCAGTTATAGATTTGATCCCTGCTGTAGCTAGTGCATCAAATTCATCTTAAAATATCAATGAGCCACATGATGACCCCTTTACTTACTAAGGATTGGCTTGCTGCTCCTGAGCTCATCAGTAAATATAGGTCTTAGATGTCTTCACACACTTTCGCTCTTTCTCTATCGTGTTGGAAGTACTCTAAATCAACTGTCTGTGCTGAGTCTAATGTTTTGCGTAGGACTCTGATGCACTCGTCTACAGAGACTGTGATTCAGGTCTGGATGAGTTACGAGGGGGAGGACCGATTTGAAAATGGGGGCCATGTCAGGCACTATTATTACATGTTTTAAAGCTGGCTTTTCCTTCCTGTACCAGGATATAAAATGACCCTGAAGCATAATCCTTCTATGGCAATGGCTTTCCTTTACAAGGTCTATTATAACTTCATTCATATGGCTTAACAGGTGATGGTGATGAGGAAGACTCACGCAACTGAGAATACCACACTCTTATGAGTTAAGAGTTGGATGACTTCAGCTCTATTACTTTTTACAGCAGTGTAAAGAATGTCTCCAATATTCTGGCACTATCAGTAAATTGAAATGAATTTAAAGGTTACTTTATTCAATCATGTGTGGGTTTATAAAAGGGCTCTGATGCCTACACACTGAAGTACAGATTCACTCAGATAGCTGTTGAAGCACTACATCCACCCTCCCCCATATAGAGCATAAGGGGTCAGATGATGGATGAACTCCGTTCTGTTTTTCAGTCCTGTGTATCAACACTTCATGACGTCACCTATGACATTGTTTAGGCCGGGGTTTAAATTCCCAGGAAATACTAACAACAGGAGGTTTATTCTTTTGCACCATGAAGAGACAGAGTATAATCCTGCTCCTTCAGAATCGCAGATCAGATTCTTGATTTCTCATACAGGTCAGGGGCTGAAGCCAGCCCATTCACACATCTGGTTTTGCTCAGTAGGAGCCAGGAGGACAAGGCAACCAAATGGTAATGGTGTATATGCCTTTGAGATACAAACTTGGAGTACTCTGTATTTCTTAAATTTTTAGAGACAACAATTTAAGAATTTAAAACAAAGTAAGAATCCTATGTGTTCTCATTCACAGGTTGTGGAAAGTCTTAAAATGAATAGTCCAAGGTGATTCACACCAGTTTTGTTCAAAGATCTGACAATGTAATGTATGTAGTAAAGTGTTTGTCAGGTCATGTTTGTAAATGAGAATTTGTTCTCAAACATTTTACCTGGATAAATATTAAGGTTTAAAAAAAATCATCATCACATAACACAATTTATTTCCAGGTTTTATTCAAACCATTATATTTAACAGATGAGTATAGTATTCACAAATCATTTGTGTATCAAAGTATTATAGACTTGTTATAGCAAACTTGACACAGGTCCACCCGCACTGTCTCAGATTATATGAAAAATTAGATGAAAAGGAACCCTGTATTCAAATGAATATGAAATGCTACCTGAAGCTGCTGTCCCTGAGTATTTCACCTTCCAGTTTAATGTATTGTGTGATTGGACTTGAAAACACTGGGCTGTTGTGTATAATAGAAATTCTCATAAGTAAGCTTGCATCCACCATGGTGTCATGACAATATTGCTTTGAGATTTCACATTGTACTGTGCATGATGATGCAGCAAGATGCTGTTTTGTTTACATAGGCAGGACAAAATGTAACCTTGCTTTATTCAACAGAAATTGCCAAAACACATCTATTGAGGAAAATGCATGATGTCATGTCTGTTCACCACTACTGTAGCAACCAGTTTGGCAAATTAGAGTGAGGTTGAGGTGAGTTTTGACATGACATTAAGTAGGACAGTCTCACTACCATCCCACAATAACTTAATGGACAGTAGCTTGTGTCACAGCCAAAGAGTCTGACTGCAAAGGAAGTTTATTCCTAAGTTTTCATTTCCCCTGAGTGTAGCAGATGAATGGAGTGGAGATGGAAAGACCTTTGTACTTCATACATTCTTTTAATGGAGAGAAATGCTGAGATCATGGAGAGTGGGGTGCAGGCTCATAAATCAATGTTATCTTCAGAGTGGTGAGAAAGACATTTGGCAGACTCCTCAAATAAAACATCCAAAACCACCATACTCTGTAAACAAACTCTACAGTAACACTCTAATAAGCATACAATACAGTAAGCAAGTGAAAGGGACAGAGTGTTTGCTGTCATGGCTCTAGAAAGACCTGCCTGCAGCGATCTGGCTGCCTGAGTCACTGACATCTTTATAATCTGTTCTTAAAACAGAATTTTACTTGGCGGCCTGACTGTATTTGAGATTTTTCTTTATTTTGTTTTTATTAGAAATGTATTCAATTGAGATCCTTGTTGTATAATTTTTTAAATCCTACATGAGTGAAATGGTTCTATATTTTATATTATAATCTAGTTTATTTTGGTGCCCTGTTGCAGCATGCTGTAGCTGGAGGTTTAAGTGCTCTAAAAAAATAGATTATTATTGTTCTTATATGTTACATCTGCTCTGCACCAGTTAAGCCATTTATTTTCCCCTTTTCTCAGACTGGAACGATGAAATGCAATTTTAAAATGACAGTTCAGAGAATCATGTTTCATACTTGTCACTACCATGCAGTATTTAGGCTATTGGAGACATGTATGCAACAAGCCATGTCTTTTGGTGGTATTAAATTATTGAGAGATGACAGATATCCTTTTATACTGTAACTACAGTAGGATTAAGTAAGATAGCCCTAATTGAATTAGATTCAGAGACTAATAGGCCAGAGCACAATCCATGTAATTGTGACAGAGTCTTCACTGTGTCTTCCCCGCCTTGCTCACTCCTTCTCTCTGCACTTGTTGTTGGTTTCGTGTCAGAGGGGGATTCAGGGCCACCTGGCAGCCTTTCAGCTGTGATTATGTGGGAACAATATGCGACACAGTGCAGAGTGTGTTGATGGCACACTTCCAGGGAGAGCAGAAGTTACTCCTATTCTTTAGGTGACTTATCTACATGTTACGCTTCATCTCCTGCACCACTGCACAGCTCTTTTTGATTTACTGCCTTTGGCAATCCCACATCTTGGAGGCGGGGCATATCCTGATGTTTAAATTGCCTTTCATTGCCTGGTGCCACCCCGTCTGCTGCTATCCAAGTCCCATGTCTATGTCCATGTGTGCTTGGAACCGGAAACACTTAATCTTTCAGGTTAAGGTTTTAAGTTTCTTGATTGCCACATTTGGTTTTAATATATTTAATATTACTCCCCCCAGTCAAGGCCATTTCCATTTAATTGCACCTTTCATTATCTGTGGAGTTCACTCATCTTCTCATCCTTTAGCATTTATCTACTTCTGCCCACTTTTGTAGCCACAACAATTCACTATTGTGAGGCCTTTTGATGTCCGCTAGTGCCTGTGTCAAATTTAGATGATGGTAGTGTGACCTGGCTCCAGGTTAATAACTGGTTTTGTTCATGGCGTCCTGTCAACAGTTTTACAGACGAGTGGTTCGTAATCACCATCTGTAGAGAAAAGGGCATTCTACACTTTCAGGGGATTTTTTTGTTTGAGCTCAGTGGTTGACAGCAAGGCTGACTCTGCTTCATTGTATCCGGTTCTTTTAATATACTCATGGGATCCCCCACAGTCTCTGGTGACCATCTCTTGATATTTGATTAAGAAAGTCTTGTTGTGTTTACTGGCAGCCATAATTTGGGTCTTTGTTTTGTTGAGCTGTAGACTGATGATTATCTCAACTAATTAAAACTGACAGACCTGGATGCAACACACACACACACACACACACACACACACACACACACACACACACACACACACACACACACACACACACACACACACACACACACACACACTGTATACTTACTTAGGCACTTAACAGACCACATGCACATTGCACACACAGAATGTTTCTCAAAGGCCCAGCAGTCATTGTCAAGCCTGGTACATCACTTTGTCATATCCTGAGGCTCCTGGCCCTTCACCTGTCCTTTACACAAGAATGAGTCAGTTAAAAGTAACAACAGACCAAAAGGTCACCTACTGAGAACCTGATGTCAATGTCGTGTCACCATTACACTCCAACTTCTTATTACTTAACCATGCAAAAGTCTCACTTTAGTCTGAAGTACTCAACTCTAGTTCTAGTCTAAGGATTTGTTGTTTTCGGTATCTTATGTGCTATTAAATCGAATATCCTTGTGATCTTGGACTGTTGGTGGTACAAAGACAATTTGTAGACTTCACCTTGACATCTTTTTGGACCAATGGATAACAGATTGATTTAGAAAATAATCTGCAGATTGATAGATATTAAAAATAATCTTCATTGGCATGCTGACATTTATTTCAAAATGATGACTAGAAACTGTGTGATAGTTGAAAAGCTTTTTTAAAATCTTCCAACATCATTTCAATCCACTGTAGAGTATTTGTCATGAAGATGGCCTTTAAGAATCAATTCAATAATACAATTATTTTTCCAGTTCTTAGTCTTTGATCCTCTCTTTGCTGCTCAGTTAGGAGAAGAAATCCGTTTCTTCTCCCCATTACTGAGAGGAGCCATTTCTGTCGGCCTTTCTGTGCCGATAACAAAGGTGGATTTTTCAAAGAAGCTCTGGTTACAGTGCCGTCAATTTGTCTCCCCATTTACAACATGTATCACCCTTTTCACGCTATTTTTGTTTTCATTTCCCTATTTTGACCCGTTCTGTCTCACACCTCACTACAGTAAAACACTCTTGCAGAAATTGCTCTTGACAAGACTCATGGATTAGTGTTGGGTAACCACAGGATAGGTCTTTAAACCACTGCGGCTTTCTGTTAATGCAAGATTGGGAGGGTGTGAAATATGAATCTGGGTGATTAGTTTGTTGGCAGGCTGAACCCGAAATGATCAGTGTTGAGTAGCCAGCAGCCAGTAACCATCTGATGCCCTGCTAGGCTGAAAAGTCCCCTGAGTGTCAGCAGACCCAGAAGGCTGAGCACATGGGCAGGGAGAGGAGATTATGTCTCCTTGAGACTTGCCCAGATTCTCCACTCTCACGACTCTTTTATCAGGAAAGGGCACTTCAACTGTTGTATAGGAGAATGGAAAACAATTAGGCAACACACATAGGGCAATGACTAGACCATTGAGTGTTCTGTAGTGATGTTTTTTTCCACCTTCTCTAAACACAATGACTGCTTTTTAGAAGGAAGCACATTTGGCTCAAAGATATTCCTTCTTTTCCTCAAGGCAACACATTCTGTATATTCAGAGTATCAAGACCGTGTGTATATGTGTGTGTGCTTTGCAGACTTGTGGAGGGAGGGAGCGGCAGTGTTCAGAGTCTGTCCCTGTCTGACAGTCACCTGGCGGAGCTGGATGGAGACACCCTGCGTTTATTTGGACTTGGAGCCTTGGAGGCCCTGGAGAGGGGTTGGGGAGTTCAGACCGCTGGTGCTGTCACTGTAATAACCTTCCGCTACATCAACTTTGATGCCATTGTACCAACACTGCCGCGAATAAGGGTCAAGTTCCCCAATCTATCGGTGAGGACACCAACCACATACCATAATGAGCCATGGCATCATGTTAACATAAACACCTCTTGAAGGGGAAAAAAATGATTTAGATTTTTGATTGATTTAGATTTTACATTCTGGCTACGTATGGTTGGGGTAAGGGCTGAATGTCATTTAATACATACATGATGTCATGGCACACAAAATGAATATTATGGGGGTGTTTACTTAAAGCAGAAGTGAGTGATATATTTGTGTTAATATAAGTCTTAAATAGTTATATCTTCCGACAGCAATCACTTACATAGAGTGTTTGGACTGAAACACGGGTCTCTCAGTCCCTCTGCTCTGCTCTGAGCCGAAGAGAAAACATTTATTGTATCCTACAGTTTTTATCCAATGAGGAGAGAGAACGGCATGCAGGACTGTGTGTGCAGCCAAGGAATGCCGTGAATGTGGTGACGTAGCGACGAGGACTGTTATGGTGCATTCAAGGAAACTCGTATTTTTCTGACCGTGAAGTGGTACCAGTTCGATCTGGTACGAGTTCACCGGTCGGAAGTTACGAGTGGCCGTTATAGTGACTTTCACCGGTAAAACAGGTCGGAAAAACACGAGTGGGTTGCCTGGAACGCTACAAAGTCGTAAGTTGTGACTTGAAGCTGTAATTTACGATTTCAAAAGCCTGCCTGGAACGCAGCATTAGCGAAAACGACCGGATCACTCACTTCTGCTTTAAGGATCACCGCAAAATAGACCTTGTTTGTCATCAACAAACAAGCCATAATTACTTTACCATTTTCTAAACAGAAGTAGGACTAGGATGGATAAAATGTCACTATCGATCTCATAATATACAAATATCTATAAGGACAAATGTATGAAATGGACATTTTCATCCAAAGCACCTTCTAGAAGCTGTTCTGAAGCATACATGATTTAACTGATTGATGTCTTTACCATGATCAGCTCACTGAGCAACAGGCATAAGAACATTTAGAAAATAAAAGTTGTTTTACCTCTCAAATTGACTTGTTCCTTTTTAAAGCACCTGATCTTCTTGGAAACCAACATCACCCGTCTGCCACAGCTGGCTGCCCTGGCTCAGGTGAGACGTCTGGACCAGCTGACCATCCACCCAGAGGGCAACCCAGTGGTCAGTCTGGCTCTATGGCGCTCCTTTGTCATTTATCGCCTCCATCACTTCAACCTGCAGAGGATTAATGGCCTGGAGGTAAGGATCAGGTTCATTCTCAATGCAATCCTCTTGCAGGTGTGTCCTGTGTTGCTTATGTAAGAAACAAATAGCGTAACCAATAGCAAATTTCACTCCTAATTACAGGGTGTTGAATGTACTACCTTAACATAACACTTTAAAAGCAAAATATTGTTTCTGTCCAAAGGTGATATTTCCTATCAGGACCTTGTGCAAATCAGTGTCAATAACTGACTCTCATGTTGTGTCTTATTTGTTTAATCCATACATTATGGGAATATATGTCCTTTCTGGACTCTGTATAGCAACTTCCTGGGATCTCTGCTATCTAGCAAGTGGCAAGTGGTCTAGCACTGCCAAGAAAAAAAAAAAGTGTCCGGCACAATCCTCTCTTTAAAATGTCTTTGGTAAGCTAAGGCTATCACAGTTGGCTGTAGCTTCACTGATTGACATGAGATTGATCCTAAGTGCCTATCTATATGTAAACCAGAAAATGAATGTGTTTCCTCTAAATTACAACTCCTTTGGGCTTGATTTGATAAATGATGGAATACGTTTATACTTACATGTAATTCTTCCTTATACATCTTACCTTTATTGTTTTATTTTACTTGTCCTGTCAGTATCTATGAAATGGCTATTTCTTTTACACAGTGTGTGTGTCTTTTGTCTGTCTCCATTAGGTGACCATGAACGATGTGATTGCCGCAGAGCGTGTATTTGGAACACTGGGTCATATAGCAGCCACCGAAACTCCACGCTGCCGCCTCCTGCTGCTGCTGGAGGAGTCCAGGTGAGAACTTGAACTCAGACACTCAACCACAACATAACATTAACTACAATTTAATGGCAGGTGTGTTCAGTGTCCTCAAATGTGTTCGCTTTAAATATGACAAGAATGTGCAGTTCATTAATGTGTATGTATGTGAGTTACAGCTTGTGAATGTGGAGGCGACTGTACAGTACGTGTAGGTGCATGCCTGTTTTGCGTGTATACATTTATGTGTGTGTGTGCGTGTGTATGCGCAACAGCGAGACGGAGCCTGGCACAGAGGAGCCAGGAGAATTAGACTATGTGTCTCAGGGTAAGGGTGGGTACTTGGCACTTCCACACAAACATTCCTCTCTCAGCCAAAAGCTCTTGAGGTCTGTCACTCTGGGTCATTGAAAAACATCCTTACAGAGCAAAAATCTCCAGAATTTGTCACGCACAGGAATATATTTTCGACAACGGTTAAAAAAAAAAAATGTTTTCTGAAGCTGCTTCTCATAAGTTTGACAAAACACTGAAAAATTGCTAGACAGATGCATCTGAATTACTCCCACCAACACCGCAACTCAAACAATTTTAAAACCAACTCTTTACCAGTGCACCTCTCAAAGGCTGTGTCCTTAAAGTTTGACTGTACTTTCGTGTCACAGTAAACATTCAATATTAATTCTATAAAATAACACTGACAGACAGTTAAGATAGAATTACTACTTGAATGATCTGATATAGAGATTATTTAGAAAACCTAGGAGTAGTGCAGCAGTGTGTGAGCCTGGCAGTATATTTGAGCTGCCTGGTTGTCCTCAGTTAGCCTTTCAGAATCACACTGAAAATGAACCAGTAAACTTTAGGATAACTGGCTCCTGTCCTGACTGCGTCTTGCTCTGATTCATACACACCCTGTCATGGATAGATAATACACAACAGCCCAAGGCTGAAGATTAGTTTCATATGAGTGCTGAAATCTTAATCACAGTTATCTGCATACACAATCCCTTGCCCTAAAGTCAGTTATATCCATTCATTACACTAAATGTCGTTAAGTTTGACATCCTATTTTTCAAAGCCTTCCGGCTGTAGACTCTATTACCTATACTGTAATGTGTGTTTTCTGGTTTCAGTTTATTTGTAGAAATTATAATGAAAGCTTGTTCTATGTTCTTATAGTACGTTGCTCAGTGGATTGTAGTTATGCACAAAATACTGCTGAGACATAAAACAAGAGGAAGTTTCACAATCCATTTATGGGATCTGACTCTTGTAAAATGCTTTGAATTCATGATTTCACTCTACTAATTTCTTTGAAATGACACTGTAGCTGCTTCCTTCTTGTAAACACCAAATATATAGTACTCCATATAGAATAAAAAGCATTTCTATGATTTCTATGAATCTTTGCACAACACATTGTTTGCTGTACAACTGTTATAGTCCTGCTGCTGTTTTTTGTTGGGCACGCCTATTTTCAGTTTATTATTAGTCATATTCTATACTTACTTACTGATATCTACCTCAGTAATGTCTCATTTTATGCAAAACCATTGCTTCTGGATAGTGACTTGCTTAGAATCAAGAATAGAGAAGAAATGTTTCAACAACCACACACAAATACAAATTTGGTTTTGAATTTCACAAAGAGCAGTAATATGATCCCTCATCCTGTTGTCTTCCCTGCCTTCCCTCTAGCAAGGGTGTGCAATGCTTGCAGCATGAAGCATGTCCTAGAATCCACCACAACATGAGGTTGCACTGGATGGATGCTGTAGTTTGTGATTATTCTGCTGCAGTATGATGCTGTTGTTTTAACAAATAAATAATTGTGTGTGTTTATTAGGGCAATATTCCCATATTGATTGTTGATTGGTTTGGTTCAATCCTTAGTTTGTCTCTTGTCCTTCTTCACAAAATGAAACTATATTGCACAAGACAAGTTGAGAGATTTTATTGGCTTTGTGTTCGCAAACCCTATGTCAGCAGCAAGTATCATGTTAGCATTTGGCTTAAACCTAAAGGGGAAGAGTGAATTCTACAAGTTCCGTTACACGGTAGACATTGGTTATTGTTTCCAGAGCAATTTGAATGCATATGTTACAATCTAATTGTAAGTATTGTTATCTTAGGTTATATTTATTTACACTCAAAATGCACTAGAATTTATCAATAGTTTTTCTGAGGAACAAACATGCACAAACATAAATTGTCTTAAGCAAGCGTGTTTCACCTTGTTTTTAGTTGGTGTAAGATTAGTCACGTGCACGCACTCACACACACTTTTCAAACTTTCTTGTCCTATATGGAATGTTTGCCTGCAGCCTCCTCTGCAGACACTCTTGCAGCATCCTGGCACCAGCCTGTCGAACATGTTGGTGCAGTAGTATATCATATGAGAAATTATACTGAACAAAAACATCTGATGTAGTTCACACCACTTTTCAAGTGGCATTCTGCTTTTAAAAGTGTAGACATCCTGCAGCTGATGAGATTGCAATTAAAACACAAGTTTTAATGGACATGGATTCAAAGTTAAAGCAGATATCAGCTTCACGGCCGTTTCGGCTAATGCTGCGTTCAAGGCAGGCTTTTGAAACCGTAAGTTACAGCTTCAAGTCACAACTACGACTTGGTAGCGTTCCAGGTAACCCGTAGCTCGTGTTTTTACCATCCTGTTGTCTGTGAAAGTTCCCTATAACGGCCACTCGTAACTTCCGACCCGTGAACTCGTACCAGATCGAACTGGTATGACTTCACAGGAAGGAAAAACACAAAGTACGAGTTTCTTTGAACGCACCATGAGTTAGCAGCCCCCGCCCTTGTCAGGCATCAATTGGTCCTCGTGCTACGTCACCACATTCACGCGCATCCCTTGGCTGCACACACAGCCCTTCATGCCGTTCTCTCTCCTCATTGGATAACACTTGTATCCCAGAAGAAATGTTTTCTCCTCGGGTTACAGCAGAGCAGAGTGACGGAGAGACTCGTGTTCCGGTCGAAACACTCTATGTAAGTGATTGCTGACGGAAAATATGACTAATTAGGACTTATATTAACAAAAACATTTCACTGATATCTCCTTTAAGATTATTAACATTTTATTTAGTGACAGCGTAATCATTGTCATCTCATGAATAATGGCGTTAACTGGGTGATGTCTATGCATGTGTCTCAGTTCTGAGAGTTTTGAGAGAGTCTTATTAGATACAAGAGCACACCTTTATTATCTTGGTGTCCCTGCCACTGTTTCTCTCCACATCTCTGCGTGTCTCTTTTCTCTGTCTGACTAACTCTTGTCTTCACCTTGAAGGAAGCGTCAGCTGCAGTTCCTCTTGGAGGGGCGTGGCCGGCGGGCAGGGCTGAGTCCAGAGGAGCTACGAGACAATGGGAAGCTCCTGGGAGAGGGCCTGAGCAGAGCGCTGTTCAATTACCCAAGCAGAGACTGCAGTACAGACAGCCCTGAGGTCAGTCCGGTTTTATTCATTATAGTTTTCTCGCAACAATGGTCAGCAACACCATATGGTCAATTGACAGAAAATACAATACTTGGTCCGTATGTCCTCTTGGAAAAAAAAAGGGTAAAGAAGAATTGATTTACATGTGGTATAAAATGGGCTCCTTTCCATCACTGCCTATACTAATTGATCACCTTAATAGCAACACAGTACTAACAAAGTGTACAGCCTACCATTGCTGTGAAACAGCCTTATTTCTTCACGACATGGATTCCACAGCATTTTGAAAGATTTTCTTTGACATTCCTCTGCTTGTTGACATGACTGTTTAACATCTTCTCTGAAGATAATGTCAGCAGCACATCCAGGCTCCAAATTTCCTGTTTAACCTCTTTCTCTGTTCTGCCGGATTTCAGATCCAGTGACTGCAGAGGCCACTGAAATACAATGAACTCATTGTCATATTCATGAAAACAGTTTGATACAAAATTTGCTTTGCAACACAATGCATTATTCTGCTGAAAATAACCTTTAGAAGGAGCTAAACTGTTGCTATAAAAGGACGTGATCAGCAACAATATTGAGATAGGCTGTCCCACCGTGTTTGATTGGTAAAAAGGGCCCAAATTGTGCTTTGTTGACAGGAGTGGGTCCTCTGCTGTTGTAGCACATCCACTTTGAGGTTGGATGTGCTGTCTGAGATTCTTTTCTGCTCACCAGAGTTATCTACATGTAGGTGTCTTTAGCCTTCCTTTTAAGACAAACAAACAACAACAAAAACAAAACATAACCAAACCAAAACATACCAAACATGTATCCCAGCATCTCAGCCATCATGGCCTTTTTTCTTGATGGAAAGCCAGCAGCACCACTAAAGCAGTTTTAATCCAATGCTATTACTTAATATCCATCCACTGAAGATGAAGTGGTTCATTTAGAGTTTGTGTAAGTGCAGATCACACACACATCTTCTGGTCTGGTGTTGCTCTTGTGTCTGTGCCTCCCATCCAGGTCAGCTCTTTGTCAGCCTGCTTGGATGCACATTTTCATTCATCTACTGTACACTTAAAATATATTATTCCAGTTAATTCTTTAGACAGACATTCATTAGACTTTTAGCCTTAGGCAACATGTACTGTAAGTGGGTATAATGACATAGTGTCATTGTTTTTATTGTTTCAGAGACACTTTTACTCCTTAACATATGCAGTGGCTCTGGTGGCGGCCAATATTTTCACCAATTTTTTTTTTCTTTTGCAGCATTGTGGGACTCTTCTATGACAACCTTTTGTCACTATTGTACAACACTTGGAGGCAATATCCACACTTACCATAATGTCATTATATAATTTCAACCAAATTAACATGACTTGTCTTTTCCACACAGGAGGGCACAGTGGAGTCATCGGAGCGAGCTGCCACAATAGAGCAGTACCTCCAGGAGTTGGTCCAAAGGGCGTCAGACACCAATCTGAAGGGTGAGGCTCTGCACAAGCTCTGGCCCGCCATGTTTGCAGAGATGGTGAGGGACTGTGTGTTGGAGATGAGGGACCGAGCGGCCTTCCGCCAAGCCAGCCTTGCAAAGCTCTCTGAGACCAAGTGAAGAGGACCAAAGGTTCACTCTTTCATCATACACACACACAGACACACACACACACCCGAGCACATGTGGACATTGTCTCCAGGCAGCCTCCAGTCTCAAATGCCATCAATAACACATCATCACTTAGTGACTTTATCAGTTATTTAAGTATTGGGAAGAGAGGGGTGTATTCCCTCAGTGTGTGGGAAACTCTTTTCTTAAGATAGATGTAAACAGGTTTAAAGATATTTAAATGAACTGTCATGACAAAGGCATCTTGATTGAATGTAGATTTTCACTGAAAAGGCGCTGTCTGATTCTTCAGTGCTTAGAGCTGTAACGTACTTGAAGAAAGTTAAAGGGACTTAGAGACTCACTCTGCGTTGTGGTCCCTACGGAGCATCCTCTGCACTTTAAAAGCCTTCTGAATGATCCCTCTTCACCATTACCGCCATCAGCTGAAAATGATCAGGGTCTCTTTTGTCGAGACCAGAATGATTTTTCTGTGGCTTAAATCTTGTTTAATTGCATTCATCTCTCACTGTTTTTCCTGCCTGACATAAAAGGAAGGACACAAACATGGACAATTACTTTTCTTTGTTTACCACTAATTTTCTGTATTGTACTTAGTATTAAAAGATTCTGTATTAACACGCAGGTTGTGTATATGGCTTACATAATTGTTTTCCCCAGAAATGTTTTTACAGGAATGACGAAATCAGGCATCCAGTCAGTCCACATGAGCTGTTTTGCCACAGGTTGTAAAGTACTGTATGTTGAAACTTATATACCTACAGTACATACCTTTTGGTTCCTCTCTTAGGACATTTGATGGACAGCATTAGCAACACCTCACAGACCACTGGTCTCCCGTGTGGCAGAGGCATACAGAGTGTGTGTGTATGTGTGCTAGGTGGTCCAGATACCAAGAAGGGTCCCCCAGGTCGTGTGAGCTCATACTGGAATGTCCCTGAAGGCGTAGATGCAGCACCAGCTCCTCACCACCTGTTCCTGCTCTCGTCACTCAAACCAACCTGCAAAACGTTTTAACCCTTGTTTAATCAGGAATGTCAGGTGGAGAACACACCGCCAACCTGGAGGAGTGGCTGCAGGGGGATGAAGTGTTAAACGGTTCCAGACACACACACACAAAGAAGTTGACAGGTACTGTTGTCCAATGTCATCCACTTCACTGGAGATCAGTGTCTTGCTCAAGGGTATGTGATTTTAAGACAACATTGGGTTGTATGTTGAATGAGTTAGTCTCCTCCTAGTTGCCCTTTTGGTTTGCAGTGGCATTAGGCCCCAACAGGTCCCAAGTTATCAGTGAATGTGGATAGTTTGGAAAGTCATGTTAGAGGCTTCTACTGTATAATACCATACATACAGAAAACATACACATTTTATTCATTTTTCAGAAATGTTGAGAATATGCGATTTAATATGCTGGAAATGTGTCTGTCCAGATCACCTACATAAGTCCAGCAAGTTCATTATTTGCCTGAATTAGAAGACAAAGACAAATACCCAAACATGCTGAGTTGGGAGTATTATTGTTTAAAATGTAGCTTTTTCTGGGGCAAATTTCCCTTGAAGATCTCATACAGTACAAACACGAAAACTGAATGTTTTGAATTCTGCTTTGACAAGAAACCGTTCGATGTGAAAGTCTGCAATCAAAGAGCTACAACAAGTTTATTTTGAGCTACTCTGACAAACAGCATTGCTTTGTGCTGACACATGCAGTTGTTTTATGGGACTACGGCTGTCAACATCTTAAGAGACGTCTAGTCCCAAAGGGCTGACTGAACTCCATGACGAGTGACAGCATGCAGACACAGAGACAGGGAGTAAGAATAATGTCTCATCGCTTGGAAAGCAGTTTGGGAGTCCAGACAGCGTGGTACTTCCCGAAGCCCACACAGTTAACTGGGCTGAACACTTTAACCTGAAGTCCATATGTCTTGGTGAGTGATTATCCCCAATCAATCTGTTGCTCAAATTAAAGATGGTGTTGTTTTGTTGAGCCATACACATTCACGATACACATCTTGCATTTTGGCATAGAGTGAGGGCAGTGCTCTAGATGACATTCAGCACATGAGAACAAGTCAGGTGCCCACATCCATTTATACACACAACATATTTGTCTAGATGTGTTTTTGACTTGATTCTTAGGTTAGGTTATTACATTCATTTTACGGAGGCATTTTTTAGGCTCATGTGACACATCAAAGCAGTTGTTTTGTTCCAGTCACAACAGCACCACATAAGGAGATCAGCCAAAAGGTCCTCCGCTAATGAAAAGCAAAACAGTGCAGTACGTGTGCAAACCCGTGAAGGGAGCATACTGTACTGTACATTCAAGGAACTACAGAATTATACTTTATAATTTCAGCTGGAATGGTGATTTTTGCACTTTATCTTCACTTAAAAAAACATAAAATTATGATGATAATGTGATTTTTGTTGAATCTTGTACCAAACAAACATATTCTTTCACATCTGGAGGATGCAGTTTGTAAGCTGAGGTGTCGCTGTGGCACCACACAATGCACACAATGTGACTCGTTTACGCTTGATAGTATGTAGTAAGTTTATATGCAAGAAGAGGGTTAAAGCAATAGTAGGAGAGCAGCATTATTGCACAAATATGGACTTACTGAGAGACTATGGCCATGTAATATTATCTTCACAATTTGTGTTTGGCTGAATGATGAGCAATAAACCTAAGCACTGGTTTGGAGACTGCAGTGTTGATGTGCTTGACCCTCTGATAGTCTGAAGACATGGCTGCCAATTCGTTCCACCTCACAGAACCAACTATTAGTTTCTCCTGGAATGAACCAAGAGCATTGTTTATTGTATGGGATACACTGCAAAAAATCTCAAACTGGAATTTCACTGTTTAAAACCTGTTTTATATAATCAAGATTAAATGGAATTAGATCAAAAAGTAATATAGTGACTGCAAATCATATTATAGTATCTTAGTAGTACAAATATTACTTTAAATCAAACAATTATATTTTAACCCATTATTATAGTATTAGCATACTGTAAAATATTGTTGTCTACTTTGGTGACTTTTAGATGTACTTTCTTTTCCAGGATAGATTATGTCCAGTGGCAAGTCGATGCAAATTTACAGTGACTCGCCTCTCCAAATCTTGTCAGGAGCTGCCTTCAATGGGTCATCCGGAACAGTAGTTCATTAACAGTGCAGTAATTGGAGGCTTGTTTGCCTGTGAAGAGTTTGAAAACATTGAGGTTAAAAGCACATTCCTGAGCCACAACATCATCTCCAGTAAGTGCCATTAGGACTCTACAGACACATCCATAGATACAGTACATACTGCATATGCAGTAATTATTAAAATAGCTTTTACAGTGGACTACTAGATTGATTCATGGTTACAGATATACTGATAGATTGCACAGTACTGACAGATTTTGCTGGTAACATAATGAAGCCACTGTCAGGCCAGCACAGCGTATTTATAGACAATGGCAATAATGAGATATATACAGTGTGTCACATAATTTGGTGTAAACCACTGAACCATGCATAGAGCACTCAAATAAAACAAAGAGGCTAAAGACAACAATACACCACTTATTCCGGTTAATGAAAATTGTAAACAATCAGTCTCAGTGATTGCATCCTGGGGTGAAATATAACTACACCCCACTACTGTGAATCATGTGTCCAATATTGAGACCAGCATCAGAAATTAAGTCCCTTTTTTATTTCAACAAGTTTAAATGTATCGAGTTTTGTTTATCTGTTTTAGACACTAATGTAACCCCTGAGACTAATTGCAGACGTGCTCAGTAGATTATATAGACCACCTTCAATCTTCCTGGATTATGTTTTAATTTAGAAGAATATACAGTTGTACAGAGAGGAATGCAGAGATCAGCCATTACAGGCAGAGAGTGAAAGGAGTGCATCCAATGTGTCATCAACTTCGAAAATTACTTTTTCATCTGCATAGTACCTGCTTGGCAAGACTCCAAACAGGGTAGGAGGAAATACATATACCCTACAATGTATAATTATAATAATCTATAATTTATTCTATGCACCAATGATTTGTAAAATGTGATCTGATCTTCATAGTCAAGCATAGACAGTGGGCTCATACTAAAACCAAACAATCTTTTGTGCCCTAGATGTCTGTGATGTCTGGTGTGAACAGCTCTCTGAGGTCACTCCACATCAACTTTGTTTCATGATGAATTCTTTCTTTTTTTTAAGTCTCCGCTTTAATTTGAGCTACATCAAAGAGAGAAAGAGCTGCGTGGGAGATGTAGCTCGTGGGTCTAGTTCTGAAAATAGTTGGACATTTACATGAAGTCAAACTAAATCATTACAATGATAATAATTAATTCATCAGCATTGCGACCAATTTAGTGAGTTGTGGATATTCCACCTATTTATTCGGAAAAGATCTTTTGCTTCGACCACCATATCAATTTAGGGTAATTGCCCTGCTGCCTTCACTACCATGTTGGTGGTTTTGAGCTGTGTTTTTTTCTCCACACCTTCCTGATTCCATTATTTTGAGAGATTCATTTTGTCTATGAGGTTTTTTGTTTGTTTTGATTCTCAAGTTTTGAGATTTACAATGGATTTATTTTTTTGCAGTGAATCCTCTGACTCAGTCTTCTTGATCGTTGACAAGGAAACCTGCATCTACATCCTGGAGCCTTGCCATGCAGTCATAAAGGATTTTTCTGCTCCATGAAAGTGATTTACCGCTCATCCACAAAACTTGTGCTTGTCAGTCCACAAGGTCATTTGCCATTTCCTGGTTTCCCTGTACACACCTGCCTTTTCCAGAATACCCATCTGTTGATCTTGGCAAACTGACTACTATTGATATCTCTCTGATAAATATTTGCTTTTCTTTTTTTTTTGCTCATTATCTTCTTCACTTGCATGGTCACGTCTGTACTCCTCTACTCTTTCTTTACTCCAGGACAACTCTGCCTGAATCTAAATGCCAACTCTGAACTCTGAACCAAATCTGAAACACTTTGATGCGTGAACTAAACACACACACTGCTGCTGAAACATCAAGTAAGGTGTTTAAAAGGGCTATAACTCCCACATGGTACTTTCATTATCATCATAATCCCACTCAAATTAAAGATGAGACTTGGCACCTTGATGTATCTTTGTTTTACTGCAGATCTAGTTTGCTAAAGTGTAGAATCGAAATTGTTCAGACTTGCAGTCATTTGCGATTTGGATGAGCTGTCTGTCTCTCTAATCCTGCTGCAGCAACACAAAATACCTACAGTGGCTATACTGCTGCTGTTACTTGAGTGATTGATGCTTAAAAGCTCCTTAAATGCACCATCGATGCTGCTGGTATAGCTCTCAGAGCTTTGGCTTCACGGCAGCTGATAAATGAAATCATTACCTGTCTGTGGCTCCACTTTGGACAGCTTTGACAGACTGTTGTACTCTCACTCTCCCTCTATGGGAGTGCAGCACTCGCGCAATGGACAGAGAGGGGAGGCACACACACCTACATATTTACATGGCACACACACTCAGTCACGCTCAAAGAGAAAGTGGTAGTTGCGGCAGGGGGCGCAGCAGAGGTTTGTTTTCTCTCAGCCGTGTCCGTTTTCAGCTTTCTGTCATTCCTTGACTTTGCGCGTAAAAGCAGGAATGCTGGAGTCACCATGATGACCAGAGCCCGGAGTCTGTACTGCGCCAGTACTTAACTCAGCCCAGCAGCCCAGAATACGGATTCACTGATTTGCATGGCTTAGCACCAAAGCTGTTGGAGGGAAACCCTGCACTTCCACTTGGATTACTGTTTCGACCATGAGGATATCTGCGCTTGGAGATGGATCTGTGAACGCGACAGTGTAAGGTACACTGGTTAGAAAGTACAGTGAAGTAGCAAACACTTCACTGTACCCGCATCAAAAACATACAGGTATGTCGGCGCATCATATGTGGGCTGTTATTACTTGGTTTCGATTCTGCCATAACTGCAACATCATCATCATCAACAACAACAACAACAACAATAACAATACTTCTACTAATAATAGTCATAATAAATCAAATAATTACATTAATTAAATCAAATTATCCACTGTGATATTTGCAGAGTTAGACAGTGTGTCTGCTGTGTCGCATGTATTGTTTTTCTTCTGGATAAGCCACTGCAGAACTCGACCCTCCTGTCTGGTTCAGTGAACTTAATTTAGACAAGTAGCAAAGTAGGGCTGAGTTATATTGTCTGGGGTGAGAGGTGAAAGTCCTTCTCTAAGTGGACCTCAGCCCTGCTGTTCAGGGGGTGGCGGTTTTTCAGCAGGGATTCCTCCCTCATTAGGAGCCAGAGGTCAGAGAGGTCAACTTACATGGTCAAGTGGGTAGAAGTCGTTTTTTTGTTTTTTTTTGTTTTGTCTGTCAGTGTCTTGATGGAGTGAATAAGTGATGTAGAGGTAGGACTGAAATTTGTGGCAATCCGGTACAACCACTTGTAAAGTATGTAATTTACATTTTCAATGTTCTTCACTTGTCATCCAGACTAAAATGATGGATACAATCTACTGTATGTTATTCTGTAGCTGGATATTGATTATACAGAGTTAAAGTGAATTGTCTCCCCTGTCTCTGGGCTGGGGCCACATGGACAGTATTTATGTTGAAAATGTTAGTGCCACTCAGATGTGCTGTGTTGCTAATGTAAACTTCTCTCTGTACACATAAGTATCCATACATAAGAATCCGGGAGCTATGTGGGGAGCCTGTGTCTGGATTTTCAGGTAATGTGTGTGTGATTGTTCCAGTAATTGATAACATTTAATGTAATTTGATTTGATTTATGTGCATTCATTTTTTTTCTTGAATGCTGATGTGTCTGTGTTCCTATTTTTCGTCTGACTACCTCATGTGCTGACTGTGTATAAATGTACCATTTTAACAACAGGAATATTCTCATACTGCAGCATTAGAATATTCCAGTTGAAAAAAATCTACCAGTATTACCAATAATCACTTCTGTGTTTTGTCGATAGAGTTTCTGTGCTGCTGCTGGTCTGGTCAGACCCCCTGGACTGCCAACACACAACAGACCACAGGAAGGTGAGCAGCAGA
Source organism: Trachurus trachurus (assembly GCF_905171665.1). NCBI lineage: Eukaryota > Metazoa > Chordata > Actinopteri > Carangiformes > Carangidae > Trachurus > Trachurus trachurus. Next base: position 21,410,438 of record NC_139893.1, on the reverse strand, counting down.
TGTGCAGCAGGTGGTGCTACTGGAAACAAATAAATCTGTGTTCAGACATGTGTGATCTGTTTGATATGCTCACTCTCATGATAACGGACCTCCCTCAAATAGGGAGTTTAATCGCACGATTGGCACTGGTGAGTGGAATGCTTGATTCGAAAGATGGCATGCATGATCGTGTCTTGTTAGCATAGCCGAACGCCAATCTCAGGTTCTATATTTTCATTCCACCTTCTTGTTTCCCACTGTGTGTAAACAGCGAGAGTGTTGCCAGGAGGAACTTGACCAGGGTGCTAATCTGTCGGGTTGTAATGAGAGAGTGAAAAGTTGTGTTGATTGCAGGGAAACACAGACGGCTGATGTCAGCAAAACACCTCTTGAACTCTGGAGCCACAGGAACTTCAGGGATGCAGCTAGTGGGTGCACCAAAGCATGAAGCTGACTGACAGATGAACCATCTAGTCGGTTTGTGGGGGGTTGGTTAGAGTCAGCGCCATGTGTTTCCACCAGGAGTCCAGCTGTGTGACCTATGGCTGACACAGGAGATGACAGTGGCGTTGAGTTACAAAGGCTGAAGCGGGGCGGAGGAGGAGGAGGGAGCTCTGGGGTCTCTCTGAATAGCTGCACAGTCTGATTGACAGCCGAAGAGCTCCCTGCCAACTGTCCCCACTGCTTCTGTATTCTCTTTCCATCCGCTAAAAGTCAAAGGCAGTTGAGCTTTTACTACGGCCATGTGTGCCCAGAGAGGTTGCTGTGAATAGAGACAAAGTGCTTCTTAAAGAGCAGGATTTCCACGCGGCTCCACAGATAAAGCCGGTTTGGCACAGGCGTCTTGCTGGCAGGTTCCTCAAACAGAGAGCGCAGTGATCACTGCTAATACAGCCCTGGCAGAGCAGCACAGAGGGATAGAGTCAACAGTGAGAAACGCAGGTAGCCAATAGGGGATAGGCCACTAACAGACACCCACTAATCAGCCAAATCAGGGCTTTATGACCATGAACAGAGGTCTGTTTCATAAACATCGGTGGGAGGCGGGAGCAGGATAGTCATGTTGATGAGATGAGGTCACCGACTTGAGCTTTTGTAGAGGGCTATGATCTGAGGAGATTAAAGTCATGTTGATGGAAGCTTTCCATCAATCCCTGGCATGCACGTCTTGTGTCACTATCCTGTTTCTTTACACTTGTGGTATAAGCAATTGTTGTTTTGTCTCCATACAGGTTCCTCAGAGGGCAGACCTACAACAAGAGTTCAGGGCCGAGCAGGGAGAAGTTCAAGGCTCCTGGGGCACCTGGGGGCCCTGGTCCACCTGCTCCCTGACCTGTGGAAGAGGGGTACAAGAGCAGAGCAGGCCCTGTCTGCCTGTTTATACTCCATCCCTGTACCCCTCAAGAGGAGCTGGAGGTCATCCTGAACAACCAGGCCATGTTATCTCAGCCCTGCAGCCAACATTTCCCCTGCACAGGGATACAGGCAGGCCTTCCAACAGCAGCAGTCGCGGGGAACTGATGAGAGGGACTCGACCAGGTGGACAAAGGTACCGTTATCAGTTATGATGATGGGTTTGCTTCTGGCAAGAAATCAAACAAGTTTAAATCGCTTGAATTTTCTTACCAACTTACCAAGACTGTTCATTATTTCACTTTAGATAAAACATTTAAATACAGATAGATAACAAAAGTATAAAGTTGAATAAATGATTGGAGAAGTGAAGAATGCCAATGCTTCTATACAGGAAACGCAGTGTGTGATGAAATTAAAATAATGTAAATTGCAAGAATGGTGGTCCACAAACTTGTAGAATTAATGTGAGGTAAAATGTCAGGCCATTTGTCACATGTGTGGCTGCAGTGTCACACCCTGCCTTATGAATGCTGTTCACCAACTCACTCGGCCTCTGTCTACTGAGAGGACATAGAAGACAGACAGGTGAGTGGTGTCAGCTGGGTCCACATATCCTCCCATTCAGAACACGTTGTTGTTGGGGCTGTCAGGTGGTCCCTGGCACCCCACCAACTCGCCTATGCTCATCACACCAGTCAGGAAAGATGGCAAACTATGATTGGTCAAAGTCCAAAGTGGAGTCTGCCAGGTCTCTTGACCAAGAGATTATGACTAATTATTCTGACACATTGAACATCGATTTTAGCCTGATTCTGGCCTCAGCTGACAGCTTGTCCATGTTGGTTTCTCCTTTACTGTACTTTGTGGCCCATCTGTAGCTTCCTGAACAAGTTGCCCCGCACATGGATAAACTCATTTGTAATTATCATCTGGGGAAAACACTTCTCTGAATTGACTGAAGAAATGCTGTAAAATATATCTTGCAATTTATTTCATTGTTGCAATGATTATTGAGGAGCACTTCGTATTTTTTCAGGATTGTAGCTCTTTGTTTTAGTTTGCGAGTCCTTAAACAGCCTGTGCTGCTTCGCTGCATGCTGAGCATCCTGATCTAAAAGTGACTCTTTGGAGCCATCACCATGGGCCATCTGACTGCCCTCCAGTGGAAAGCTAGTCTTTTATGGATAGAGTCAAAGACTCGGCTTGTGCTTGGCAGCTTTGCGACCTCCTTCCTGTTGTGCTTGCCCTTAAACAAACAGCACTGACAGCTGAGTAATGGGGGGTTGTTTGAGTTGGAATCCAAGAAGCCAAATAACAACAAAAGTGCCCAGAATTGTGCTACTGGGATCCTACAGAAGTGTTTCTCTAAAGTTATAGGTTGGATGAAGCTCCCTGACAGATTTCTCAGTCACTGAGGGAATTTAGCTAAAACATCCCTCATAGAAGAGGAAACTGATCCAGATGAGCCCTGCTGTGTAGTCTGTGGTTGGTTTTACGAGGATAATTACTGTTTACGTACATATACAGATGTAGGTAACTGTGTTGGTCTAGATATGATGTGATAAGTACATTGTCACTGGTTTAGCTGTGGATCTCTTGTATGTTTATGTCCTCAGGAGGGTCAATCAAATCATCCCAGGGAGGTATGGCTATGGGAGAGCTCCTTATGTTGCTCCTTTGCAGAAAGACACAAGCCAGGTCTCTGAGACTGCCCGCACCCACAGACAGAGACGCTCTCCTGCCGCTGATGCCCACCACCCTGCTGCCAGAGGCCACGGTGGCCACAGGTCAAACAACCTGGGCCCCCGAAACAACCTCCATCACTACAGTAGACCCTACATGCAGCCCAGGCCACAGCAGCCCAGAAATAACCAAGTGTGGGCCCCCCTCTACCAGCCTGGTTCAACCAGCCCTGCCGAGGAGCAGGAGCTACAACCAGGCAGTCAGACCTCTGGGCCCCAGCAGCACCACGAGAGACCATATAACCCTTTGCCTTCTTCTTTCTGTACTGGAGAAGCTGCTCACTACAGGATCTGCAACAGTAATGTATGCAACATTTTCTTATAATCAGTAGGTTGGCAAATTATTTACAGTAATTCAGATCTGTGCAGTCACATAATTATTAGGTGATTTGTCTGTAGAAAAAAGAACATGCATGTTTCATACTGTTGTACCTGGAAGTACTGCTGGAAAAATATGTAGTTTTACACTCACACAAAACTGGAATACATGTTAGAAGATGTCCTCTGTAGACAGTTCCCTCCTTAACTTGACCTGGCTCGCCCAGGCCACGTTTGCTGTGAGATTTAAACCTACATTATTTTGGATTGAAATGTTTGTTAGAATTTAAAGTTATTCAATACAAATGCAAAAATATTTTTCATTGGCAGCTTCAGTAAAAAAAACAAACCTTACAAATTAAACCACAGCTCTAATGCGCCAGTGTGCAGATGAGCTTTGCTTATCTGATTCACAGGTACGGAATCCACCCTGTGCATTAAAATAAATTTAAACACTGTCTGGTTCTGTATATTGTCTCTGGTGTGTGATGACACAGATATTCAAGCAAAGTAAAGCAGACCAGGGGCTTGTTTAGACAAAGGAGATATGAAGAGGCACGAGGGAGATTGAGTTTCACTGGCGAGCCTTCATAAATACTGGAATCTGACGACTTTTGGCAAGAAAGAATGAGCCACAAGTGGAGGGTTGAAGCAGTTAAAACAGAGGAGGTTGACTCCAGCAGTCAATCAGTTGCTATGGAGCATGACAATGAGAAATGTGAGCTTACTGCAGTTACAAAAGGATTTACCTGTTGCACTTTGGATCTCTCTCTGTCTGTGTGTGTGTCTGTGTCTGGTCCATCCACAGGCCTGTCCTCCATCCAGCAAACACATCAGGGCTGTTCAGTGTTCTTCCCACAACAACCAGCCTTTCATGGGCAGACTGTACGAGTGGGAACCTTTCAATGAGGGTAGGTCATACTTCCATGTATGTATAGAAGCAGCACATGTATGCATGTAAACCATATTACTATGTGCGGCTGCTGCTCATGACAATCAGTGGTAATGGAGATCTAAATAAATGCCCAAAAGGAAAGCACACAATTATGTCGTAACTACAGAAAAAACTCCACATTATGGCAAAGAAGTTGTACTGTAAAGAAATAATGAGGCTTAGAGTGTACATCCATGTACGATTTTTAGGATGCTAATGTGCACTCACATTTGTTCATCACATTATCATCTGTCATATTACTTTTTCACCTTGACCGATATGAACTAAGGTGTGCTGTGATCTAAGGCCTGCAGTATGTCACCTGTCTGTAGCCTCATAAATAAATGCTAATTCATACAAAGTCTCTGACCTTACTCACCTGAAGTATCCAGGCAACAGTCAAAACACCACCTGAAATGTCATTTCCCTGAGAACACTAATGGAAATAACAGTCTCCAAATTAATATCCTGTCAAACAGATGTGTATTTTGAGATGGTGTCTTTGTCCCGCAGCTTTGACTGACGGGTAATGCAGATGTAAAGATTAAATAACTTTAGATAGATATATGAGTTTTGATTATTTGACACCCATCTTGAACAGTGTTTAAACATACTCTTGTGTATTGGTCTAAGAAATACCTGTTTTTGGGCTTATAGTATCTACGGTAATTGATTAAGCACCTGAACAAAATGGAAAGAACAGGGAACAGGATGCTTTCATTGCTGTCTTTGTGTTTTCTTGCTCAGTTGAAATCAAAGAGCTGGTTTAAAACAATATTTTTGTACTGTGAGGTCACGTTTTATTGCTCGTTCAACCTCTTTGGCTGCATTTATTGCTTTGTTATAGCAACATCATGAATTTGTATTCACAATTTCAAAATCATTTTGAATTTGTTAAGCACACTTATAACCTACTTTACCCTAACCCTTAACATTATACCTATAACTATGTAATGTTGCCATTCACTGCAAGCACTGGAACACATAGATAGTTTTGAATTTAAGTTCTTTGAATGACTGAAATTAAACTTATAATTTGAATCTGACGGAGTTTAACCTTAGGGGAAGACGCAACAAGACCTGCATACTGGTTTGATTAGTGCTGTAGTTAATATAATGTGACACAGCAGCCTGCATGTTGCGCAAAGTTTTCACTATTCTCTACAAATTCAACTATTTAATACTTTACATAGCTAATAAATACTGAGTTTTAATTTATGACATAGTGTAGTCACAAAGATGAATGAATGGAGACATTTTGGCGCTACATGTAAAGATGATTCATTTGTCTGATGACATATTCCTTTGAATGTCTGTTTTGTGTTCTGTTGCCCTTCTGTGTTTTGTCACTTCTTGCTATGAAACACACATGTTGTCAAAATGTCTCTGGGTACATACAATAGTCTAATAAATCTCCCCTTAGTTCCTAGGGATCAGCATTGTGAACTCAACTGCCGGGCCATAGGGTTCAGGTTCTACGTGCGGCAGTCAGACAGGGTGATTGATGGGACGCCATGTGGACAAAATGACTCCTCTCTCTGTGTGGTGGGCAAGTGTACGGTAGGCTTTTTTTTTTTTAATCTCAAAAAGAAACTTTTCCAGAATAGGTTTTGTTTTCTTTATCATCATGCTTCATTTCCATACAGTTTAATGTATTTACAGTACAGTAAGCAGTCAGCATTTTACTACTGTTTCACTCTTGGGCACTGCACAGCTTCATAGAGGTTGTTAGGTGCCAAGGACTTAATGGATTTAATGTGCAGATTTGACTCATGAGGATTTAATGCAGCAGCCCCCCAGTCACAAAGCTGCTTCTTTTATCCAACAACTGTCCTCAATTGTGAGAAAAAATAATGCAGTCATGTATTTTGTCTTTTGAAGATGCTGGCATGAACTTGCTCAAGTTTTGTTTTTGCCGGTCAGCATTGTTGTTGGAATCCTGTGCCACTCACATTTTAATACCCATGAAAGAGTGTTCAATAAATAAATGGACATGAAGGATGGAAAGACACTTAATGAGCAAAACCAATAATGGATAACTACTCCCAACCAATATGCATAATACAAATACTTTTGTTGAGTAATACTAGTTCAAGTTTGACAATGAGGCACTTTTCTGTTCGGTTCATCTCTTTATCTCCTATATCCATAGACAGTAGCCTAATAAAAACTCGCTCAATCGAAACTCACTATGTCAATAGCATGTGTGACTATATCTTGTGTAAAACCCAGCTGGCACTGGCAAATACTTAAAGCAGAAGTAAGTGATCCGGTCGTTTTGGCTAACTTCTTGTCAGCCGATGGAGTTAGCAGTCCCCGCCCTCGTCATGGATCTATTGGTCCTCGTCCCTACGTCACCACATTCACGCGCATCCCTTGGCTGCACACACAGAGAGGACCGCCCCTTTATGCCGTTCTCTCTCCTCATTGGATAAAGGTTGTAGGATACAAGGAAAGTTTTCTCCTCGGCTTACAGCAGAGCAGAGTGACTGACAGACCCGTGTTTACAGTACGACCAAACACTCTATATAAGTGATTGCCATCGGAAGATGTAACTATTTAAGACTTATATTAACACAAACGTTCCGCTTACTTCTACTTTAAGATCTTCTACGTTACTTTGGATTAAAATTGGATTGAGTTGAAAAATATTTAATACATTTCTTTCTATTGGCAGTTTCAGTTAAAAAAAACAAAACAACCAGCAGCTGCACTGCACAGGTGTGTGGATAATTATGGCTTATCTGTTTCACAGGTACAGAATCCATCCTGTGCCTTAAAATAAATGTAAACACTGTCTAGGTCTGTATGTTGTCTATGGTGTGCAATAACACAGATATTCAAGCAAACTAATGTGGCTCCGGTAAGTCCGGTATGCATGTTAAACCAGACGTAGTGATACTGTGAGCAGCAGAGGGCACCACAGCATAAGCGTGAGATCCTTGGATGTAATGTGGAGGAGTGAAGTGCAGGTCAGAGGAAGTTTCTGCACCCCCTGGGCCAAAGCAGGAGATCTGGGATCTCAATGTAGGACATATTTGTACTTTTGACCCCATATTTAATACACACCATGAAAACACACCTGTGAGCACAGAGTTGGAACGACATGAGTCGCTGTGTGGGCCCTGCTTATGGCTGGCTATGTATTCACTGTGGTGGATTCATTTTGACATTCTTTTGATCAGGGTTTAACTCAGACAAATATGTTAAAGGTCATTTCCAGTTGCTTGTGCTGCCCTTGCTGTGTTAACCTCGTGTATTTCACATGCACTGTAATCCAGCAACAATCTTTGCAACATTAGGATTTAATCAAGATAGAAAACCCTCTGATCTCTCATTTTGGCCTTGATCACATTTTCACTGTTAACGGACTCGACTGTGATCTTTCATGTGAGTAGGGTTGAAACTAAATTGTGAGTCATGAGTCTAATTCGAGAAATGACACAAAAATTAATCATTTATTTTCATGCCTTATTTTAGGATTCAAACTCACCAGCAGTCCTTCAAGAAAGAGATATTTTTTTCCCACAACTCATTCCCCGCAGAGATTTTCTCAGCTGGTCTAGCCATTTGAACTGGAGATCACCCAATGTTAAAGCCAAGAGATAATGTAAAAACATCTGGATAATTGAATTTGAAGCCGGGCTGCTTGATTGAAATTAAACGATGATTATGGAAACTGATAAGCTTTTGTAGGTGGTACTGTGGGCTCTGCTCTCTTCTCCACCAATACAAGGACAGTAGATACGTACCCTGCCAGATGGAATATACAGAGTACACAATGAGATGTCAGTGCAACTATAGATTGTACAGTATAAAAGACCATAACAGGGGGAGGCTGGGCTGGTAGAGGGAGTTAGCAGTACAGCTATTCAGCAGCAGCCGCAGCAGCTTGGAGTATTATGGAGCCACCGGAAAGAATGGCGGTTGGCAGCTCAAACTGATTATTTGAAGTGTCAGTCATCATTGTTGACTGTCTAGATCAGCTGATGGTCAGCTGATTCGTGCACTCTGCTTGACCGATCATGATACTTCACAACTTGTCAAAATGCGAGAAGAATTAAAATTTAGAAAAAAAACCAAAACAATTAAAAATAATAATGCTAAATAATTATAAATTCACTATGAAATAATGAACATTTAGTTTTCACATTCTGTATTACATATTTTTTGCCATGCAGATGCCATGTCTCCACCACTTTGGTTATGACTGAGATACTGTTGGAGCAAAACCTCCAGATGCCTGATTAAAAAAAAAGCCTGAAGAAAAATAAAGATTGCCATAAAATTTTGCACAGACGTTCGAGGTCCTTGGAGGATCTTGTGTTTCTCGTGGTGCCACCATGAGGTTGTCCTTTGTGCTTTAGTGAGAGATGTCCTGACAACTGCTGGATGCAATACTGTAACTTTGCTGCAGATATTTAAAGTCCCTCTAAGGCAAATTGTTTTACTTAGACCCATTGACTTTTTCCCCAATGCCACCAGCAGGTCAAAATACAAAAGTCTGTGATGCTTTGGTTTATGAAAAATAATCGCAAGACTATTAGTCATGTTGTAAAGACTATTTTACTTCGCCTTTAACATTAATCAGCAACAGTTACTGTAGCATACGGATGCATTTACCTCAAAGGATTTCTGTGGCTTAGCAGAAATGTCACCAGGCCCCTTGGATAGTCTATAATACAGTTTTCAGTATGGGCCTTGACAGTCTATAATACAGGCTTGTTAAATGATGACATAATGATTACATAATAATATTGCCATAATATTATTTAATACCTCATAAAAAACTCAAAATATATAAGCATGTGCAATTGACAGCTCAAGTGATGGCGATTAACTGCAATATAATATTCTCGATTACATGGTTTGATTTAATTTTGGACCCCTTTTAGTGTCATATCAATCCCTGTCATGTTATCACATCATTCAGCTGTTAGTTTGTCAGCGGCTAACCATAAAGCTTTGGTTTTCGGGCTGCTGCTCTTATCCATGTGGGATCAGTGCCCTGTTTTACAGTAATCTGGCCCCGGTGGCTTCCAGCTCTGCCCAGGAGCCAACCAGCTGCTGTGGTCAGTAGATGAGGCAGGGATACCAAAGTAGTAAAGTCCACTGGTGTTTTCATTCATTGAGTGAATTTGCTGCATTCTCACTACAACCAAGTCACTTACAAGCATACTGTACCAGATTCCATTTTACAACATGTTTCACACATTTATATGACGTGGTTATTTTTCACTTGTTGCTCTATACTGTAGTCAGCTGAGCTGTGGGTGGAAACCAGACTGTTAACTCCTTTTTTTGACCTGACAAACGACAAAACAAACAAGAAACCAAGATGGATTTGGTGTTTTGGTTTGTATGTTCTATGTTTGATGTTGTTGTGTAACAATGAGACCCTGAACTGTTCTGGTTTTTCAAAGTTCACTTTTCATTGTTCTATTAAATTTATTATAAAAAAATCTGAGTGAGTTTTCCCTCAGATTATGTTGTTGGCTGTTTAAGAACAATAAACCCAGTAAGGTAAACATAAACATGATATTTGTCTATTTGAGCTAAAACACTTCAGTTCTACGTGTAGTGTATTTGTGTCACATATACAAACTAGTACAATGTCCTGAAGGCACTGTGGGTTACGCTCCAACTTGGAGCTCTACCGGCTTCGTAAATGTCTCTGATTCATACCAGATCAAACCACATGATGATGTCCAACTAATTATTCCAATTGAGGTAATCCAGCAGGTCACAGCCTGTCCTTACCGCAGAGATACTGCAGTACTGCTTCAGCTTTCTATAGAACATTTTTTCTTTATGTTTTCATTATGTTGAAAGTATGCTATTTTTAGAAGTAGGTATTGGTGGTGGGGGGCCTGGTAGAGCACGTACTATTAAGGTTTGTCAGGGGCCTGGGTTTGAGTCAGACCTGTGGTGCTTTGCTTTGGATACAATAATAAAGACTTAGAAAGGAATAGGTACTTATATATTTTGCTTCCAAATACATTACACTCGTTATATACTATACTGTATGAGTTTTTGAGTTTTACATTTTAAATGCCACTTGCTATAGAGTTTGACAAATATTTTAGTCCCTCTTGAAGCATGTATGACTATTATTGTCATAAATATATATTTCCACATACTACTAGATTTGTTGTGTTCCACTTCACATTATTTTTTATGGCCTAACTTCTGTATGAACCGTTTTTGGAGAGTGACAGTTGAAAACCTGGAGAGACAAAGTGATAAAGTCAAGAGCTGGAACTGACATAACTCTCGTGTTATATTGTAGCTCTCAACTCTTCAGTACTTCCTGTCAGTGTTTTACAGTGCTGTCTGGAGGTAATTTCAGTTTTGGCTTTCATACAGTTCTCTAGTAGTGCAGCTTCCTGCAGTGGACACTGAAGAACTGAATGATATTGTTTCGTTTATGAACTCAAGGTTGCTTTCTCTTTAGAGTTCAGTCTTGATTCTGTGTCGATTTTGGATGTGTTGGTTTCTAAAAAGGAACAACTATCTACAAGTGTGTTCAGGAAGAAAACAATTTTATAGATTTCTCTAGCTATCATCCCCATTTCCAGTCGTAATCAGACAGGTCACCTATGATCAGTTCATTTCAATCCATCCATACTCCCATCTGCATTTATATTCGTTGTTGTTCAAGAGTCTATCGTTTTTTCAATGTTCATTAATGGGCTCCGGACTAATTTTAAAACTGTTCTGTGATCGAAGGAACATCCTTTTGACCACCATTTAAATTTTAAAATTCGCTTTACAATTAAATTAAAGCAAAATTCGGACCTATACCGCGGCTTCTGCGTTGTTCCTTTCCGGCTCAGAGAACACAACAGTAGAGGGACTCTCATTAGATATCTATGAGGGACTCTGAGGCATTTGTTTAACGCGTTGTGTTCAGCGTTCAACGTTGTGTTTAATTACATGTTTGTGGCTCACCTATTTGGCTGTGACATGTCTAGTTTTTTTTTACTTTTATAGCTTCTACAACATGTCCTATTAGCCCTTGTGGTCCTATTGATTATGTTTATTGTATTTTTCTTAAATTTTATTTTTAAAATTTTCTTCATATGCACTTTATTTATTTTACTGTGCTTTATGATCTGAATCTGATTACTCCAGTTTATCTTGTAACATTTATTTTATACTATTTTTCATATGCACGTTATTTACTTCACTGTCCTTTATGATCTGAATTTTGTCGCTATGCACTTTATCTACGTCGTTGGGCTTTATGGCCTTTATTTTTCATATTTTTCATACACACTTACGTCACTGTGTGATATGATTTGTATTTTGTTAATTTGTATACATTTGTGTACATTTTATTTTGAAAAGTGGAAGTGAAGTATTTCCTGGTTCTTTATACACTGAGGAAGACTATTGCTGTCTAAACATTTGTACCTCGCCACCTGCTTCATTAAAACACCAAAAGGACATTTTGAGAGTGCTGGACTTTCAAATTATTATCTTACACCACTCAGCCAACAGTTTGTGTGGTCCCCGATACCTCTCCCTGACACCTTTTATGTGTCATGAATAACAACCTAGCCCTGTCCATTTGACCTTTGGCCCCTGGTGCCACTGTAGGCCTCCATCTCATATTTCTGAATCTGAAGCAGTGACACCCTCCGATTGACCTGTTAGGAGGGACACATGTCTAAAAAGCTTTACAACCGACACTAATGAAGCTAATTGTGGTCTTTAAGGTTCATAGCCTGTAGATTGCAGTGCCTCTGCTCTTTTTCTGACAGGACAAACCTGAGTGATTTTGCTTTTATAACCCATTTTGTGGATTATTAAGCTACCATGAGTTGTTTGCAATATCAGCACCTCAGTGCCTGCCTTTAACTCCTCAAGCTGGGATGCGGCAAGGGTACACTGATGTGGTTGCCAGTTGAACCGAGCATAACATGTGTAGCAGCCTGTGGCCTCAAGAATATAATGATGTGTAACTTGCCACAAACAGTTGAATACAGTCAAGCCCAAGGCAGATTTCAAGGTTACGCTGTTGTTTTTTCCCCCGTTCAGCATGCCCACACACATTTCAATGGGCTGCCAATGTTTTGTCATTCCATTTTGGTTCTTGTGCTCACTAACAGGCAGTCTACATCCTGAATGTAAGAGTCTGCGGGCGAGCCAAGCAGTCGCTCAATGTTCAGGACACTCCTTTCTCTTTGTTTGTGCTGCCAGGACTTTGCTTTCCATCATGATTCGTCCTGTGTCAGATGGCTCCAAGGAGATGCTCAAAACTGCTGAGTAGCACTGCTTCCTTTATTGGGTGGCTCAGCAGACAGCTGATGAAATAAATGGGTTTGGACATATAAGAAAAAGAAAATATATTTCTCTCAGTGGTCTGCAGGGATGATTCAGTGTTGGCCAAAATCATGTTAGTTTCTTGCTTTCTGTCTCTGTACGTTATGTACAAGAAATACATACTTTCCCTAGCCTGACAAGCCAGACTATATCATTAAAATGTATAGTCTGGCAATGACCGGTAGACCTCGGCTCAATCCAGGGGGCGGGATGAAGGCTGTCTTTCAAACTGCCTCTGCACGCAATAGGGTAGCGCTACGACTAATCAGAGCAAAGAGCAGGATGACGTTAGCCTGACAAGCCAATTAAAATGTATGTCGTCATCGCGTTAAGCCCGCCCAACGACTCTCTAAACAGATAGAGCGCTGTGATTGGTGAACACAAACGGTGTTCGAGACTCAAAAAGTTCCTATGGCTCGTTTCTAGACCCACCTACGGAGCAAATATATTTGCTGCCGCTAGGGTGCGTCTAGATTTCTAGGCTATACTTTCCCTTCATTACCAATAAATTGATATGTTATACTCTATGATTCCAGTTGGTTCAAACAACTGTAGGGCCAGTGCCATACTGTACTGTAGACCTTTCCCTGAAGTCTTACAAAATATACTTTGATTTGAAGTTATTTATATTTTAGTTTTTTTGTGATGTTTTCAAGCATTATATATGTATACTCCTATCAGTTAAGTAACATTATAGAATACATTTGCTATCCTTTGGTTGTTTTGGTTTTTTTTTTGCCTTTGTTAAGTAGAAACACTGAACATTTCTTATAATTCACATGTGAGCATGAGCACATTGAAAAAGCCAGCTCTGAGGCCCCGAGACTCCCCTGAATGTGGTTACTCATTTCAGATGAACAGGGAAAGAAAGATCCCTTTATGGTGGGGATTCCATTCAGCTGCGACTTCTCTCCCTTTATACCAAGGAAGTGCATTTGAGAAGGGTGTGTGTATTTTTAAAGGGCGATCACTGACCACACACTTCTCTGCTGCCGGTGGTGGGCCCAGCTGAGGGTAAAAATCTATCTTGCCTGGACTATTATAGTACTCGGTTTGTACTACTTCCTACTGCTCAGCACGGTCAGGTTGGAGATGATGATGAAATCCTGAAAATCCTGTCGACTTAACGTGAATGATGAAATGTGCCGAAATCTGCATGTAGCCTGTAAAATGTTTTGATTCTGGTTTTATTAGCATTAATGCAGCGACAGATTTCAGCAAGGCCTTTAACATGTTGTTGTCTCCCAATGATGATGATGACAGATAGAATGAGGCTGTGTTTAACCCGATGTAGTGTCAAGGTCCCAGCCACAGCTACAACCTTCCTCCCCGACTGGCATGTTTCCCAGCACCCTGAGCGTGGGGCTCAGGACCAAACTCATCATACAACAGCCAAGACGTTCCTCTCTTCTCTCCTCTGACAGCTGCATCTGTTTTATGCATTCCCTGCTGTGGTGGACAGGCAGACTTGTTAAAAGGAGGCTGAGTGCTCTGATATACAGCCTGCCTGGCACTGAGTGGTGGAGATACCTCAGTCCCATCTCTGTCACGACAAGCCCCAGCTGCAGACTCGCAGGGTGTTCCCCATCATTACCCACTGCAGATGGTTATGGATTCATGTCAGCGGAGCCTGTCTTCAGTTGCTGGACTCACAGTACAAGACATGATATGTGTTCACAGAAGAAAAATGCTGTCTTTACAATTAATGCTAATATCAGTCAAGGGATTTTTAGCATCTTCTGGATGTATGACTTTCTTGAGGGACCTGCAAAGAAAAGGGTCGCATGACTGAAGGACAAAGTGGAAGGTTATTGGAAGCCTTGCTAGCATCTGTTTGTTTACATAGTGAACAGCAAGAAAAATACCACACAGTCCTTGGAAAATGTAGTCCCCACATCAAGGTGAAAATGCTGTTCACCTTGTTAGCATCCGATTTAGCAGTTTTTCATGTTCTCCACATAACTCTAAATCACCTGTAAGTGTGATTGTGCACCATTGTAATAACAGCTTGCACAGCCAGTAAAAGTCCTATACCTCATATGACATGCTTTTTATATGCAGCTACTTTCCCTTAGTCAGTCTTAGTCCTGAGAGAAAGCTCTCGAGGAGTCTTACAGTCCGCGAATCATCCAATCACAACAACAGTCTGTGACATTATGGCATGTAAGAGTGTAAAGGTTTTAGGGTCTGTGCGTAGCCTGAGGTCAGTTTTTGAAACAGTTCAGTGGAATTCCTCTTCTTGCAAGTATGGCTTTGTCTGTAATGTAAAGAAAACAAAGCATAAATGAACTAAAGTACAGTATAGGCTTTTAAGTAGTGCCCAATTTACTCCCTGGAATAGAGCTACTGCTTTTTCTAACTTCCCTCCACAGGGAGTCAAAGGGTCAGGTTCAGCTAAAGAGCAGCAGCCCTGGAGCTAGTATAGCGATACACTATCCTGCTTAATCACACTTGTTAGGGCATTTGTTGCTGTCAAGAGGGCTTGAATATGAGAATTCCAGTTGGAGGACAGTTAAGACGAATGGTGGCTGCAAAATTGAGATGCTAAGGAGATGACAGATTGATGTCTCAGTTTGGCTTAAACTTCCTGGATCTTGATGGGGGCCTGATGTCTGCTCTCACTGGCCCTTGATGGCTCCTTTCGACCAGAGCTCCTCTGTTAGGCTTGATTGCTCTGGGTTCAGGGGTTAGACACTTGTTCTGCACTGTCACATTTCTGCGGGGTTCTGCTACAGCTCATAAAGTCTTTCTTCGGGAGTCAGGGGAGTTTTAACCTTGTAAGTGGGGCCTCCTTCAGAAAGCATGGTGTCTGCGTTTAAAGTCCCATTTGTCCCATTTGATGTGTTTCCAACACACTGGTGGTTTCTCTGTTCATTTCCTGCATTTTACATTTGGCCTTTTAATTTCCTTTAAATAATGGCTGAATTTGTTCCTCTGTTTTGCATTACTTCACTATCAGAATTGTTTCCTTGTAATTTAAAATATAGAGGTGGTATAAATAAAGTTTGTATGCAAGGAGGAGCTTATGCTTGTATGGTACCACACAGGAATATGGGTTCAAAGGAAAAGCAAAAGACAAGCCAGCTCTGTGCTGAACTCCCATTTCCTGATCATTTTCTGGCAGCTCAGCACAACAACATCTCTAAAATATTTCAGCTGGAGTAAAGAAAGTATTTGCACAATCAAATGTGTACTTTTCCTCCTGATTCCCTTCACACCAGAAATATGCAGTATGCACAGATGAAGGGCCAAATAAGGGAACCTACTGCACTGGTTTTGTATGATGTATTTTCCATTGTGACACTGTGGCACTGTTTCTTCCTGCCTTACTCTGATCATATGAATTACACATTACATGTTACGTAATATGCTGGCTCATTATGTTCTGCGTGTGTGCATCTATGTGGAGCATAGTAGGTAATAGATGATGATGACAGATGATAAACGGATACATGACTGATAACATCTTGATGATAGTGATAGGGGCTTTGCTGATTTAGGCGGTGATATTGGTGGTCGGTGGCTGACACACAGCAGGTCCCAGTGTCTGGTCACTTGGACACTTTTATGAGGGTATAGCCTACTACTACAGATACAAGGTTGTATTTTTAGCACTCAGCAGCCACACGGGTCTTCCTCACACAGATGGCTGTTGACAGTGATTGGCTGCTGTCTGGGTGGCTGTCAATTGAAGAGACAGTTGAGCACGTTTCATGCCTCATCGGTTTGTTTGGAATGTCACAGATCTGGATCACTCAATGTGTGGTCAGCGCTCGCCGGGCGCCAGGAATTTAAGGTCATTTAAGAATAAGACAGGAAATGAAGGTGTGAGTGGATGTTGCGCTAACACATGCGTTTGTAATTGTAGGAGTTTGAGGATATATAATGTGAGAATATATTTTATTTTGATTTATAAATCCCTGTTTATGAATGTGCAGGATGTGTTAGTGGGCGTGCAAATTGTTAGCAAGAGAGTGTGTCTGTGCTGTAGGTTTTCCGCTGCTCAGGGTCAAACACCATTGTAAATTAGACTCTTATCTGATGGTGTCTAACAGCTTTATTAACAAAAGGTGTCCAGCAGATCTATAAAGACATAAAACACAGAGATGAATGAGTTACCACAGCACTTATCTTGTCCATGTCAGTCACAGTTTTGTTCTTCACAAAAGTCTCCTGTTGAGGTCAAGTCAGTTGAGAAAGTAATGAGGCTTGGATCCTTTACAGGTCACAGTCTGTGTCTGCTATCAGCTCTCACTCAATGAAAACAAGACTAGGTCAAAACCTTGTACATGGCTTGACCGGCTGTTTGTATTTTGCTGAGTATCGGTCGGTTTTTAACTCTATCTATTTGTCTCTCTCCTACTCTCATGCTCACATAACACAGTATTTCAATGCAGCTGAATTCCCAACATAATAATTTTCCTTCGCTGTGCATACCTTTCTGTTTCTGTGGTCATACAATGGAAGAAATATAAAATAGTGACTGAAACATGGCCCACTGAGCCTACATGTTCTCTTCCAAGTTGCTGCTGCTAAAATCCTGATTTATAGCCACCATGGTGTCTGAAAAGATCACCAAACACACAAGTTAAAGATGAGGATTGTACTGTGGTCTTGGCTAAACTTGGCCAAACTTAACTGCAAAATGGCTCAGAGAAAAAGTTAGAAGACTATCCTCTTTGATTAAATTTCATTATGAGATCTTTTGAAAGAGTCACCCAGTCTCGTCCTAGTCCTCGATCTGTCCACACCAGTTCTTCTGGAGTTGTTGCTTGTTTTTGTTGTAGAGTTAGAGCGTTGAACTGATGAATTGTAATTTTATTTCTGTACCGATTCATTTGCTACAAACTTTTGCAGACACAAATTTAGTTGTAGCTACAGCTGTGCAATGACAATAGTCAGGAGCCGCAGAGGTACCCGCAGCAGAGGTAACAAGGAGGAGATGACCGACAGTGACCATTGTCTGTGTTCTCCACCCAGTGGTGGATACTGCATTTAACAAAGGAAGCTTCAGAAAGGCAGACACAAACTGAATCATGGGAAGTGTAGGACCAAAAATGTTTTAGCTTAATACTTTTGAGGAACCAGAAGTCAAGATGTGTGATCTTAAATGTCCCAAATGTTTTAAGTTGCACTTATGTAGCTAAAACAATATTAGTAATATAATAACACTCTTTTTTTGGCTACTTTTTTTTGTATTTTATTGTGGTCAATTAGGTTTTGCCATCCAGACATGGCACCTTGTTGTGATAGCATAATTAGGCAAAATAGCCCCATAGGCTGCCATTGTTTTGTTGAAATGAAACTCAGCATATGGTATGTATGGTACCTGTGCAGTTGTTTCAGGATAGCACCTGGTGGGAAACCACTGGTGTACAGTAACTATTATATATCCTCTGAGCTGAGTGTTTTTTTTTTTTGTTGATGTTTTTTTTTGAATGAAGCAAATAGGAACAGCAGTCTCCCTCAGCCACACCTTGCCCCTCCTAGCCCAAATCCCCTCTCGACCTGCTTTATTCATCAGCCCTCCTCCCTTCGTTCCACTCCTGCCTTCTTCCCTCAAATACATTGCTTGAAGGGAGCAATCATGGGACCTACATGCCTGGCCTTGCTGACTAATATATATCCCAGATGCACAAAAATAATGTGTTTTCTCTTCCTCCTTTCTGCCTTTCCTCAACCTTTACTGATCAAGTGAACAGATTAGACTGTGTGGGGGAGAAGGAGGAGGAGAGAAATGATTGGACATATTTACTGGATTTGATTTCCCACATCCTCTTTTCCCATCCATCAGTGTGTGAGCATGAATTGAGCATGATGTAAGTCAGATTATTGACAGAGGCTTCACAGCTGCCAGGTATGAGGGTTTCCCACTGAGGCCACACCTGCTAAAATGTTTGCAGGCATGTCTCTGCTAATGATCGTTGGATTTAAACACCCAGCGAACGGCAAGAAGGTGCTGGAAATGTGACAAAGCACAAGAGAAGAAACTCAATGCAGCCATTGTACGAGCATGTGTCTGCTGGATCCTCACAGCGTACAGTAATGTTGAGCCCACCTGCTGTAGAGCATGACTCTGATGTGTGTGAGTTGGAGACTGAAGGAATCAAGCGCCTTGAGCCAAGGTTGCTTCAGGGCTGACCCACTTGTTGAAGCAAACAAAGACCCCGGGGTGTACTGGAGAAGTCCGTCTGGCCCCGCCCGACCTCTGGGTGCTATGCTTCCATAATGAGTTTTGCCCAGATCACAGGCAGAAGACCATGTCTGCAGGTTCATAGTGATGGACGAGCTGCTGGAAAAGACTATTCCCCCCCTACACGTCTGCAGCTGTGCTGTGTTTTAATGGAGAGATTGTTGCTACTTAGCCTGCATTATTGCACGTCATTCTTCATGGTGTCTAAGTATGTGTTCGTGCGTTTTCTAAAACCACACTGACTACAAGTGTGGAAATATCTGTTTCTTGCTCCTCTCCCTTGTAGACAGTGCTTTTGTTGTTGGAAAACATAGGAAAAGATTGCAGCTTCTGACTTGAGTATAGTGCCTGCCCTGCATGAATATTATTACCCAGCAAATATTTGACAGTGTGTTCAGCTGACTTGTTATACAAATGAGAGCACTCATAAATCTGAAGTGCAAATGCTCAGTAGCTGTTACTTTTACAGCCAGCTGGTGTTTAAAACATTGCAAATTAGCAGTTGGACCTGTAGTTCCATAATTGAAAACAGTAGGCTATATGTGTGTCTGTTTATTCGCCCATCTGCCACTCTCTCTACATCCATGCATCCTCCCAAAGGACTGTCTGGTATGCTGTATGTTTGTAAATACTGTATACTGTAGGCTATTCTTTGAAACTAAATCTTTCCTTATACATTTAAATTTGATATATTTTTTAGCTGTTATCACTGATTGTTAACATCACATGCAACATTTGAATGTTATAATGTGATACTTTACAAAAACTGTTTGTTTGTTTTTTATAAATTTTAAATAGGAGAAATCTGTGAATATGCTTTTCCCTAAACCTAAACCTACGGGCCTAAAGTTGAATGAATTAAAAATGATTACAATCCAAATTGCAGTTACAGTGTTGGTCAGAAGAAAATGCAATTCTGATATTTTTGACAAATAATCATACTTTTCTGTTTTTCACTTCAAAAATCAGCGACTTTGTGTCTTACAGTAGCTGCTGTCACTGAGGTAAACTTGTTGAATCTGCTGCACGGCACTGTGGGCGAACAATGGGCAGCGATTATTGTATTTTCTGGTGACACCTTGGGTCACATGTTGGGCTTGTCTGCCTCCCAGTGTGGCTTTTGTTTGTTTTAGTTTATGTCTTGTTGTGTATTAAACTATTTCTTATTTTATTTAGTGTCTTTCTGTGGGTGTTTGGGGGTCATTGATGGTCCATATGCCCCTTACTGTAGATGACCGGGTGAAGTAATTGTGCTGATGTAGCGATTGTGTCACATTTGTTTGTCTGATGTAGTCTTCTCCTTCAAGACACTTTGTGATTTTACTGCCTGCCTGTGAGTTTACTTGAGAGCACCATGTAAGGTAGTCATCGAGCAGACAGAGACTCTTGCCACCTTTGTTATTTTGTTTTATTTTTGGTGGTATACATGATACATATAATGACGGTTCAGTGAGTTCCTTGGGGGAGAGTCGTTCCCAGGTGTTAAAAGTGTAAGAACTGTGGTGAAGTGAGTTTTATTTTTACCATCTTGAATATAACCATTCCCAACAATCATACAGTATCATCTTGCCCATTCATTCGTTGGTTCCCACATGTGTGCTGTGATGCTTGGCCCATGTGACACACACACACGCAGCCCTTTTCGGTGCATGTGGTAGACTGTGCAGCAGCAGCTTGTTGTGGTCTCCGTGTGCCACTTCAAAACAGAAAAGTTTTCAATTATCTCATGTATCCCATAGGCCCATGCTTGCAAAACTCTCTTTGTGCAGGAACCGGTCCAGCCACAACATCCCTGATGTGCTCAGTCTGTCTATATCATTTTATGGGAAAACCAACTGTCAGATGCGAGGATGAAGAGTGTATTCCGCTCTTCAGTATGTTTTGGTGAATTAGGGTTTAATGTTGTGGAAACAATGGTGGTGCAATAGGAAAACCATATGATGAGTTGTGTCTCAAGGAGGGCAAAAGGATTTTATTGTTTTTGAGTTGTTGTTGCTCTATCTTGGGAGTGAGCAGAAAAAAATGTGTTTTTCATATGGGACTATTTCCACTTCAGGATGTCCATGAGACCTTGGAACCTTATTATTTGTCCATTTTTTTCTGGTCTATGTGGTTGTAGTATAAGGAACAAGCATGAGGCCGATCGCATGCTTTAGTGTGTAATTCTGTAATTCCTCTTTGTTGGCATACCGTGAAGATGGCATGCCCACCTGCCAATTATTTGCACACAGTTTTCATAGTGGTTTTGCTTACACATTCATTTCAGCCCCGCAAGAATTTCCTTCCTCTCTTGCTTTTTCTGTCACATTGAAAATATTCCCCAAAACTTCCTCTCTTGCTTCCAATTTACTGTCAGCAGTAGCTGCCACACACCCTTCTCTCTGCCTCCTTTCCCTCTCGTCTCTTTCTTCCCCCTATTCATTTTCTACCTCTCACTCTCCCTCCTCCAAAAAAGCTCCAGTTCCCCCCTACCTCCCCCAGCTGCACCTCCCCCAGCTCAGTTTACAAGGGGAGCTCGTGGAGATCAGCTCTGTAGTGAGAGGGTTTTTTTGGCATTCTCAGAGCTGCGGTGGCGAGGAAGAGGCTGACAGTAGCAGCCACTGGACTTGTGTAGAAGCCCGAGTGACTGGTTGAACATTTCCGTAGCCACATGAGAGAATGCTGTCAGGACTTGCTCTCCTGCTGCTCATCTGCCTCCATATGCGTGTGCAGGGGAAGCCGCGGTCACAGGTAGGAAGGTTGCTTCACTTATGTTGGCTGCAGGAGGAACCTGGGTGGGGACTCCCATGGATGCTAAAACTCTGGCTGTAAGAGTTGCATTGCACGACACATTGCTTGCTCAGTTTAAATTTGTTTAGGACTCTCTGTCATGTTTGGGACATGGTTGACATGCTGCTTGTCACAAAGAGAAAATCCTGTGTTTTACTGGACATGGAGATGAAGCTCTATAGGGTCTGTGCTGTAGATGCAAGTTCGCCTGGTACTCCTTTCCAATCGGTTTCTGGTGCTTGCAAGCACCACTGGACAGTGTCACTCCATAACATGGACTGTCAGTGCAGCCCCATGATCCTGAGGTCCATCTACTGAGTGGAAGTATTTACAGTATGGCTGTTTTCACTGTGGCTCTGCTTGCTCTTGGAGCTGTTTATTTTTCCACAGCACATTCACGGGCTGCTTGTGGGATTAGATTTCCCTCCTAGTGGAAGACTTGGTGAGTCAGGCCTGTCCTGGGACTATAAAGATGTACTTGGAACTCTATTAGGGATAGACTGCAAGCCTGAATTAGCCTGCCGCTGCCTGTGGCTCAGCTCAGTTAGTTTTAGCTCACCTGTTTGCTGATGATTAATGGGGCTGCTGTGAGGTGCCTGAGGTTGTTAATGCAAACGTGTGCAGAGTGCCAAGGTCTTGATGAGGATGTCTACTAGTTTTATAAGGCTTTAAACAGGTTTGTCAGTTTTATATTAATGTTGGAATGTCAGTGCAGTTAATCAGTCTTTGGGGAAATTATAGGTTGACAGAAGTTATCGTGAATATTTGATAGAATTAGTCACACAGAAGTAGACATTTATCCTCGACTCAGAACAACATAACAATATTTAACACTCCATCACCCCATGTAACATCTTATTGTATTTTCTCTGTTTAGAAGTTTGTCTGTTTTTTGACATTGGCTTTACTGCCAATAATTGTAAAATCAATCAGTTCCTTAATTTGATATATGTATTGTTATAGATGAGAAAGAGAGAGTAATGAAGTGGAAATCTTGCCCCTCGCCTCAGTGAGTTTGCATATTTGATGAAGTTTTTATAGTATCATAGTATTGTATTTTATCGTAGTGGTTTAATATGTTTTATATGTTTTATGGACCATGCATGAAGAAATATTATGGTGATTTTATTTGCCAAAAAGGTCATTTATGATGTTTTTCCTACAGAGTGACATATTATGCTTGGACTCAGTTAGAGCTCTTGACCCACTAGACCTCTATTGTACAAACGACTATATAGTAAAACTCTAACAGAAGAAATTCCAATTCGGGAGGGAGGGATAATACTGCATAAAAAGTACAGCTGGAGTGACACCAAACACAGGCGATGCATCATCTCCTGTAGTCAATTCTTACAAAATTAGGAGCATTCATGAAGCATAGTCCTGATAAAAGTCTAGGACTGAAACATCGCAAATAATTTTTTTTGCTGCAAGTTAGACAATGTTTCTGATTTTTTTATTTCCCACAGGACCCCGAACAGAACACTTGGCTAAAAGCAAATATAAATTTGTATTGCTAATTATTTCTGTCAGAGCCATGCTTCGTAGTAGCATAACTGTTTCTTTTAATCTGTTGCTTATGTTAACAACCAGAAATGTTGAAAGATCAGGCTGTTATCTGTTAGTGTTTACTCCTAGCTGAGACTACTTTGTAATTCTGTTTCCAAAACAGTCCATCCAAATCATTGTGGTGATGTCAGGTGAAACCCTATATGTTTTAATGGCTGTAGATTCAACATGCTCAGCTCTATTTCAGGGTGTTTTACAAGCTTGTGGGCTTTTAACGAAGACGCTGTGCCCTTCACCCTGGGGCTCTGAGGGCAGTTTGAGGTATAGACAACGTCTCTTTTTACTGTTGGGATCAAAGGTCTTGCCACTCATACCTATGTGTGTCTTCATCACTTGGCTACAAATGCTCGTGCTTGCATCCTAAATGGTATCCTGTTGATTTGACAACCTGATTTTAATCTTGCAACGTCTACTTCTGCAAAACTATCCGAACAATACTAAAATAAATTTGTTAAATAGGCACAAACAGCAAAATACTGCAATTTTGAAATTCATTGAAACCACAACTGCCACTTTTGTCCTCAGATCATCTCTCTCTAGTTTACAGCTTGTATGTGCTCCCATTTTGGTTTGACACATGTTGCTATTGATTTGGAAAAATGCTATGTTGTGGAGAGCAGAAAGCTGAGTGATTACTATCCAAAACACCAGAACTTGTGTTTCTATTTGTGGTTACAGACCACAGTTAGTCTTCTAGTTAGTGTTCCCGTTATTCCAGAGCCAGAATTGAAATCTGAGGGAAAGGAACAAATTAAATAAATCTGCATCTGATGAAGTCACATCTTCCATGTAGTAAATACAAAAGTTTAATTCCCCCTGGAGCCACCTGCATTAAAAACTGAAGCTACATCGGTTTGATAAAATGTCCACTAACATTGTTTCATGTTGGATGTGCAGTGGACCTGACTGTCATAGACTGTGGATTTGTTTGGTTTTTTTCTACCCAAAATGCTTGTGATGCAGTGACATATTTATATACCGCATTTGTATTACAAAAGAGTTATTGATTAACATATTTCAGTGTTGTCATGAGGTATAAAAACAAAATACAATGGGGTTTATAATATATTTACTACTTAGGAGTTTCTGTAATTCTTGAGAATAAAGCAGCTCTCTCAGAGTCATTTGTAACCAGTGACCACTGATTTCCCCAGCTGAAATGACAACAACAGGGGGATGGCAGAAAATGCTGTCTGTGACTTGACTTTTAATGTTTTTGACTAACTTGGTTGAAAAGGAGAAGGGGTCTCTTAAGTATGCACTTAGTGGAGATGTACCCAATATGGTATAAGACCATGAAACCTGCATGACACAGTCAAACTGACAGCAACCTCATCACCTGATGATCCATGTATCAGGCATGGAAATTAATCAGTGTTGTTTTTGCATTTCAGTGTAACTATAGTTAACCCCTGTATTTTAAGTGTGATGAGTATAAAAATGTAAAATCAGACTGTTCTTTTGTTCTAACTCCCCTCGCTATCACCGTTCATTTCAGGCAATATTGGCCAAGGTTAAACCCAGTAAAGAGCAGGTCAGAGTTGCCAACATTCAACAAAACTGTGACAGCATCCACAGGAGAAATACTAAACAACAGATGTGGTTTTCATGAGTGGGCCTTTTTAATTTGACCTATAGCTCCATCATGATGCTCTATGTCCTTGAAATCACTGCTCTGTGCCTATCTTAGTTAGTTAGCCAACAGTTACAGCTTACAGTGAAGCAAGGGTTATCTTACTGTAAGCTGTGATTGGACAGTCACTGTTTGAGGGAGGAGTTTCATGGGCTGGCAGTTCCTTTCACATATCCCAAATCTCAATGCATTAAAACTAAGAAAACGATATATTTTTTAGGTTATATGATACATTTATTCCTTTAATATTGGCATAGTCTTCAGTGCAAGTAACAGATGTGCCCAGAATCGCATCCAGTGTAATATTTTGTTCTTACTGTAGCCTACATACTTTGCACAGTAAAGACAGTAAATCAGATGTAGTAGGGGGTTCAGTTAGTTTATTAGTGAGAATGTCAGATGTTGCCTCGCTGGCAGTTGCTTCCATACATGCAGATGTGTTTGAAGTGCTGACTGAAGTAAAAACAGTGTCGCCTGCCCCTGCTCATTAAAACCAGTTAAAGACCCAAAACATCCCAGCATGTGGGAAGCAGATGCCGGTAGCAATGGCAACCACATAGTGCATGTCATAAGAAAAGGAGGGGGTCTGTTATTGTATCATAATTCTAATCTAAACCGAATTCTAACACTTAATTGTTATTTTAGTTGTTTTTTTTTGCCCATGAGATGTTTGACATCCCACTAATGTCATCTCCAGACACAGCACTGTGTCTTGAGGTCACATCTAGTATAAATTCTTGGTCTTTGGGTTCCTTGTTGCCTCTGTATTCTCAACGTGGAAGCAGAGTTAGGGCTGTATTGCTTTTCCAGATGAGATGGTGTGTCACAGCTGACGAAGTCATGATAACTTCATTGGCTGTTTACCAAAGAACATTAAAAACTTTACATGTGTGAAGAGCTGTAGAGCTGTGGATAGCGTTCACCAAACAGCCTCTTTTAACTCAACACACACTAATATATTTTAAAATGCTGCTTTACTCTCATCCTGGGGTGACTTTGTGTTGATTTTGTTTTTGTCATGGAGCTTTTGCTCATTTTGTTTACACTAGTATAATTGGTATGGTGCATTTGAAGTTAGTGAAAACATGTTTTGATGGAGACACAATTCATGTCTCACATTATTGTTTTTTGTTTAGTTTCTTTGCGGTCAGTATGAGGCTGAACGGGAAACTGCCAGAACCCAGGTTAGGAGTTCTGGCGGGCTGTGAGCCTCAGCCAGTGTGGATTCATGTGGATTGTTCAGACCTGGGGGGGTTTAACCACTGCACCATCTCCAGACTAAGAAAACATCCTTTTATTCATAACCTTGTTACATTGTTCTTTTGCAGCACTTGGACCAGCAGTGTGTCTCCATGTTAATAAGACTGTCAGGCCTGCATCCATTTTTACTGAAACTGCTATCAAATGCTGCTGTGAAACAGACTGCACCAGGGCAATACCCATGATACTTCAGTGCTTTACACTAACTCCTTAGATTGCACTGATGTTGCAGCCTTGGCACAAAGGTCCCTAACCTACAATATTGAGGGAATGGACAGGACTAAACTCGGCATTTGGTTGTGGGTGTCACATCAAGAAGTGGCAGTCACATAGAGAGCTCTGTCTGTAAAAGCGCCTATAAACAAAATAACACTCGTTGATCAACTGCACTGTCTCAGTGTTTAATAAAAAAACAAACCAACAAAAAACAACATTGTTTATGTGCTGAGACTTTCGATCCTCAGATCATATAACCAGGTCAATTTGAGTTCTGATGAACCACAAAAATACATAACACGTCAGATAAAAGGGACAGAGTGATACAGTATGTACAGTATATTGACTTTTGTGGTATGTAAAGCATATTGTACAGTAGCTTCTGTTTTAGTGGATATACAGAAGTTTGCATGCATGGCCCAACATTGCTGCTGACATTTGGATGCTGCTGATGCAGTGTTGGTCGGTGGTCAAGTTCTAAGCATCTGCTAGTGTTGGTCAAGTTGTCAGCCTTGAGCTTGACGCCTCTGTCAGTTGTAGATTATTGTGTCTCAGCAGCCCCCCAGCATGTGGCTGACAATGTGCACATGCTGAACACAGAAGGTGGTGCCTTCACTTTCTTAACACTCACACGTCTCTTGTGTATTTTGAATGTATTTTTATATCCATAATTGTGGTTTACGACACAGTTCCTTCAGCAGCCCTGTTTCAGAAACAACCACAGACCACTGCCAATTAATCATCAGTCAAAAATGATGTAAACTACATCATATTATAACTTCACTGCCACACCATTTCACCCAGTAAAGGCAAATCTCACAAAAGATTGAACCCCTACAAAACAGGGCTCGCTTAAGGTACAAAAACATATTCAGGCAGTCCTCTTCCAGAAGGTCCATCACCAGCTAAGGCCTGTAGTAAATTAAGTAAAGCCTCCAACTTAATTTACTACAGTGAAGAGGAGTTAAAAGCCTGCATATTACATGTACCACTGTTCTCAATTTCAGCATGATGTCACTCTGAACATTTACTCTTTATTCATATTTGCATTCCTCGAATGGAGCCACACACCAGGCCTCCTACAAAGATAAAAGCTCTATTATTGCAAGGCAATTGTAACATTACGCCAGTGCTGTCATGAAGAGATTTAGTGTCTGTGCAACTGTATATCATGACATTGTGCATGTTTACTGTTGGGAATATAACCACCAGTTGATAATCTGCCACTTTCCCTCCCGTACTCCCTGATATTGGTTTAGACAGATATTCACCGCCTCTAAATCTTTATTTCGGAGAAGAGACGCCTCCGCACACATGCACAGAGACACACAAGTGAAACAGCAAGCTGGGAAAACACACAGACATATCAAGGGGCCTGTGAAAATCATCACTTGTATCTGTGCTATGGTGAGAAAGTCAGTATGAAAAATCTAGCTGCTAAAAGTTGTTTGAGGTAAAAGTTAAGTTGTGCATTCAGTACAGTTAATAATTTTAGCACAAAACTATTGTGCCCCTCAGCTTATGCCTTTTACAGTTGCTTGTAGTGATGAACCCACTCGCCTCACTCTGCAGATGAACTCATGAGTTTGAGGTCATGTGGCTTGAAACAAGACTTAAGATGACTATAATGCTTTGCTTGTATTCAGTGAATGTGTAAATTGGTTTCTCTTTGCTAACCTTTTACATATAAACTTTATTAAAAAATAGCAATCATTGTAAATTGTCAGTATTTATTGCCTCCACTTCCCTCAAGTCCGAACAAACAATTTACTGCTGCTTTTATATTACTCGAAATGCCAAATGACGGCTTTTCTAAGTAGCCATGTAGTAGCTATAACCTTGAAATAAAGGAAGTCAGGGTTTAACAAAAAACTATTTTCCTTTACTTTTATTTGTAAGGTCCCCAAATTCACACGACCCCAAAAGTTCATTATGTCTCTGCATCAGCGTTGCAACTTGCAGGGCTGCAGGCATTATGTTTTCAGGTTGTCCGTCTGTCCTGTTGTGTTACCCTGATTGCTCCTACCCCCTCAAATTTGACACAAACATGCACTAGGACTCAATGATGGACTGATTAGAGCTGGGTGATCAAAGGTCAAGGTTGTCAAAACACATTTTTGGCCATAACTATGAAACGTCTATAAGGCTATAAGGATAAGGTGTAAAAGAAATTTGATATCCAAATGGTCAAAGGTTAGCTTCACTGTGACATCACAATGATCTGCCAAAACACCACTGGCTATTATTTAATGCTGCGAGTCAAGAAGGAGAAATTGTGACAAATTTTTCATGGACTTTGCCATTGGTGGAGTCACCGTTGTGGTACAGTAATTCTATTTTTTGACTAATTTTAGGATCCGACACATCACTCATTTTGTCTGTTACAATTAACATTAAGCCCTAGAGTTTACAGTTCACAGTTCACTGAGTGGCTACTAACCATAACACTGAGCACAGCAAGTCTGCACTTGGCCCACACCCTAATGATTATAAGCTCAGCCAATGTTTATTTTTAGTATTCAAACATTAAAGCTGCTAAGGGCCGAAAAGTGCTACCATCAATGATCTACAGGTCGGTGGGGTTAAGCTTGTACTTCAGTGAGAAAGAGACTAAATCATACCTCTCTGGATGTCTGTGTCTAACTTGGAATGCCTTGTTGTGTTTTCTGGGAGTAGAAGAAATATCTAGTGACAAGCGCCTTTGGCAAAACTGTGTGTGGGTTCAGTTTGTTACGAAAACTCTGCAGTATGATGAGTTTAACCCGGCTGAATCTTGTGGGAAAATACCATCAGGATTTACTTTAAGATGATGTTGTTTTCAGTGATTGCGAGTTGACTGGGAGACTGGGAGTGGACTCCACGTCCTGACACATATAACCACTTCCAGATGAAGGTGGGTTTTTAGCGACATTTGAAAAAATCCTGTTAAAGTTCCACTGAAAATGAGGGGTGATTTCCCTCAACAGATGGCACAAGCCACCCACAGAGAGAAGGTGAAAAAAATCATTGATGTGGAGAAACTAGACCAAGACTCCAAACCTACCTCCTCATTCATCAGCTGCACTGAGATTGTGTGTCTCTGCTGAGAAGAGCGAGCGAGGCTCTCGCCAAACCGTGGTTTCACTCATGTGTCCTGACAACAGCGACACCTCATTTTGATGGGTTCACTATTGAGGTCACATTTGTCAGAGGCAGCCTGGAGGGCAGATGTGACAATCTGGGGGATTTTCAGGGACAGATTAAGATGTTATTGCCCTGTGCAGCATGCTCCTGCAAAGATGAAAAGTTTGTCCTGACAGTTAAGTGATTTTAATGGTGCAACTGTCCAAGTTGCTACATATCAAGTAGTCCCTTAACTCTCTAATGCCTTCTGCTCTGGACCCATAAAACCTCTTGGCTCTTCTCATATCAAAAGACGCAAAACCCTGTGTGTTTTTAAATCTACAGTCATTTGATATTAAATTGACATAATGTTTTGGGGTTAGTAATTTAGGTAACACTTTACAATAAGGGTCCCTTAATAACGTTAGTTAGTACATTATTAAGCATTAATTAACTGTTTACAGATATATTAACAATCATTATTATGTATTACTTAGGATTATGAAACACATTAATTAATGTAGCCTATTAGTAAGCAGTTAATTAATGTTTACTACTCAATAAATTATTAAGTAATACAAAAAGTTGAATAATGTTTTAGTTATCATTATGTATGCATTACTCAGCATTAATTAACACATTAGTTTATATATTAATGCTTAATAATATAGCCTACCAACTCATTAATTAAGGGACTCTTATTGTAAAGTGTTATCGTAATTTACTCTGCCTATTCTACACTCCTTGGATGAATATGCTTTGATTCAGACATTTTCCCATCCAAATGGCCACAGATGACCTCTCACCATGTCAGCGTCTGTTTTATGAGGGGAACATTTTTCCCTTTTTCAGGCAAACATTGCCTAGCTGCTATAATTGTGTCGTTTTAGTTTGAGGATATTTATGGTGAAAATGGAGATATTCATTGGTAGTCATGTCACCAACAGCCCTCCTTGACTGCATTTTTATTTGTTTTCCATTGTTAACTTATTGTAGCTAGTTAAAATGTCCTCCGGTGAGTTTTACCATGCATTATGTATCCCCTTTATCACTGGACTCTTGCATTTTGAGCTGTTTTATATTCACCGATCTGTAAAGTGAGACCATGATATGCTGCGGTGCTTCCCTGAATGTTATTGTGTTGTGTTTGGTGATTTTTATCGCGGCTTTATTCAGCCCCATGCTGTACTGCAGCATAATTCCACACTGACCACAGAAACATCGGGTACTTTTTTTTCCCTCAGTGCTCTAGTTTGCTGTGCTTTTCTCTCATCACTTATTTCCTGTGTGGAAGGAGCCACTTCATGTTAGTTTTGGCCCAGGTGGTGTTTTGTCTCAGAACAGAGTCAGCTGCTACGGGTGGGAGAGAGCCAGACTCTCTTGAGTTCACCCCAACTGTCTCAGTCCATCCGTGGTCCGCTTCATACCATCTCTTCTTTATCCTTCTTTTCATCCTTACCTTTTTTTTAACCTTCTTATCTTCTGCCTGCTGCTTCCTGCTGTCTGTCTGCATTTACGCTGCAGCTGAATAATGGCTGCTCTACTATAGTGGTGATGTAGTGGTGATATAGAGCAATTTTTAGGATGTGTTTGACATGTGCTGTGCATTCATTTAAATCATTTGATCTTTGGATGATGGTTTAGCACCTCACAGCCACATTTTTCAGTGGGGTCCCTAAGATCCCTAAGGAGTCCCCTATCTCGGTCTGCCTTTTTTTTAAGGTTTTAAGAAGTCTGTGCAATAATTCTGATGGAAATCTGTATTTGATATGCAAAAGAACAAGAGAAATATGTCAACGGAAATCAGTGGATCCATATGGAAACCAAGCAAGAGCTGCAAACTCACCAGAAACCCTGGAGATTTGCTGCTGTCCCATCACAGGAAGGCTTTGTGGCCCTATGTCTTTCCGCTACAGTACACGATGCCCACTCAGCTGGTTTCCTTAGTGGTGATTGCGGTCTGTTTGGGACTGACCATGGCCCTGCAATAGCATAGGCCAGTGTGTCTGAGTGTGTGGTATAGCCTACTGGGACCAGTTTTGGCTGCTCCACCACCTGTTTGCACAGCGAGTTACTTTTACTGCTGGTTTGTGTGAATTTATGGACTGCTGATGTTAACTGTTCTATTTTTTACTGTGCCCAGGTTTCCTGTAATGTATTACCAGCAAAGTGACACAGAAAACTCACACCCTAGAGACCTAGGAAGGAAATTTGCTCACCAAAATGGTGCCTTCTGGAGAGTAATAAGATTCCCACTAACTGGTTTTTCTATTGCAGTTAATAATGTGAGCTCATTTGCATTTCGAAGGTTCAGCTTGGCTCAGTTTGTAAATATAATCTTAGTCGGCTCTTCTCATCTTACCAAGAACAGTCGATGTATAATGTGCTCAGTGAAAGAGCTATTTCATTAATGTACACATTTTGATATTTAAGCTTCTGCTATTTCACTCTGCAGCGCTTGTCACTCCACACTTCCTCATCTTTCTCTCCTCTGTGTCACAGAGTCTAGGCTGCGATGAGTATCTCGGATCAGAGAAGGTGATGGACAAGTGCGGCGTGTGTGGAGGTGACAACACAACCTGCAAGCTGGTCTCTGGAGTCTTCAAACACAGTCTGACCAAGATCGGCTATCACAAGATAGTGGAGATCCCAGAGGGAGCCACCCTGATCAACATCACAGAGATGGTGAAGAGCCGCAACTACCTAGGTGGGAATGAAAGCACTTGTCACGTTGATTCTGCCCTGTAGTTTCGCCACAGAGAAGCTCTTCAACACCCTTTTTTTTTTTAAATCCTGGTTACTAATTTAAATCTGTGTGAATATTACTACAGCAATAAACCAACAGAACACAATTGACTTGAATTGAAACCTGTAAAGTGCTGGGGATAGCCCCGTAACTGTCAACTCAAGTCTGCTGCAACATACACATATACTACAACAAAACACCTGGTTCATTGTGGCTGCTCTTGAGATGTCAGCGCTCCACTCACTATTTTTCTGTCATGCCTGCTGCCACATCACTCACCAGAAGGCTATGTCGCTCCATCTGCTGCTGCTGCCTTACATATAGCATTTCAAAAGCCCCACCGTCAGCTTTGCAACCACCTGCAGGCTCAGAGTCTGCTTGTCAGTGTGGCTTTATGCTGCCTGTTGCTCAGTGTTTTCTTCTGGGGGAATGAGGAGGTCAAATTGTAGATGCCAAGTGTCACTGCTATACATATTCGGCATGCATGTTTGCGTGTGAGTTCGCTGAGCGTTAAATGAATCAAGCAGAGCCAGTTTCTTTGCAGCATTTTGTTGTTCTGTGAGTATGAAGATAGGAGGGCAGTCTTTAAATCACAACTTCTTGACAATGTACCAAGTTCAGAAGGCTGAAAGCCAGAAAGCCAGAAATGTTTGTATGTGAAAATGGTTGTAATCAATGAGGCACTGATAGTGACTGGTATTTGAAGTCTGTTTTCCTCTCAGACTTGTTAAATCTTTCATTCAGTGAGCGAGTTTCTGAACACGAGGCCTTGCAGAGCATCTTGGACTACTTGTTGTCACAGACAGTGTCAGCTACTGCAGTCAGCAGCAAAACTTTGTCTTCATTTTCATTCACAACATGTAATAATGTGAAATTGAAATATTCATCCATCCACTGCATGTACTGTAATATTATGTTACAAATTAGATGAATGGAAATGTAATAACAAGTGTAAGAAATGTTTTCATTTGATGTGCTGGCATTTGGCAAGTATTCTACTTCCAGCTGAGCCGGCAGCATCTGCTTGTAGAATTAATTGGATTTGTCTGATTAAAGGGCAAATTAACAAAGGACGGTGTCACTTTTTCAGGATTTCTCCATGCAGCATGTCGCCTTTATTACCACCCGCCACAGCAGCGCAGCCTTTCAATGGAGCCTCTGAGCGAAACGCACTACACAGATAATTGGTGTCTTTAGAGAGGTGCAACAGAGGGACACAGTAGTGGGTTATTTTCAGAAGTGACTGCTGGAATGTCAGACATTGTTTAATGAGAGCCATGCTCCAGCTAAACTGTAGGCTTGGAGGAAGAAGGGAACGGCCCTGATTTTCCCCCTACGGCCACTTCCCTGGAGGAAAGTGCATAAACATGCTTTCATTAGAGGATCTTACCCCTCAAGGCTCGCCATCCTTTTTAATTAAGGTGAGGAATTTTACCACTCTGTAAAAAAAACACTGCGAGGATGGACTCGGTGGCTCGCTTTCAATTCCCAGCTACTTGGATGACAAGTCCCCTCTGCTTTCTTTCTTTACATTTAAATTTACATGCACTTTCTGCAACATCCACTCACTTTGTCTCACACCTTTACACATGCACACAAAGGCTCCATTCACTGTCACGATGTAGTGAAACACTGTAACATCCTTGGAGGATAAAATAAAAAATTCTAGGTGGTGACATTTGCAATGCAAACAAGATACAGCATAAGATAAGGGCAGGAGGCACCTACTGTATCCTCACCAGGTCCATGATTTTCCCTCAATAGGCCTCTGTTCTACACTGTGCATCTCTTATAGTGCTTTTAGTTGTCTAAACACTCTTTTACGAGCCTGTCTAATGTTACACTTCTAATGCTTTTCTAATGGTCTCTCGCACTTAATCCACGGAATCAGTGGAAAGCATTTTGGGAGATTTTGTTGCAGGATTTGCATGAAAGATTTGCCAACACAAACAGATCGTCACATTTATAAAAGAGATTGCTTTGAAAGTTTATTCAGTTAGCTGAAACTACCTTGTTGGGTAGAGATATCTGGGTTTGACTTTTCTTTTCTTTTTTACACTACAGTTCTCATTACGTCTAAATGGTTTTACATTAAGCAATAATTATGTGGAAGACACTGCAGCAACATTTTCCTTTTTGCTTGAGCTCAGGGCTGTCAGTGGTGATTGTGTGGTTGTTCTCTCTGTCTCTTTCTTCCAGCTCTCCGAAGCCGATCGGGGCGCTCCATCATTAATGGAAACTGGGCCATTGACCGACCAGGGAAGTACGAAGGAGGGGGGACCATGTTCACCTACCGGCGACCCAATGAAATCTCAAGTACAGCAGGGGAGTCCTTTGTCGCTGAAGGACCCACAAATGAGATCCTGGACGTTTATGTGAGTAACAAATCAGTTTGAGTAACAAATCAACCCACAAACAATTTTATCTCATCTAGTTGTATCTCAACTACTCTGTCCACAGATGATCTTTCAGCAGCCAAACCCTGGAGTTCATTACGAGTACATTCTCCCCTCTGAAAAAACAGTTGACCCTCAGCAACCAAACCAAAGACCAGAAGGTAAATGAGACCCCTTTTTTATTGTGTTTCTCCAGAGCTGTATCATAGCTGTACAATACAAATGATACTCAAAATGATAAACAAGAAAATAATAATCCATTACCAGTCATTGCAGCCCTTCACATATCCTTCTATTCACACAGCGATCAAGATAAGATAAGATAAGATAGCCTTTATTATCATTGCACAAGGTACAGCAAAATTGAGGGTGCTCCCACAGAGCCACCGTGCGCCACAAGATAAAATAAGACAATGTAAAATGTCAAGCATTTATTCATCCTCATGTGTCTAATTTTCACTTCATCCATCTAGTCGCCACATTGACTCTACTGTTTCATTTCTTGGTGCTTGTAAATTCATGTGTTCATGTTGTAGAGAGCGGTGTGGACGGGCAGGGTGGATACGACCATCACAGCAACACACACCAGGAAAACCTCAACCCAGCCGGAGGAGGAGGGAAGTACCCCCCCCATCTCCCTGACAACCAGGTACCAGCCGTACAGCCTCCTAGACGCGAGAAAGAGTACAACTGGAAACTGACGGGTACTACTGAATGCAGCGCCTCCTGTGGTAGAGGTAAGGAAGCACAGTTTGCGTATGTATTAATATGCAGAGTGTCAGAAGCACAACATGAATAATTGTTTCTCAGAAAGGACTGATATTAAGTTTTAAATTATATGTACCAAATATTCTCCACTGAAAGGAAACCACTAAATGTTATTGCCTAAAGGTCAGCTCTCTAACCTTTCCTTGTGAGCACTATCATACACCGTGTCTATAGATCTCAGATGTATATGTATATGTATATAATACATTCAGCTTATATTGGATATCTGCTTTGTGTGCTTCTTAGGATTCAGATACTCTGTCTTTCAATGTGTTCACCGGCTGAACCATGTCCAGGTGTCGGATGCTGTGTGTGACAGCAGCAACAGGCCAAGTCCGCAGGAAGAGGCCTGCAACCTGCAGCCCTGCCCTGCATTGTAAGACATTACATCTTATGATCTCACACTTCTCGCACATTTCTGAATACTTCTAAATATAAGACTTTCTCAAGATGTGGATAACAGTATAAACACCACTGCTCTCCAATGATATCTACTAGATATTTTTTTAAACTCTGAGAAATGACACCATAGTTTGATTAATTTAGTACATTTCCAGATATCTAAGCTGTCATTGAGAGGTGATGAAAAATGTATTCTTAAATTATGTGCAGTATATTTTAACATAACACACTAAACTTTTATATCACATGCAGAAAAAAAACTGGAACCAAATCTATTATACCTCATGATCATGGTAATGAACACACATGACATAAACAACACCAGGATGATTAACACCAAGTTGCTGTGGTTTCCCCCTGGGCAGCTGGGATATTGGAGAGTGGTCAGAATGCAGCAAGACCTGTGGCCTGGGCATGCAGCACCGTCAGGTCCTGTGTCGCCAGGTTTATGCCAACCGCACCCTCAATGTCCACACTAGCCGCTGCCGACACCTGGAGCGTCCTGAAACTGCCAGTACCTGCCAGCTGAAGATCTGCAGTGAGTGGCAGATCCGCTCCGAGTGGACCCCTGTGAGTGGCAGCTCTCATTCACCACGTGGCTAAACCACAATGTGCCAACACAACGTCTATCTTACCTGTTTCTTACACACTGCATCCTCCTAACAATACAAAGCTTTAACGAATAGATAAAATTGCTGTGTGTAACACTTATTTCAGTGCGATGATACTTCTTCTTGTTAGTATCAGTGATATGCACATAATTCTGTATCTCTTTACACTATATTAGCATGCATTTAAATTTAATGAGGGAAGTTTAGTCTTTGTGCACTGGTGCACTAAATGCTAAAGAAGAAAAGAAAGGAGTTTTTTTCCCACTGTACAGTATTAACCATGTGGTCTGTGTGTCTGTAGTGCTCTGTGCCTTGTGGGCTGGGTCAGAGGTCACGAGAGGTACGCTGTGTCAGCAACGTGGGCGACTTTGTTCCTGATGAGGAGTGCAACATGAATCTGCGGCCTGTCGATATAGAGAACTGTGACATGGGAGCATGCGCCAAGAGCTGGTTTTACACCGAATGGGGCAATAGGGTAGGTGTTAAAAGTCAATGGGAAACATAGTGACTTTTATTCATTTCTAATAACAGTGGTAGTCATTGTACAAGTCGGTCCTCACGTATCAAGCATCTGTTCTACATAACCAGACACTATAAATATATAGAAATATAGAAAAACTTGGACAAAGTTTCATTAGTGTTGGATGATATGCAAGGATTTGGCATGACAGTAGTGGAACCTTGACTAGACAAAGAAGTTGTAGGTGTTGAAGAAGCAGAGCCATAGTACTGTAAACACTCTTATCTACTGAATTAAAAACTAACTAAAGGAGTTACAGAAGAGCTATTAAGAGACCTTAGAATTTAAGATAGATTTAAGGGATTAGAGAAGGTAGAGATAAGTGGAATAGCTAAATGTAGAGGGTGCGTGAGAGATTCTTTTTTATGTTAACAGTTGACATCAGATGGCTCTGAAGACAGGAAGGCAGTTCATTGAGGATGACCAATAGGTCACTGCAGGGAAGGAAGAACTAGCAGATGTCAGGAGTAGGGAGCAGACATGAAACACATCTTGTAACGCCCGCCAATGTAATAATGCCCACAAACGTAATAAACCACAAACGTAATAAAAATATGCAGCTTTTAATGTAATAATCCTGCAAACGTAATACATTTTCCACAAACGTAATAGCCGCTGCCTACTACAAACGTAATACGCGATTTCCCACAAATGTAATAACTATTACGTTTGCGGAGATTTATTACGTTTGTGGGGAAGTGAAAATCTTCAATTTTCAATGTAATAAAATGTAATAACGCAATGACTAATGGTCGTTGTGTTGGTTGTTGTTGTTTATATCTACTAATAGCCTACTGACTGTGCGAAATCCAGCTGCTGACTCTCCGCTCCACGATCACGGAAAGCCCACCCCACCCTGCCCACCCCCAAGCAGCGCAGCGCAGCGCAGCACAGCGCATCTCTCTCTCTCTCTCTCTCTCTCTCTCGCCGCTGTCTGCGGGAAAATTGAATTGAATTAATAAACATTTAGATGCCTATTTAGACTGATAAGTGTTGTGTTTACCTTTAAAAAAAAAAAAATCAGGCTATCTCCATCTGTCAATCACAATCTGTGTCCTCTGTCAGTATCAGCCCTGTCAATAAACAGGGGGAAAACCCTCCGACCTAATGTTAAACTAACTTATCATTTGAATGTACACTACTAGGGTGTGCGCTATACGCTCTCCACCTGGCTCAGCTCTGTTGTCCCCAATTTTAGCCCAAAAAAAATCACAAACACTTTCATAATGTGATGCGTGTGTGTTACTTTGTTATTTCTGTATGACAGACCGTTGCCACACACCGCTATGGATGCGATCTGGTCAGAGGAGCACAGAAAAGAGAAAATATGCAGGATATACCTTATGTTTCATTTTTTTAAACTGCTTGGGACTAATTGTAATGACAAATGACTTGTAGCTTGTTACAGGGAGAGTGGAGGCTCCTGGCTAAAAACCAAACCTGCTGATCAGAGGCTCGGACCCGAACACAAATTCTCGGCATCCGAAGGAGGCGCTACATGAACGGGGAGCAGACAGTGGTGGTTTTCAATCACACACTCCAACCCAGCTTGTTGCATCTTTAGAAAATATAATCCTGGGGAAAAAAAGACTTACAAACATGGACCAAAACGGCTCCATAACACGCACAAAAATCCAAAAG
The DNA here is from genome assembly GCF_905171665.1 of Trachurus trachurus. Taxonomy (NCBI): domain Eukaryota; kingdom Metazoa; phylum Chordata; class Actinopteri; order Carangiformes; family Carangidae; genus Trachurus; species Trachurus trachurus. Next base: position 21,371,955 of record NC_139893.1, on the reverse strand, counting down.
AAACGAAAATTAACAAAAAAAATTAACTAACTTTCTTTTCTTTAGCTTCTTTTGCTTTTGCTTGTGTACATTTTTGTCCTCCGGCTTATGACACGCGCTGTCCCCTGCAGATGCGTCTATAATAAACATTTGATTGGGATTGATTGTGATAGGTACACGGTTGAGAGAGAGAGAGAGAGAGAGAGAGAGAGAGAGAGAGAGAGAGAGAGAGAGAGAGAGAGAGAGAGAGAGAGAGAGAACTGCTGCTTGCAGGGTGGGCAGGGTGGGGTGGGGTGGGCTTTCCGTGATCGTGGAGCGGAGAGTCAGCAGCTGGATTTCGCACAGTCAGTAGGCTATTAGTAGATATAAACAACAACAACCAACACAGCGACCATTAGTCATTGCATTATTACATTTTATTACATTGAAAATTGAAGATTTTCACTTCCCCACAAACGTAATAAATCTCCGCAAACGTAATAGTTATTACATTTGTGGGAAATCGCGTATTACGTTTGTAGTAGGCAGCGGCTATTACGTTTGTGGAAAATGTATTACGTTTGCAGGATTATTACATTAAAAGCTGCATATTTTTATTACGTTTGTGGGCATTATTACATTGGCGGGCGTTACACATCTTTGTTTTGTTTTTTTTTACAGTGAGGAAAGCACTTAACTAAAAAGCATTATGATGATACAGTAGATCAGGACTAATAAGGAGAAATAAATGACACTGATTTCACCAAATCCATCCTCATAATGTCACATTTTTACTAAATATGCAAGTTTTATCAAACATGTTTCTATTTGGATCTTTTTCTGGCCTGAAATGTCAGTAACTTGCACAAAAATGTCAAATGTGTGTTCACTCCACAGTGCTCTGCTGAATGTGGGATGGGGGTCCGGAGCAGGGGAGTCCTCTGCCTGACCAACCACATCAGCAGCCTTCCTCTGGAGGGGTGTGGCAGTGAACGACCTGCTGATTCTACGGTCTGCAATAACGGCCCATGTGAGAATCGCATAGATTGGTTCACAGGCCCCTGGAGCCAGGTATGTGAATGAGAGTTGGCCACCCTGAGTTTTCTGGTCTCACTAAATGTCTGGGATTTTCCAGTGACATTATATCGACATGTCAGGATTTTTGTTCCTGTCTCTATGTTGTGATGTTTATAATTACTTCCATGTGGTCTGTGCTGTCGCTGTATGTGACTGCAGTGCTCTGCCGAGTGTGGCGCAGGCAGCCAGCAGAGGTCAGTGGTGTGTCTGATGAAGGCTGATGATGGATTCACCGTCATGCCACCATACGAGTGCTCCTCCCTGGATCGGCCCCTTAGCCAGCAGAGCTGCAACCTCAAGGCCTGCGGAGCAAAGTGGTACCACACCGACTGGAGTGCTGTGAGTAAGACATGAAGCCCTCTCTCCTCCAACTAATGAGATGCCCTTAAACAAGATATGTACTTAACAAACCCTGCAACTGATTGACTGCATTGATATCCAACAAGGATGGTAAATTGAGTAGGTTCTACTCAGGAAATGTCAAAATTGTTTGCTTTAGTGGTGTGTTTGCTTGTACTGAGCTTACAGACCCAGACCACTCAGAGTCATCACAGCTCAGTTATACATTTGACCTTTGATTGGTCAGAACAGGATACATCAAATAATCATGTGTTTATTTTCACTGTCCCTTTGATAATGTAACTTTCTACTGTGTCTGCACCGTCATCATCACACTCTGCTATGAATCAGAGTCTCAGGAAAAGGGTAAACTTTGGTCCTCATTAGTTTACACTACTATTACAATACATAAATGTCAAAACTTAGTCCAAAAATATTAAGTAATTGTAAGTTTTTAAGTATGACATCAAATATGTCACTTGATTAGCAAGAATTTAATAAATGATACAAACCTCATCCTCATCACCTAAATCTTCGGGACTGCATGGGTTGATCTAATTTGATCGACAGTGACAGGACATCCCACTAACTGTCATTAGATTTCAATTCAAATGTTTATATGGTAGGCCCCTCATGTGATGTGAAATAACAAAAACACTCTAACCTTGGAAGAAGAGAACAGTACTCGGGTAGGATCCCATTATAGTAAGAAGCTAATTGAGAAAATACATTTTCAGGGACTTAAATGGCCTTGATACCAACACTAATAATGTGTTCTAGATATCAGTAGTGTCAGCAGTTGTCTGACTGTAGTGGGAAGTTTTATTAACTTGGCTTCTGTGTCTGTCCCTCCAGTGCTCGAAGACATGCGAGGGAGGTTTCCGTGTGCGGGAGGTGCGTTGCCTCTCTGATGGGATGTTGTCCAGTGAGAGCTGCGATGAACAGCTGAGACCAGCAGACAGGGAAGACTGTAACCCAGAGCCCTGCGTACCCCACATAGGTCAGTCCTCTCCTTCCTAACATGTTATCTAGTATAGTATTTGCTAGAAATTAGGAATATGAATTTAAGACTGATTTCTGTTGTAGATGAAAACTGCAGGGACAAGTACTTCAACTGCAATGTGGTGGTCCAGGCTCGCCTATGCGTGTACGATTACTACAAGACAACGTGCTGTGCTTCGTGCTCACGAGTGACCCACAGACAGACGATTCATCGAGGCCGGAGCTAGCACTTTGAACCAGGGTTTCTCAGCGCTGTGTCGGTCCAGACTGAATTGCAGGCACTCTGGTCCTGTGCCAGTCACGGGAGTGGACTGGCTGGACCTTGCCTAAAACAGACATTTGTTTTGTTTGCCAAGGATGGAAACTGAAGAAGGAACATTTCTGCTGGCTCATTGAGAGACAGCTGTTGGGAGAAAGGCATACCTAAGAATAGTCGAGGACAGGAATCCAGTGAGTGGATAAACAGAGCCCTGGTGGGGTTGAGCGAGATCAGTAGCAAACTAAGGAACCCAGAAAACACTTTATGGATTGTAACCACAACTTCTAATAATTCTTTTTTTTGTTTCATGGGAATCCGTTTGCAACTGTCTTGTACCGAAAGTGGCTCTTGAAGTGGATAACTATGAAGAGGAGAGCACCTGTATACTGTTTAACATGGACTCTGTATAGACTGTATGAAGCTCTAATATGGTTCATTGCTCTGTGATTTATGGCATGATGCCATATGAAGTAGATCCTGTCTCACCTGTAATCAGCTATTTAATGCCCACTTTGTTGACCAAAGATATATAACCTCATTAAACTGAAGACAGTGACAGATTAACACCTTTTTCCTAATGAACCCAACATGGTGCTGACAGTATATCCTTTACACAGAATGGATTCACAAAGAAAATTGCAGAATTTGATCTCCATATGGCCCTAAGCAATCCCATAAACCATATATTTTCCTTCCTGCGTGGCCATAAAGTGTAAATGCAGCCTTTGTAATATGTTTGTATATATATGTATGTATGACAAAGTGAATGATAAGGGTATTTTTAAGGAGTTCTCAGACAGTCCTCCCAGACAGTCCTCCCAGCAACTGAAGAGGGAAAAAAAAGCCCTTTTTATTTATTTGCATGGCTCCCCAGGGAGGACACTGGTTTATCAACCACCGGTGGCCCCTTTTTGGCTGCGGAGATGAAACCTGTGTTACCTTTCTCCACCAATCACAGCCTCTGAACTGAATGTAGGCATTCCACAGCCTTTTAGATGATAGAAACAGATGGTCAGAATCTATAATGTATTTATGGAGGGATCCTGTCCATAAATACTGAATAGATATACTTTTTACATTTTTTTTTCTTATGTGGGATATGATCATTCCACTGTTGTACAATTCCTGATAAGTCACCAATCATAACTCATAGAATTATCCACAACAAATGATTAATGTTTGATTGTAAGGTTAAATGATGGCAGTATTTTTGCAACTATTGACCTGGTATGTTATATGAGGTTTACATTCATTGTAAATCTTTGTGTAATGATCCTATTTTTTTAGTTCCATCCAAAACCTGCACACAGTACCTCTCAAATGTTAAACATTTGGTGTATTATAGCTGTTCTCAGTTCCATCCAAGCAATATAAACTTACCTCTGATCCATAAGTACTGTATATGTATCAATGTTTAAGTTCTGAATGACTCTAATGTGCAACTAATTCAGTCTCTAAGGGGAACTACCATTCTGAATGTAGCAGCTTAATGGCAGCACTCTTGATTTTCTTCATCTAAATCAAGATGAGTTGAACAAACACACCAGAACCTTTGAGTATTTAACACATGACAGCAACAAAAACAGCATCTGTATTTGTCTTATTTTAGATTTCAAGTGTTCAGCAGTGGATTCTCATGTAGTGATTTTCTGAAATAAACGATTTTACTAATTATTTGTACTCTTTACCACTGCTTTGACTTTTATCATTTTCAAGTGATTCAGTTTTACATCACAGAGGGTGCGAGTGCAATTTATTCGATTTAATCCATCCATCTGGAGGACAAAGGGGGTATTACAACAAACTCAGTGCAGAGAATCCACACCCTGTAATGATTCATCTTCTGAAACCCAACTGTATTTTTTCAGTTGTCTGGTTCTCATAATCTTTATGATCCAATATCACACTTTGTCTAACTTATACTCCTGGTAAGCTAAAACATGTGCACAAACAGTGTGGGAATAAACATGTTAATATGTGTATATCCATTTTTATACAGAACATTCACTAGTAAGTAAGATTTATTTTGAAATGTAAGACAGCTCTTGATCTGGGAGGCACAGAAATCATTTATCCCTCTAAGTGATTATCTGTCAGAGAGACATCAGTCAGAGCTTCTCACTGCTGAAGACAAGGACTCAAGGTTTTTGCAGCTAAATGCATTGTCACTGCTACTGTATACTGTAGCCTATGTCTTCTTCAATGCAAACCCACTCACAGTAGTGATAGAATAGTGAGACAGACACCAAGTTCAAAGGCGCTGAGAGGCTAGGCTGGGCCTGGGTGTCTGAGGCGCCAACAAAAGAAACTCACTGAGATTTCTGAACTGAACTTAAACTGTTTATTAATCAATTAATTAATATCAACTCATGATTAAGTGCACAAACAAAGTAATCCCAGTGATCAATGAAAAAGCAGTCAACAAAAAATACAGTGATCCCAGCTCACCCTCTCTCTCTCTCTCAAACAAAAGAAAAGCAACAGGTGAACATATTAAGTGATATTCCCACCCATAATCATGTGACCCACTATCCCACTCCTCAATGATTACATAAACGATATCCTATCCAAACAAACAACACCAAAATATACACCATCCCCTAACTTTAACACTAACATGGCTCCTACAGAAATGTTGGTGGCCAATGAAGCGAGCCAGGACTTGAAGTCCACCTTGTAATTGAGGATGCTGAACGAAGAACAGAAAGTTTTTACGATACGTTAATACTACTACTCACAGTGACTCCGTCTGTAATGCTCTTGTCACTGGATTAGTATCACCCCTGGGGGGGAATAATGTCACGCTTGAATTGAGAATGAGAGATAAATAATAACCATACATGAATAATTTATCCACACCACAAAGTGACAGCTATGGCATAATTGTCATTAAATGATGTATTTCAGTAAAGCATCACATTTCCTGTGTTTCTGCACCCTCCTTTTACTGGTTGTTACAGGGTGTCAGTGACAGGAAAATATCTGACCTCTAATTTCCAGGAAGAATGACCTTAAATACAAAAATGCAACCTGATAGATCTAAATGTTCTTCACCCATTGTGATGCTGCAAGCTGACAGCTGAAAACCTTACAGGTAGGTGGACACAAGGTGTGAATCATCCCTACTTCAGTGGTCCAAGGGGCATTAAAAAGAAAAACACCCAATGAGAGAAATAAAACAGCTGAAGCACATAGTACTCACAGAAGACATTCATTATTAGCTGAAGAACTTCCACTGCCCTTTTCCTGACTGCATGTTTTTCAATAATTCATTCAGCACTCATTCTTTGATCAGGCGATTGAGCATGATGGAGCACATCAAACACTCCTTTAGATTTGACAGCATTGTGGGATGACAAGGCCACATTTCCTGGATCTTTATATAGTGCAAACACTAAAATGTGGGTTTTTACATCACAAAGAAGATAATCCAGTGAGAAAATGTTGCTGTTATCTCTACAGCTGCCACATACTGTATATGGCCTACACTGAATAGTTCATTGCATGTTTCACTATGTCCGGGAAATATAGATAAAAAACCACTGGAACAGATCTCAAGGTAACTCTCAAAATCACTTGACAAACTTTAATTTACATGATTAACATATGTCATTTATGCCCATGGTAGTATTTTGTAGTGAGAAAATTATCCTCTACATAGCCTACTGTATATCTTGAGTAACTTCACTGATCTACCACAGTGTCGTTCTTATTAATGCCACTTGATGGCACCAAAGTAAAAACATTCAGGTTTGACACAATTCTAAAGTTGAGCACATTACACCGTGATGATGGTGTATAATATGTTATTCATTTAATTCACAGTTTTACTAGAGTTTCACATTGAGAAGAGAATGTGAGAAAATTAGTAAACAGTCTCTGTCTGTCTGTCTGTCTGTCTGTCTGTCTGTCTCTCTCTAATGCCACACTCAGAAAAGTGCCACATTATTTGGTCGATTATTGGTTTTATGTACATACTGTTGGGTTGGTCATGTTGGCTCAAAGGGTTTCATTCACAGCTTTTTGTTGTACCATAATCAAACTTAACTGATTTTCAAGCTCAGCCATTAAGTCCAAGATCTAAAACACTCAGTCTAAAATGTGAGGTAACTAATTTCCATGTGAAGTGCGAACTGCTTGTGCAAATGTGTACTTGTTGTTCAATAGGCAGACACCGTGAGAATCGTTGACCACATGTGACAAGTGTCTGGTTGGAGTAAGGTGACCCGCTGGAATCAACCCAAGGGGCTTTCAGGGCTGGCTTGAAACTCCTGCCCTACAAACGGATCATGGGAAATAAACAATGATGCGATTTTCCCAGTTAAGTGTGTTCAGTCATATGAGGCTTCCTGCTGCAGGCCTCATCAATCATTTTCTCTTTTGGCTTTCAATCTCTACTCTCTGCTATATTGTTGTCAACCTCTCGTGGTAACAGACTGTCCGATTCTTGTTGCTGTTACTTCGTAACCTGTTGTGCTCTAATGACTTAGGCTACTCTGCTTTTCTTGTTTTTTAGCTCAGCCACCTGCCTGCCCTCAGGTTTTCCCAGCCCAGCCCTCTGGTTGTCTTGTTTCATTCCCTGAACTCAAATATCGAGCACTTTTTTTTTTCATCGATCTGCATCGTGGGGTCCAGTCTATTTCTTTTTAAACTTTCTTGACAGTTCAATATTTGATTAATTATAAAGTACTTTGTCCTATTGATTCCCCCCCCCCCCCCCCCCCCCCAAATAAATCATCACTAAATATATCAATATTGAATATTACTATAGGTATCAGTTTCAGTTGAGATCCCCTGTTCAGCTCACTTGCCTATTTATTGGGTCAATGTATTATTTTCTTAAAAAGCTGCAGTATGAATTGCAGGTTTCCCCATGCTCGATAGATGAAAAATTGCTCCTTTTTCCAGTTCTAACTTGTAAACAATGAGATGTAGTACCCTGTTGTAACGCAGATATCCTTGTTCAAAACAAAACATATTTATAGGCTATTAATATGTCGAGTCTGGTGTGCATGTTGAGGTATTACATAACACATTGTTCCCTGTGGATTAGCCTACAGAACAAGTTCCAGTTCTCTAATTCTCTCAGTGAGTTCATTAACATTCACCACAGATGCTAATTTCATAATTGTAGCTACTGCCTCAGCATAAAAAAAAGAACTGAAAACACTCTGCAAGGTCATATGTCTGAACTGTGCTGCTCTTCTTGATAGATAGATAGATAGATAGATAGATAGATAGATAGATAGATAGATAGATAGATAGATAGATAGATAGATATCCTTCACTACCCTGTAATGTATCAGTACCAAAGATACCCTATTTTCTATTGTTTATAAACCGTCTTTGTCAGTACTGCAACAAACTGCAGCATCTCGTACACGACTGACAAATTTGAAAATTTTCAATACAAGTTCACGGCTGAAGCTAAATATCTCGGGAACCCGTGAACGCAGCACGGTGCCACGTCAGCTGATCTGCGCCGCATCCCCGTCAAAACTCACGTGAGTCCCTGCGTCACGTGACAGTCTGGACCTGGACCCAACATGGCTGCAGCACCACAGTGAGTTTACTCCTCTGATTCTCGACTGGGCATAGAAAAAGTGTGTTTTAATTTAAGGCAGATCACTTACGGAGTCGTTTTAGCTGTTTACCGCCACAACGCAGCGGCACATAGACGTCACTTCGCTGTGGTCTCGGTGACAGTAAATCAGTTGTCATGGAGATATAGAGTTACTACACTGTGTAATTTAAAACCATGTTTTCAGCTCTATGGTTTGCAGGTTAGTGAACTTTCTCCTTGTTAAAGGGAAGACAAGACTTGTCAGTATTACTGCTGCGTTCAGTGTCAAGTCGAGCAGCTCAGACGTTCAGTTTACTTCCTGTCACACGAGTCAGTGTCAGTTAAAGCGCAACTTGTAATGTGATGATTTAGAGAGAATGAACCAGTGTGTTAAGGTCCTTCACAAAGGTTTGAAGAAGAGAAAGAAGTGTGCAACAGTTCACAAGTAATAGGCTAGTAATTTAGATATAAGGTTTTTATAGCCTATTGATTTGCTAACTTCTTTTCAAAAGCTCAAAAAGTGACAATTCACATTCATTCCTTGAGAGGTTGTAGCCTACCTAACCTTGAAGACAGTTTTTTTCTGGATTAGAAATGATAATGAAACTCTCTGAGTAAAATAAAAAGATTAGTGCTTTCTAGGCTACTCCCTCATTTTCAGACATCTGCCTTTCGTAATAGTTACAGTGAAGGTTGCTCATGTTTCATGGTGAATGTGCCAAATCTGAGCCACTGAGCTAAACTACTGGTGAATGACTAAGCTTTGTAGGCTACCTGGTCAATTTATTGCACCCCACTGCTAAAATCATCAAAACCAACAGTATAATTTTAGGTTTTCTTCTCTCAGGGCGACATAATGTTGTTTTGGTGTCAACATGATGTAGGCTAGCCTACTATGGCTACATCAAACAGTGCTGAGCTGTATAATTATCTAATGATCAAGAGAACAAGTTTTATATTCTTGTACTGATGATACATAGATAACGCTACATAAGAGAATCTGCTTTGATAAATGTCAGCAGTCAGCAGATGTAAAACAATCTCTGCCTGAGATCTCCTGCTCACAGATTACTGCACACGTTACGATGTTATATAATCCAGTGCAAAACTTGAGACTGTGCCTCCACAACGTAACCTCAAGTTTAATGGCTAAGATCACTGACACAGTGAGGCTTGGGATTTCAGTTCAGATCATGTTTGTGTTTTCTCCATCAGTAACACTATTTATCAGCTCCCTATAGGCAACCTGTCGTCTCAGTTACACCTGTAAAGTCAGTGAACGGTACAGAAATCCTTGAGCCGTAAAATACTGTGAGGTTATGGATTAACCTTTGGTTCTTTCCAGACTGAGTCAGATATGTTCTGTTTGTTATCTTATCTCTAAGGACACAGCCAGAGACCAAGACCTCTCAGTTACAATCTGGTCGATTTCTTACTCTCTGTATCCTAAACCGTTCTGAAGGCTGTGGTTCACCCACCTCTTCAGGCTCAGATCTACTGACCAAATCCTGAGGATTCACCCCACAGAACATAACGGTCTCAGCTCCCTGCTCTGTGGATGCATGAATCTGAAGTCTCCATAAGATCATAGTGAAATGCAATCAGAAGAGCCCCTCATGTGTATAGGAATTTTGTTTTCTACTGTAATTATGGACAATTCAAATTGTTTGTACCTAGGGTTGTTGTAGTCATATGATATTAAATCTAAGCTATGTGGAAACATGTTTTAGAAACTTTTAAAAATAGTTTTTAAGTACTAGGCTAGTTGACTGAACAAGGATGTCAGTCACTGAATGATGGTGAGACAGTGAGGGTCAGATTTATGCCACTCTCCCCAAGTATTCAGCACCACCCAATCCCCTTTCTCCCTGCCCCTTCAGACCTGTCTACTGGCTGGGTAACGACACCCTCAGGGTGTCTGCTGCCCTTTTTGCCGAAAACCGTCAACGACTGTGCCGAGGACTGAAAGCCAAAGAGGGAGTGGTGCCAAAGTCAGTGGTGGTGCTGCAGGGAGGAGAGCAGAAGCAGAGGTACTGCACGGACACAGACCTCCTTTTCAGGCAGGTAAGTTGTTTTTATTTGACTCTGGGATTGCTGCAAAACTGAGGCTCAGATGAGGGTGGAAGGTTTTGCATTTATGAATCCGTCTATGTGACTCATACAGGTCCTGAGCCATCTCAAGTTAAAAGTCACTGGGCTCATTTCCTCTCTGTTGGTTGTTCCTTGATCCCTTAAAACCTTCAGAGGGTTTTCTACCGAGGTGACCTCACCGCACTTCTGTCAGGATCCGTCCACACAACGACATTCACTATTTTTAACTCATTGAGTGCCATTGACGTATATATACGTCAATCAAAATCCAACGCTTGAGTGCCATTGATACGTCAAATGCAGTTTTCTGCGGCTGGTAAATGGGGACGCTGTTGCGCACACTGTGAGTAATTTTGGGGCTTCTGGGATGTGTAGAACGAATGAGACTGTAGATCAGACCAAGAAGTGAAGAGGAAGGAGAAGACGAGTGCGATCGGTACAGAGATAAAAAAGTTGGGAAAAGTTTCTATTTCTAGAGGAAAACGACGGGCAGAGCCTGGAACAAGTGTAACGTGGAGCTGGAGGAAGCTTAGCCACGGATGCTATTAGCATAGCTCCAGCATGAAGTGATCGGAGGAGGCAGGAAAGGTAAACTCATAGATGATCAGCACCGAAATGCCGAAGCGAAAGCGGATCGCGGAGTCAGTTTCACCAGTTGCTGTAAACCGACGTCGTGACGACGAACCGAGAGATCAGCGCGGTGAGTCGCTGCCGCGGCCGCGTCCAGCAGAGAGGCTGAAGACGCCACGACGTCTCACTCCCTACTTCAGAGACGAGGCGAAGCAGCAGCAGGAGGAGAAGTAGGAGAGGGGAGGGGCAGAGAGGGGGAGAGGAGGGGGGAGGAGAGGGTGAGGGGGCAGCAACTGCAGGAGGAGTAGGAGAGCAGGCATCACTCTGTATAGTAGGACTCCTACTTGTTGTATTTTAGTTTTTTTTTTTTTTTGTACAATGAAAAAACATGTGAAATGAAATTTTCAGATGTCTTACATGTTTTTGAAGCCAAAATTAAAACGGATAAATCACTGTTTTTCTTGAGAGACTCTCTTTCACAAAAATGCATTTTTCTCAGCTTTCTAGAAAAAAAGTGGTCTTTTTGGTGCAACCAGGCTCTATTCAACTTAAGATAAATTAAGAATGGAACAAGGTACAAACAAATGGTTTTTTCCCTAGTTAAATAGAGAGTCTCCTCTTTCCTTTGAGCTATTTTGTGTTTTCAGAGTCATAATACAAAATATTCTCTTGGTCTTAAAATATTACTCAAAATGCCCCGAAACGCTGGCACATGGCACTGACCATTTTATAAAAGGGCTGGCACTCAATGAGTTAAACAAAACGATTTCTGTTCAGGCAACTGTTTAAGCTCCACCTCAGAACTGAAATCTGTCTCTACATGAGCAATCAAGTCCATCCAATCCAGAGTGGTCTTGGTGGGAGGTGGAAAAGTAAAAGAGTTGAGTTTGAAATAAAACATGGTGGTGTGGACGTAGCCTTATTAGTCGGGTCCAGTTCTGAACTTCTCTGATAGTGTTAATTGCTGCTCTGTATTCACCAGTAAATCCAACTGGTCTGATAAGGGACAGCATCATCTCCTTTCCTCTTGTGTAATAATCTAACCAGAATATGCTGACACCCTGCTTTCTTCAAACTGACTATTACCGTTTCCTCCACTAATGTTCTGGCTGATTGTCTCACTTCTGTAGGAGTCTTTCTTCCACTGGGCCTTTGGAGTGACTGAGCCTGACTGTTATGGAGCCATTGATGTGGACACTGGGAAATCCATCCTTTTTGTTCCCAAACTGCCTGAAAGCTATGCCACTTGGATGGGAGAGTGAGTCACACTAATCCTCAAAGAGCTGTGGACATGGCCAACAATCATCAATTGTTGGCCATGTCAAACAGCAGAATCATATTTGTATTAGATTAGTTCATTATATATCATATTCAGCCAAACTATATATAAGTTTCACCTCAGTGATACATTTGACCTCAGTGATACAAATGCCCTTTAGTATTTTCAGTGCACATGCTACACAATAAATGTAGATGTACAGTATGTGTTAATTAATTTTCTTGGACATTTTTAATCCTCTTGTGAAATTCTGAAACAACAACTTGTCAAAATGACATGAACGTGCAGAGGAACAAGAGTCATTTACACATCTGTCTACTTTCTTTGAAAACCTGATGACGAGCTGATCGCTGCACTCGGCAGATTTTATGAGCACAGTTACAAAGAAGTTAATGAGTGAAACTGTGATGCTGCAGAAACAACCTGCAGATTCTTGACCATGTCACATGTTAGTACTTCTCTGATCTAAAACCTCAATCTGTTGTCAGCTGATGGGTCACTCAGGAGATACGTGATCAGATTTCAATGCACTTCTCTCTTTATTCAGTTTGTTTAAATTTTCTTGGTCTGTTTTTGTTCTTTTCTTTACCACCTGTGTGTTTTGTGTGTTGACAGGATCTTTTCTAAAGAGCACTTCAAGGCAAAGTACGCTGTTGATGAGGTGAAATACACCTGTGATGTAAGTCAGTCTCTGCTGCCGTTGGCCTCCGTGTGTGTGTGTGTGTGTGTGTGTGTGTGTGTGACAGAGAGTGACCTTGTAACTGAACCTTGATGTGAAGTCACCCAGCTATGAAGTAACAGGAAAGGACATCAGTGTCTCCATAGACTGTTTTAAAGGTGAAAGTCACCCTTCTCTTATTTGAACCTCCTGGCTAAAAGAAAACCCAAACAAACAATGGTTTTGGTGTCACCAGAGGCACCAGATACACTTTGGTCCAGAGTCTGGACCTGCATCATTATCTGCTCAACTAAACTAAACCATTTAATTCAAGGGGATTAAAACAAAAATAAACATGCATGGATTTATTTAGACATACTCTCTACAGTCTGTGTGCCTTTTGCATGTGTTTAGATGTGCTTGTGCACAGATTTGTGTGAGAGGATGTAAAAGCTTTGGGGGGAAAGTCATGACACCAGTGGATGTGTGAGAAAATGTTGACAGTAGACGTGCTCAAACAAAGATTGTAGAGCATCAGAGTGATAATTAAATTTGTTGCAACAGTTCAGCAGTGTGCACATCTCTGGCCACCAAAACTCTACAGGGGGGTTGGTTTTGATTTTTCACTCTAAATGTGCAACCTGCACCTTCGTCCTCTTCTTTTTAACCATCTAGTCTAAAAATACACCCACCTCTTCAAACTGTCTGTACTTGCGTACTTTGAGACTTGGTAGGTGTTGACAGCAGATTCCCAGGAGAGATTTATTGGACGGCTGACAGCTTTTTAGACATGTTGAAAATGTGCACGTTGACAAATCAAAATAATATTTTCAGGCTACAATAAAACAACTACCACCGGCCAACAAATCACTGGGAGATTTGCATTGAAAATGATCACATTCAATTTCTATATTCACGCTGTAACCCTGTGATGACTCACCCGCTGATATTTCAGGTATTTTTACACCTGCCTGAGGTGTTAGATTTTCTAATTAGTCACAGTTTGAGGTGCAGCCTCACTGATCTGCAGTTTAATATTAGAAAACATGAAATCATACAATAACTGCCTCTGCGTTTGTTTAGCTAATTCTGTCATCTAATGAGACACAGACACTAGTATTGACAGTTCAGTTGGCAGTGCTGCCTACAGAAGGGCTAAAGAAGCAACAATGTGTAATACACCAGGTAAAAGAGACCAAAGATAAAACATATCAAACATGATGCAAAAGTATTTGACAACAGGTAAAGAGCAGCAATTGAACATGAAAGAACAATAACAAAGAAGCACTTCTCTATCTTAAAGGGATATTTCAACAATTTGGTAAATTCACCTATTGCCATAATGCCTATAGTTCCTATTTCCTTTAATTGTCGGTGCAAGCTGTTTTGAGATTGTCTGGGCAGAGACGTGAGCTGTTCAGCTAACGCAATAGAGGCTCATGGTATTTCTACGTTTCCCTCATCAAACTAAATACACATTCCAACAACTCCAAAACGCTCTCATGGACAAGTTGTGATCTGCACATTCGCCACGCTGTGAAATAATAATGCATTATGTAACATTACGACACATGAAACAAATACTCTGAAGTACTTTCGCTTTTGAAATCATTCTGCCGAGCAGCCGTGTCAGGAATGTAGTTCCAGCTACGCATTTGCCTGGAAAATAACTCCGTCTTGTAACATTCCATTATTATTTCATAGCGTGGCGAATGTGCAGGTCACAACTTGTCCACAAGAACGATTTGGAGTTGTTGGATTGTGTATTTGATGAGTTTGATGAGGGAAAGCCTGGAAATACCGTGCGCCATGCAGAGCTCACGTCTGTCTGCCCCGCGGGTCTAAAAATACCTTGCTCCGAAAATTAAAAGTAAAGAACCTACCCCTAAGACTATAAAGGTTTATGGCAATAGGCGAATTTGCCAAAATGTTGAAATATCCCTTTAAACATCCCAAAAGTTCATATTTCAAATTATTCAATGCAGGAGTTTGTGGAGAAAGATCATGTTTGAAGCATCTGGCAGCTGAGTTTATTGCTGGTAGAGGTTTCATATCAATATTTTTGTATCTGTTACAATACTGTTGGAAAATTTCAAGTATGTGCAGCGAGTCACACTTGCCCTCAAATTTATCTTTCTCAGCTGAAAGTCAGCTCTTCAATTTAAAAAATGATCACATTGATTTTTGTTATTTGTGAGTTTTGTCACACTTCAGAAAAATCCTCATTACTCTGAACTTCAAAGTTAAGTTTTTACTGACTGTGTTTTACTCAGCAGCAAACTGTATTTGTGAAAAGATTTAAAATGAAATGCATTCAAGACTTATTCATGTCTCTCATTTTTCATATTTTAAGTCAAAACGTGATGAACAATATTGTCACAGCTGATCACCAATTAAAAATGTGTGGTCATGTTAATATCTAATCATTTAAACCGTGGCAATTAGTCCAGTGTCTAAAAAACAGCAGAGACAATGCAGTGAATGCTTTAGGAAGCCAGTTTTAGTAATAAAGACAGCATCACCACAGCGCCTGCGAACACAGTCAAGGATCTGTTATCTGACATTTTGGCTGTCGGCAGAGGAGTAATATTGTCTCTTGAGCTTTGTCATTCAGTTTCCTGCCGAGTACAGAGAGACCATGAAGCCACAATGGCGCCTGTCAGAGTGACCTTTATTCTGCAGCATGAGAGGAGAATAAAACTGGAACTTGTTGTTTGTGCTGCTCTGTTGTTGTTGTTGTTGTTGTCTCTGTCTAATTACTCCATGTCTTCTTCCATCCAGATTGTTGATGTCCTGTCCAGCCTGAAACCAGCTGTGCTCCTGACTCTGGTATGCATCACGTACTCCTTCCTGACTCCAGCCACTGATACATTTGCTCAATAGCAGGTGACGGCTCACAAGTATTTTCCTGAACCAGTGTTGGTTGGTGGTTTGTAAAAGTTCCAGTCAGACCCTGTGTTAGCTGCTACTGAAGATGTATTGTGAGACTTTAAATCAAGTCCTGTGACTAACTCTACAGTTGTTCTTTGGTTGAATAAAAACCAACTTAATGCACTCTACTGACACTTGAATGCACTCATCATGATGTTTTTCTTTCCACACAGCGAGGACAGAACACAGACAGTGGGAGCATCTGCCGTGAAGCCTCCTTTGAAGGAATTAGTGGGTGCGTTTAATTGGCATCAATTTGCATTAACATAATTATACTTTGTTTGTTGAGGCTATTTTTTCCTTTTGGAACCAAGGATACAACCGACTGTTGTGAATACCGATTGTTACTGATTAAACCCATTCTGAATATAATTAATTAAGCAATGAATCTCGCTTTTGCTTGTTAGTAGTCGATTGATGGCAATGTTACTGTTGTCCTTAGCACTGGTCTTTGTTCTTGTTTTAACTACACAGTTTTATCTACTCCACACTCTGGCCCCAACTGCTTTGAAAAATAACTAAAATACTTATTTTAAAGGTCATATCATCAGATGACTTTGTATTAATTATGCTGTTCTGTCTTCTTACTTTTTTTTTTACATCAGCTTCCAAGTAAACAACACTCTTCTACACCCAGTCATTGTGGAGTGGTAAGTAATCAAAAGTTGTTTTATCATATTACTGACAAAGTCGAACCAAAATATGAATGAAGACCAACAGTGTTTTCACTCAGATTCTTTTAAAATATAAAAACACCTCTGCAATTACAGCTGCCTAGTCAGGTAACTGTGTGTGTGTACAATCAGAAACAGGGGCTTCTCTCTGAGTTGTATTTTCCTCCGTCTCAGAGTCAGGAGCCAGTGCGCACAGATGTAATGGACTTCGTGCTCGCCTGCTTGTCCTTGGCATTAGTGTGCACCCTCCAGATGAATTGACATTTTCTGAAATAAGGAGGAATGTTTTGCAGGCACACCTCCTGGGGAGACAGACTTGATAGATTGATTTAACTTTCATTAGCGTTGCTATTGGTTACCACTGCTTTGTGTAATTTGCTCGGTTCTATTATCGTAGAGATCCGTAATACTCTCCAGTATGTATTTCAACCCAAGCTGTTTAAGGTCCAGCTACTTTTCATCTAACTCAAATAAATAAGCAGACACAACACTTGATTTGTAACATGGTGAAAAACCTTAAATTTAAAGACTGTGTTAGATTCTGTTCTGGTTTAATACACTGTCATCAGCGCTGCAGCACTAGATTATGAGATCATTTCCCTCTGGTATTTCAACAAATGACAGATCCCTTTTTATAGGCAACATCTCCGGGAAAGATGGAGGAAACATTTCTTCTCTGCATCAGGTGGTCTTTAAGCCATGTATACTCACATAGGCTAATCAAAATACAATTGCAGCATTCCCTGAACTTAAAATGTGAGTTGTATGAATTCTTTATGGTGCTCGACTGTACTGACTTCATAGTGTGCATCGATAAACTGGTAGTGTTATGATCAGAGCGGGAGAGATCTGGTGTCTCACTTCTTGATGTCTTTGTCTGCAGCCGTCTCCTTAAGACTGATATGGAGCTGGAGGTCCTGCGCTACACCAACAGGATTTCCAGTGAAGCCCACAAAATGGTGAGGTCCTTGTTTTTCAATTACAATTCATTTTAAATCAAACAATAAAAGACAGAAATGGAAAGTTAGAGCTGTAAGTTAACCACCTAAAGTGTCAAGAGACAGTGTATTAAGCAGCTTATTCAGTATAAAACCAGCACAAAGTATTCAAAGATGTCAGGACCCTGAGGCTATAAACTGTTTAAATGCTATAATTAACAGATATAACCTTTGACCAATAAGCTGCAACATTAAAGGTCGTGCACAGGATTTAATTTTATTAGTACAAATAATTTTCAAGGATCCAGGAGCAGTTAACCATACAAGAAATCTGTCTTTTTAAATCGCTGTTAATATTAAGTGTGATCATTAGACCTAGAGGTATGTTTTACCCATGATTCCCTAAAGCTACCCATTTCAGTAGATTTGTGACATGACATGAGTTAACGTGGTAAAATGTTCTCCCAAATCAATAGTAATACTACTACTTACTATACTAACCACATGCACTGTAATCACACTCTTTAACTGTAGATCATGAAGCATGTGAAACCTGGACAGAATGAATATGAAATGGAGAGGTAAGTGCTTCATTGTGTCAGTGTATCAGCTGATGACTTTGCATGATTCAGACTTTACACCCTGCTGGTTCACCCAGCAGAGCGTATAACTCCAATAGTGTGTAATTGTTTTATAGGTACACAAGAATTTGTGTTCTGTACTCCTCTGCCTGTTGGGACTGTATTATGTAATAACACCTGCTTCACAGGCCTGTTGTGATAGTGGTACTGTAGATGTGGTACTGTCAGGTGACCATCATGCTTTATTGTCTGCTTTAAATGTTTTAAAATCAATAAAAAAAAGGGACAAGATGTGCAGACAGATTATTGTGGACAGAGAGCTGTAATCAAATCAATGATAAATCTAGTTGAAGAACTTAAAAAAACACATTTTACCAGCACCTTCAAAAGTGGCTGATTGTAGCATGTAGATTTAAGTTATTACATTATTATTTCCACTTCAGATGTCAACCAGTGACAGTCTCATGAAAACTGATTTAGGCAGGATTCCATACATGAAGGAACCAATCCCATGAACGTGCACTAACAAACAAACCAAATAACAAATAAAAGATGCTAACACTAACTATTCTGATATATCTGCTCGACGCTAATTTTGGTGCGTGACAAACTACTCGCTTGTTTTAATACACACTGCACTTTCAGCACTCACCAAAGACTGGTCAGTGCAGAGAGTAAGAGTTTGAATTAGCACAGCCACTAAGACTGTGTCAGCCAACTCAGACTACCCAGACTAATGAGGAATAATTCCTGGTTCTGCTGTTGTTCTGTGGGGAAAATCAGATTTACCTAAATATAAATAATAGCAGAGTGTCTGGAGAGAGACCTCAGGAGACTGTGGACAATTATATGAAATATTATATGTTTTTAGTACAGCTGTTAGTCACAACAGCAAGAACCAGAAAAATGTCCAGTAAAAAAAAAAGTTTCCTTTTTCTGACTTTTGTTTTCCAGCTTGTTCCAGCACTACTGCTACACCAAAGGAGGGATGCGCCACACCTCGTACACGTGTATCTGTGGAACGTAAGGCTTTTTCAATTAGTCCTGTACCTGCTTTATTCCTGACTTAATTTCTTACTGTAAGTGCTTTCTACATGTTGTAATAATTGTACACGCATCTGAAAAGCTCTAATAGCAAGAACAATATACAGCAGAACATCTTTCAAACCTATGTGGTTTTCTGAAGCAGAGGAAGTGTCGCTCTGTGACCCTGCTGAGTCTCCAGCATCTTGTCGACTGAAACAAATCATGTTCACTAACACTGTACATCACCCATGGATGAAGAATTCTGAGATGTTGTTGTTAATCATGTTAAGGTCATGTATAATGAGCACCTTCAGAGGAAAATTGTCAAGGATGCATGTTGTTTTGCATTATTTTGCATCTTGCAAGGACGATGCTGTCCTGAAAAACACTGTTCACTTCATTCAGCTGTAATAAATGCTTTATATTAGTCACATTTAGTGCAGTTACTACTGTGTAGTGCAGTTGTTATTAGTAGTGTTACTGTTTATCCGTTTTTAAACTCATCAATGCATCATGTGTCCAACACTAGGGGCAATAATTCCTCTGTTCTCCACTATGGCCATGCTGGGGCTCCCAATGATAAGAAAATTGAGGATGGAGACATGTGGTGAGTAGCTTTCTCAAGAGAGCAGGAGCAGGAGCTGTAGTGTCATTGTCAGACTAATTGTTGCATTGTTACGGTTCTGTTAAAGTTGTGATCTTGAGTGTTGCTGCCATCTGTGAATGTCCATTACTGTAAACAGCTCAAAAACATTTTGGGCACAAACTCACAGCACTTTGGAAATACATTTGACTGAATCAGTGCTGATGTCTTGTGCCCTGCAGTCTGTTTGACATGGGTGGAGAGTACTACTGCTACTCTTCTGACATCACCTGCTCCTTCCCAGCCAATGGCAAGTTCACCCCAGACCAGAGGGCCATCTATGAAGCTGTCCTCAAGTCATCCCTAGCTGTCATGGCTGCACTCAAACCAGGTTAACATTGTTAAACTTATAACTTATACGAAAGTAAAGTGAATGAAAGTAATCATACTTGGCCTTATCTTTCGTTCCCATACATATGTATTCTTGAAACCTTGGACTTTAAAATTGGAGTCCACGCAAAGATTTTTCTCCACGCAAAGATTTTTCTGCTTTTCATAAACAAAGTGTTTTTCGTTGAAGGTGTGAAGTGGACTGACATGCACCGCCTGGCTGACCGGGTTCACCTGGATGAGCTGGTGAAGATCGGCATCCTGAATGGCAGCGTGGAGGACATGATGAAGGTCCACATGGGCTCCGTCTTCATGCCCCACGGCCTGGGACACCTGCTGGGTATCGATGTGCACGATGTGGGAGGCTACCCTGAGGTGAGAGGACAAAAAACTTGAAATCTCAGATTCCTCACCTTAGGAGAGAGCTGTGTTATGTTGACTTGAACAAACTGTGTTGCTTCTCAGGGGACAGAACGCATCAATGAGCCTGGACTGAGGAGTCTTCGTATGGGCCGCCTGGTGCAGGAGAGGATGGTCCTCACTGTGGAGCCTGGCATCTACTTCATCAACCATCTGCTGGACCAGGCCCTGGCAAACTCCACCCAGAGCTGCTTCATCAACAACCAAGTGCTGGCCCGCTTCCGTGGGTTTGGAGGGGTCAGTCTGCTGCTTGTGCTGTAGATGGTTTATCGTTTGTAAAGATTCATTTCATTCAGGGTTATGGTGCCTAAGCCATCGTGTGATATGAGGAACTTTTGGACATTTGATCCACCATATTGAGCAGATGAAGTTTTTATGTGTGTTGCAGAATTTAGCATCCACTGAGTTTGCTTTTTAACATCTCTCTCTTTAATTCTAACATGTTTAACTGACCACTGTTTCACTAATGTGTGCAGGTTCGCATTGAGGACGACATAGCAGTGACAGCAAACGGTATCGAGCTGCTGACCTGTGTCCCTCGCACCGTGGAGGAGATCGAGGCTTTCATGGCCGACTCTGGAAAAACTTTCAGCCCCGTCGTCACCAATGAGAAAGTCTGAAAATCAGAGCTGTACGCTGCAGTGGCCTCTCAATCATATCTCACTTACAGAACAGATTAATGATAAATAGAATTAATGCATGACTGAGCAAAACAAGCCAAATCAAGACTTTCATACAGTATTTTCTTTAAGGTTTTCTAATGGTTTGAAAATCATGATGTGAAGTGTTAGTAACAGTCACTGTAGGGGTGACTGCTGCCTTAGTCCAGATTTCTGTGCCATCACAGAAAAGAGATTCAATCTAATCTTTTAAAAAATATATATAATTCTTATTCTTCTATGTGTCTCTTTGTAAACATTCACAAAGACCTTGTGAAATTAAATGAAACATTTAATTTGCAACTGTGTTTGTCATTTTTTTTTGTATTAAAAAACAATCATTTTATAAAACTCATACAAATCAGTGTATCCAAAGTTTTTCTGAACCAGGCAACTAGAGCAGACTCTTCTCTATGGAAATTTCCTAATAGGTAATAATAATTGTTTAATAATTTACTATTTCAGATAACAGATAAAGAAGTTAGGAGATGTTCTTTTACCTTTTGACTGGTTGTCAACCTGCAGCCGTCAGATGACGCTTATGAGGAAGATTGCAGGTTGACAGTCAAAATATGTAAAGGTAAAAGAACATCTTCTAACTTTTTTGTCAGTTTAAAAGAAAGAATAAAACTATGGATTTTGCCCGAGTCTGTGCTGGGAAACAACAACATTTATTAGAACAAAGAGGAAAAATAAACCCCAGGAAATTAAACAATAAACCAAACACAGTAGAGCCTCACAGCGAGCTGCCACCTACTCACCCCTATACTTATTACTTCATGTCTCTAGTCTCTGTAGAAACACACTGTTTTACTTATATTATGACACATTTTACCTCATCAACAAATTGCAGCTCCTGTGATTGTATATTGCACTTGCCCATATTGCGTTTTTGAAAGCATGTGATAACTGTTGTTTTCAACTGAAGGGCAATTTATTTCCTCCCTGCACCAACAGTGTGTGACTGGAAGAAAGTTCCAAGTGATTGAATTGAAAACACTTCATCTAAAGTTTTTAACACTAATCAAAGAACAAAGGTACAGTAGAAGGGAGGGAGAGGTCTGTAATTCTGTCTGTCATATACATAGTGGGGCTGTCAGAGTTGGAAATGGAGAGCATCAACAAAATGTCTTGGAAATGTATGGAAACAATGGCAGTTTGTACAAACACAGTACAAAATGCTAATGTGTGTGTTTGGGAACGAAGAATGGGAAAGTGGAGTAAAAAGTGGTGAAAATTACATGCTGATGTTTCAACTGCAACAAAGCAAAGTGATCACATCAAAAACATCAAGCCATTTTAAATTCAGGATTGAAAAGGAATTGTTATATATGGCAAGTAAGAGATGCATTCCTTTAACAAAATGATTTTTATTTTATTCACTTCCATCATAATGAATGAAATGTAACCTTCAGGCAAATGCATCTTTAGAGAGAAATATTTTCAACTCCTTCGATTCCTATAGTAAATACACTTACTGCGTCACACCGCCTTAAATAATCCCCTTCTATGCTCATGAAAGAAGTAATCAAAAGAAACACTATTAAAATTTTAATTATTCTTGTGCATGACTGGGTAGGGCAATTGGTTGCATTGTAGTGCATCACAACAATACTGTCATAGAGAGCATGGACGATATATAGGCTGTTGCTGAGGCTGCTGAGGTTGCATTTCAAGTTCAGAGCCAATGGCCGTCTACCACAGGCTGATCTGTTCTGACAGATCCACTGATACACCTGGGAAAGAGGGCTCCAGATACAGAAATCCCTGAGCCATGAAATATCTAAAGAAATATTTAAAGAGTCCAGCCTGAATCAGTTGTTGCATTTGTTGTATTTAGAGTAAAACCAAGTGTCAGCTGAGTGTTGAGCTGAATCCTGTCAATACAGTTAGACGTAAGGTTGTGACAATCAAATGCTCCACTGCAGGATGAAATAACAACATAAAAGATGTCTTTGGTGTTTAAACTCTATTGTGTCATGAAAAGGGACTGAAGAAGCTGTGTGAAGTCTAGCCAGCCTGTTGTCCTCTGTCCAATGGCTGGGTAATGACACCCAGAGGGTGTCTGCTGTCCTTTTTGCTGAGAACCTCTAAAGACAGAGTGGTGCCAAAGTGAGTGCAGGTGCTGCAGAGAGGAGATCAGGAGCCGAGCCATTGCTCAGACACAGACCTCCTTTCCAGGCAGGTGAAACTGGAGTTGATTCTGGGACATGGAGTTGATTCTGGGACATGCATTACACTCAGTGAGGGTATGCTTTTATTCACTCAGTAATGTAATGAAAATGTAATCCACAGGCAGTTTGAGACCACTGTTTTTTGTTTTTAGAAAGTGGAGTTCACCTTTAGATCATTGAATGCAGTATGTGGAGCCATGATATCGGGGTATTCTTTTTAAAATGCAGATCTTTATCTTGATTATTTTCTCTAGATGTTTGCCTCAGATGAATATCCTTGGATCAATGATGATACTTTAACAAGACATTTCTATGAGTCACTCTTCACATCCCTCTTTCACATGGCTGTATGGAGGCACTTCACCTGGTTAGTAACTAATGGACTCATTATGTTACTGTTAAGCACAGGGTGATCATCTTGTATCTACATTTAAACAATTTAAACAGTTATCATTTTAGTATCTAATCAATTTCTGTTGTGGCAATTAATTATACCAGAGAGGCCACGAAGCCACAGAGGCTCCTGTCAGACTGACCTTTATTCTGCAGCAGCAGCAGAAGAAATCTAGTGCTTCTTGTTTGTGTCGCTGTGTGTGTGTGTGTGTGTGTGTGTGTGTGTGTGTGTGTGTGTGTGTGTGTGTGTCTCCTAATTACTCCCTGTCAGCATCCCTGCTGATTGTTGACGTCCTGTCCAACCTCAAATCAGCAGTGCTCCTCACACATTTTGGTTTCTTCCCTGCAGTATGCAGTTACCAGCTTCAGCCACTAGTTCCTCTGAATACGACAAGTGTAAATTCTTATTTTACATTGGATGGTTGTGATAATGTGAGACCAGACTTGCCAGACTTTTCATTTCAGATAATGGATTTGATTATCAGCCTGGAAATAAACTCATTTGATGCATTGTCTTGCCATTTGGAGGCACTTGTCAAGTCATTTCACTGGTTCTTTCTGTTTGTTTTTCTTTCCACAGAGCGAGAACAGACCAAACAGAGGGAGCATCTGCCATGAAAGCTCCTTTGAAGGAATTAGTCAGTATGTTTAATTGGTATCTGTTTACAACAACATGATTAGACTCATGCATATTGATTGTTGCTTGTTAATTAATTAAAAAAAATTGCTTCTGCATGTTAGTTGCCAGTTAACTGGCAACTTTACATTGTCCTTAACACTGGTCTTTCCTCTTAGCCTTTTATTAAACACTGTGACCTTAACTCTTAATTTACAATATATTACTTATTCTAAAGTTCACTTTATTTGCTTTCATCAGTTTTTAACTGATATACACTCATTGTGGAATGATAGTTTATTTTACAACAAACATCTCAAAAAGTCAACTCAAGATATTGTAAAAATAAAGACTGCAGCATCTTCCACAATTACCTAAAACTGTGCTCAGTTAAATTCTCACAAACCTTTGTAATCACATATGTCCAGTCATTTAGTGGTTAGATGAATGAGATTTTGGTGCATTTAGAGCTGTAAGTTGGCCTCTACAGCGCTCTGCACCCAGACACACACGTCAGACCTGAAATGTCCTTACTTCAGCGCCATCAAGTGGCATTAACAGGACTGACACTGTAGTAAATGTCAGTACAGACACTAAAGCTAAATGTTAAATGTTTTCTCTACAGAATTGTGGCATGGGAATAAATGTTGTTATTAATGTAAATTAAAATTTGCCTTGCTTTGAGAGCTGGTCCAGTGGTTTTTCATCCATATATCCCAGTGTAGGTGTATGTATTTGACACCTGGAGGAGTAATAGTAACATTTTCTCACTGGATCCTCTTCTTTATGGCAATGATGTAAAACCCGTATTTTAGTGTTTGCACCATTAGAAGAATCAGGAAATGTGGCCTCGTCATCACACAATGTTGTGATGCTGTTAAAATTTAACAAAGTGTTTGATGTGCTTGATCGCCTGATGATTAAAGAATGAGTGCTGAATGAATTATTGAAAAACATGCAGTCAGGAAAAGGGCAGTGAAAGTCCTTCAGCTAATGAAGATGAGTACTACTGCTTTATTTCTCTTGGGTGTTTGTTTTCTTTCTTTGTTTTACTCACCAATGTAGGAATGAGCTATACCTTTTGTCCAAGTACTTACCATACCACATCTTTCTTGGAAATTAGAGGTCAGATATTTTCCTGTCCAAATTAAGAGTTTGAAATATGATCACCACAGACGCACTGTGAAGAGAAGGGCGAAGAAACACTGAAGAAAAGCTGATGCTGTACTGAAATACATAATTTAATTACATTTGTGCCATAGCTGTCACTTTGTGGTATGATAAATTATTCATGTAAAGTTATTATTTATCTCTCGTTTTTAATTCAAGCGTGACATTATTCACTACCAGAGGCAATAATTATCCGATGACAAGAGAATTACAGATGAAGACATGGTGAGTGGCTTAATTTTGAACTTTAAACTGTTTCATTATTTAATTTATTCGGATGCGAACGCTAACTTTAACTAACACACTCATCATGCATTATTTCTGACCTGCAAAGTCTGTCTGTGAAAATTACACTGTGCGTTATGTTATTGTGAAATGTAATACTCTTGTGAGCTCGGATCTTTAAAGGTTCCAACATTTTCAAAAGAACAAATATTGTTCATTTGTTTTTTCACACAGTTGGAGTCCTGAAGATCATATTTTCTTTTTAAAATAGGCTACTGCTCAAAGTAAAATGTGAGCCTAGTTTTATTACTATATTTTGAGAGGTTTTTCAGGCTTGTGGTTATCAACATATACTTCAGTCACTAATTTTTTGGATTAAGTGCCCTTTTGCCCATCGGTATGAAGAGAGGTGAAAGTGTGTGAGTTTGTTTGTCTCTACATGTCATCTCACAGTCAGTTGAACTAACTGAGTACAAATTACGCACCTACACAAAAGGTAAAATGGTAATAGTTGTTTCTTTTCCAAGCCTATAAATTCCAAAAACTTCAAGTCAAAGAATGTCAAATGAAGGTCTACATTGACTCCGCTTTTATATCCCACGGCCTGGGACACCTGCTGGGTATCGATGTGCATAATGTGGGAGGCTACCCTGACGTGAGAGGACACAAGATTAAATTCTCAAATTCTTAACATCACAACATCCAGTAGACAGAGGAAGAGGAAAACACACTTGTTCCTCCTGTAAGATTATGGTGGAGTAAATTGTGTAGCCTATGGTTCTACACTTCTTACTCAAAGAGAAACAGTGTGATGTGTCATTGTTTTGAAGTTTTGAACCCAAACGAATTCATACAAAAGCGCAACTCACTACAATATTTTGGAGGGAATTAATGAGCCATGACTGAGGAGTCTTCTGAAGGGCCACCTGCTGAAGCAGAGGATGGTCCTCACCATGGAGTCTGTCACAATAGTAATCACCCACCTGCTGGACCAGGGTGGAGCCAAAACCACCCAGAGTTTCTTCATCAACAACCAAGTGCTGGCTTGCTTCATATGCCACAAACTTTTTTATTTGCAGCTGAAGGTTGTAGAAATGAGTCATGTGATGAAGGATTATTAATGATGAGTTGAGAAATATGTGACACTGAATTATCTGTATTCAGAAAATGAATCAATTTCTCTCCATTTTACATTTATTTAGCTGCCTTTGAACTTGGTGTCTGACTATTCTATCACTACTGTGAGTGAGTTTGCATTGAAGATGACATGGCGGTGAGGTGACAATGGATTTGGCTGAGTCGGCAAAAACCTTGAACCCTTGTCTTCAGCAGTGAGAAGCTGTATTATAGAAAAACTATATTTATCAATCCACTGTGAGTGGACATATAGGTTTTGATTGACCCGTGTGTCGTTTTTTTTTTGTCTGGCTTAGCGGTGTTTGTTAGCGGGGCTGGCGCAGCTCATTGGTAGCCGTATTTTTCTGGTGTGGTTGGTTTTCCGCTCGGACCCGTTGTAATGTCGACGGATATGGTTGATGGCGTGTTGGCAGGTGTGGACCTGACCCGAGAACAGTTCAGAAGGCTAAAGAAAGAGCAGCTGATAGCGTTAACTGAGGAGGAAGATGTTTCGTTGGAAGATGGCATGAAAAAGCCGCAAATTGCAGCTCGGCTGATAGCGGAGTTGGGGCTGGAGGAGGTCTAGAGAGAGCAGAGAGGGGGGGAGCAGAGGGAGAGAGAGCGGAGAGAGAGAGAGCAGAAAGAGAGGGAAATGGCTGAGAAGAAGGAGATGCTACTGCGAGAATTCCAGGACAAGGAAAAGGAAAGGGCCCATAGAGAGAAGATGGCCAGGTTAGAGGTGGAGAAAAACGCAGTTGGAGTTCAGCAACCTGAACGGGGGTTTGATTTAAATCGAGCTCGCCCATTCATGCCTGTGTTTGAGGAAAGTGCTGTTGATGTTTTCTTTGAAATGTTTGAGAAAGTGGCTGCGGATCAAGAGTGGCCAGAGGAAAAGTGGCCGTTGTTAGTAGGCTACAAAGTGTTCTGACAGGGAAGGCCCAAAGAGCTGTGGTCGCTTTGGACGTTAGAGTGGGGTTGGAATATGATGCACTCAGGAAAGCTGTTTTGGAGGCCTATGAAAGTATTCCAGAGACTTATAGGAGGCAGTTCAGAGAACTCAGAAGACAACCAGGTGATTCTTATTTGGATTTGTGGCGGCGACAGGAGGTGGTTTTTGACCGATGGGTTAAGGCATGTGTTTCGACTATCTGCAGCTTCGAGATCTGCTCCTCCTGGAGCAATTTAAGCTAAGTGTTCCTAAGGAGGTTGAAGTTTATTTGAATGAGCGTGATGTGTCAACGCCCAGGCGTGCAGCTGAGATGGCTATGAGGTGGCTCATGGGGGTGCCTCAGCCATGGTCAGTAGAAGGCAGGGATTTGAGGACAGAGGAGAGGAGTGATTTCCGAGACAGAGTGAGGTGGGAAATTGGCGTTCCTCTGTAACTGAAGGGGTCCGCCCGCTATTCAGACATCCCGCTATTCCGACATGTCTCTATTTAGACATCCCGCTATTACGACATCCCTTTATCTAGACATGCTGCTATTCCGACACTTTTTGGTACCACTATTCCGACACGTCATCTTTTTTTTTTCTTTTTTTTTACACAGCTGCGATACCCAGGCGTCTCTCTCTCTCTCTTTTTTATCTATCTGGTTTGATGAGGGAGTGATGTTCTTAAACTCAACAACTAAACTATCAAGTCGCAAACAAAACTGACACACATGATAAACAAACAGAACTATGCTGCAGTTTGTTTGTCAAGTTAACCTGTCACCTTCAGCACCACGGACAGCGCCGCGGAGAAGCTGCATCTGTGAGTGTCTGGGCTCTGGGCTTATGGCCTGGGGCCTCATTTATCAAAACTGTAAGTAAGCAGTGTAAAACTGCTGCTACTAAATTTTTTTGCTTAGGCCTACGGCGAAAAGACACCCAAAATATTTACACCTTTTTCAGATCTACTGTGTGTGCAGAACTCTCCGCAATTTCTCTTTGATAAATCAAACTGGAGACACCAAGAATGGTGCGCACTTGAACACACCTCATATTCTGCCCCCAGAACGTCTAGACACAACCATATATGGTCAGCATGTGCATTTTAATTAGCCATGTGCGCTCTGTGGAGCGGCTACAAAGTGACAACAAAGACAACGGGCGGGGGGAAGAAAGCGAGACACATGGCATCGGGCAATAAATCAGTCAGAAAAATGATCTTGCATTTTAATAAGCTACAATAAAAACAAAAACCTCCCAAATCTCAACAAAAGGGAGCAGAAAGAAGAATAATCTTATATAATCTGCCCCTTTATCCCAGAAAATCTTTTTTTTTTCTTTTACCTATGTTAAAACGATGTAAAGCAGGATTTCCAGGATAGTTACCATTACTTTGAACGTCTTTCCACTACACAGTTACAGCTCGACTGGACTCGGTTTAGGTCATTTTCCATTACAGCTGAGTCCTTCACAGTTCAGGGTCGCGTTGTCTCACTCTTTATTCTCTCGTCAACTCCAAACACACGACACGTGCACCTCGTTAACTCAGGTGACAGAATAATAACAGTCTCAGTAGGCTGCAGATCAGCGGGTGCTGCTGCCGGTGTGTTTTTAAACTTGGCGGGTTTGTTGTTTCTTCTCTCTTATAGGCCTATGTATTTGTGTATGAGAAACAGTGTCTCAGATGAAAAAAAAAATCAGAAGGACACGTCTCACTATAACGTAATCAATGTCGGAAAAGCGGAATGTTTGAAAAATAGTAAAGTGCCGCTACTCCGACAATGAAAAAAAAAAATGTCGGAATAGTGGGACGCTTGAAAAATAATGTTAATGTCGCTATTCCGACAATTAGAAGTCAATGTCGAAATAGCGGCATGTCGGAATAGCAGCATGTAACCGTAACTGAAAGGAGTAGTTTCCCACGTTCGGCTCCGCTGAGAGGGCCAGTTCAGGTCCCCAAACGGCAACACAGCTCTTTTGGTGAGCTACATTGTTTTTGGTGTCACGAGGTGGGTCACAAGAAAACTCAGTGCCCTCGTTTGGCTAACAGGTATGGTGCAGCTAAGACTGTAGGTATTGTGTCTGTGGAGCAGAGGCCTGAGGAAGAGTTACGGGGTTATGAGGGATTCATTTCAGAGGGTTCCCTGTCTGAGTCAAGTAGGGGATTGTCTGTGCCCATTACTATCCTGAGAGACACCGGGGCTAAGCAAACCCTAATCAGAAGGGGGGTTGTTGACCTGCCCAGCTCTAGCTTCACAGGAGAGTTCACTGCGTTGCTAGGAGTAGGAGGTGGTTATGAGTGGCTACCGATACATCGCCTCTACTTACGGTCTGGGTTGGTGAGTGGATTTGTGCTGGTGGCGGAGGCACCAGACCTCCCATTCAAGGCCATAGAGTTCCCTGAGGTTTTCACCGCCTGTGTGGCTACTTGTGCGCAGGCTGACGAGAGAGTGGAGGAAACTAATGTGCCGCCAGAGCTCGCGGATCCTATGTTGAGTGACCTGTCTGACTCCCTGCTCAGCCAGGTGCATGACAGTTCACCGTCGTCAGTTACAGCTGTTAAGGAGGACAGAGTGAACAGTATTAGGGGAGATCAGGGGCAGCAAGGACTGGATCCCAGAGAAGGCACTAGTGAGGGGGCTGAGAGTGAGGAGCAAGTACTGAGAGTACGAACTGAGGAGGTCCCTCTGAACCGCGAATCACTGGTGTGCAGGCAGCGGGAGGACCCTTCGTTAAAGCATGCACTAAGACTAGCAGTGACAGTGCAGGAAGCTAGAGAAGTGCCTAAGTGCTATTTTCTTCGAGATGATGTGCTTTGTAGGAAGTGGAGACCCCCTACTAGACCTGCAGATGCCCACTGGGCCACCCTGGAACAGGTGGTTTTGCCCCAGTGCTACAGACAGGAGGTGTTGAAACTAGCTCATGAGTCCGTGCTTGGTGGGCACCTGGGTTCCAAGAAAACCATGGACAAGATTTGTCGTCATTTCTTTTGGCCTAGTATTCGGAAGGATCTGAAGAGATTCTGCCAGTGTTGCCATGCGTGTCAGATGGTGAGAAAGCCTGGAGTTGCAGTACCGGTAGCTCCTCTACAACCTCTACCTGTGGAGGAGGAACCATTTGCACACATAATGGTTGACTGTGTAGGGCCGTTGCCAAAGTCTAAGAGGAGAAATGAGTATCTTTTGACAGAACAGGTGGTTGACCCAAAGCAGCCTGGAGATGTTTTGAGCTATGTGTCGTCTTTCAGGGCCAAGTTGCAGTCAGCAGGTGAGGCAGCTAGGAAGCACCTGGTTTCCAGCAAAGTTCGCATGAAAGTCAGATACGATCGAAAAGCTGTGGTCAGACAGTTTGACCCAGGGGATGTCGTTTTAGTTTTGAACTCTGGCCCAAAGGGACCCCTGGGACCAGGATTTATGGGTCCATATAGGGTTTTGAAGAGAGTCGGTGACTTAAACTATATTGTGAGCACCCCAGATAGAAGGTCGAAGACACGGCTGTGTCATGTGAATACAAGGCTTACAAGAGTCCTGTAGCGACAGTGGGCTGTGCCATGCCAGTTCAGACTGATGCTGGTGAGGTTGGAAACTGTGAAGATTTGTCAGTGAGCGCTCCAGAAGTGGTTAGTGCCAGGCTGTGCAATACTGAGGTTCGTGCAGTGTTGGAAGAACAGTTGACGCATTTAGCTGAGTCCCAGCGGCAACAGATTCTCCCTGTGGTTGACTCCTTTCCTAGTTTGTTCAGAGATGTACCGGGGAGGACTGAGAAAGCGGTGCATGATGTGGATGTCAGGGGGGCGACTCCCATCAAGCAACACCCATACCGGTTTCACCCTCATAAGAAGAAAGCAGTTGAGGATGAGGTGCTCAGGTGGAGCCTGATCTTACAGCCATACGATCTCCAAGTGAGGTATATTGCAGGCAAGAACAACGTCATTGCAGATGCCCTGTCCGGAGGCTGAGGAAAGGAAGATTTTGATGTTTTATGTGAGAGTTGAGTGAACCTAAATTGCAGGAAAATGTATAGGTGAATGTCGTACGGACAGTGGAGAAGAAAAAGGGAAAAAAGAAGAAAAATAGAGAAAGGAATCTGTTATATGTTGTCCAGTGTGTGTTTTTTCTTTTTTTTTCTTGTTTATGGAGGGGAGGAATGTTACGGTCACTTTCGTAGGTGAGAAGGGGGGCTGCCATATTGTGTAATGTTTTGATTGGTTGCCTGGTTACCTGGCCGCTTAAGTCTGACGTGAGCAGAAGGAGCAGGGGGATGCTGGGAAAACGCCAAAGTGAGAGCCGCGTGGAGACGAGGCTGGAGCCCCGCAGAGCAGTGAAGAAAGTTGACGAAGGATCCTCCACCTTCAAGATTGATTTGTAGTTTTAGTTATTGTCTCGTCTAAACAGAAATTAACTGACAAAGCCACGACTGCATGACGACGGACGGAGGTCGATACAGGCAGGACGCTAGAGCTGGCCGCCAAGCTACAGGTGGGGAGCGGAAGCAACCGGTGAGTCAAACATCGTACCATATGGCGCTCCCACCAGACTCCAGGTTTTCAGCAATAGAAATACGTATGTGCACCTGTGTCATCCCTGAAGCCTAGACTGGTTAGAGCCTTAACTGTAAAACTTAACTTGCCAGGGTGGCGCGTGGTCGCGACTCAAGTGCCTCCAAATGGCAAGACAATGCATCAAATGAGTTTATTTCCAGGCTGATAATCAAATCCATTATCTGAAATGAAAAGTCTGACAAGTCTGGTCTCACATTATCACAACCATCCAATGTAAAATAAGAATTTTATCTCACTTGTCGTATTCAGAGGAACTAGTGGCTGAAGCTGGTAACTACATAAATGTAGGAAAGAAACCAAAATGTGTGAGGAGCACTGCTGATTTGAGAGACAGGAAGTCAACAATCAGCAGGGATGCTGACAGGGAGTAATTAGGACACACACACACACACAC
Source organism: Trachurus trachurus (assembly GCF_905171665.1). Classification (NCBI taxonomy): domain Eukaryota; kingdom Metazoa; phylum Chordata; class Actinopteri; order Carangiformes; family Carangidae; genus Trachurus; species Trachurus trachurus. The sequence continues at coordinate 21,339,378 of NC_139893.1, read as the reverse complement.
TTCTTCTTCTGCTGCTGCTGCAGAATAAAGGTCAGTCTGACAGGAGCCTCTGTGGCTTTGTGGCCTCTCTGGTATAATTAATTGCCACGATGGAAATTGATTAGATACTAAATGATAACTGTTTAAATTGTTTAAATGTAGATACAAGATGATGCTTAACAGTAAAATAATGAGTCAATTAGTTACTAACCAGGTGAAGTGCCTCCATACAGCCATGTGAAAGAGGCTTGTGAAGAGTGACTCATAGAAATGTCGAAATTGTAGAAATTGATCCAAGGATATTAATCTGAGGCAAACATCAAAGGAATAACAAAGTATACTCAGATATCATGGCTCCACATGTACTGCATTCAGTGATCTAAAGGTGAACTCCACTTTCAATATTTCATAAAATGGAAATCTTTTCAAATTTCATAACCTGAGTTAAGTAAAAAGAAAAATGTTTTTCTGTTGTCCTGCAAAGTAAACTTTACTTGTATAATCAGGCAGATGTAAGTGGAATTAAGATCAGCTCTTATCCAATACTGGTCCCTTTACCTAAAAACACTGATATCTTTTTGGAGAACTGATAAATAAAAGTACCATTAACACAAAAAGACATAAGAAGGAGAAAAAAAAGATGAAGTAATTGATTTGTAAAACCATACACACTGTTTTTCTGGCAATACATGATTGAAAGGTGGAGGCCATGACTTTGTTTCTTCAACTTAGAGATCACAGCTCAGGAGCGGCTGGTGATGATTGCTGGCCATGTCCACAGCTCTTTGAGGATTAGTGTGACTCACTCTCCCATCCAAGTGGCATAGCTTTCAGGCAGTTTGGGAACAAAAAGGATGGATTTCCCAGTGTCCACATCAATGGCTCCTTAACAGTCAGGCTCAGTCACTCCAAAGGCCCAGTGGAAGAAAGACTCCTACAGAAGTGAGACAATCAGCCAGAACATTAGTGGAGGAAACAGTAATAGTCAGTTTGAAGAAAGCAGGGTGTCAGCATATTCTGGTTAGATTATTACACAAGAGAGAAAAGATGATGACGACGATGTCTTTTATGATGAACAGATGAATACAGAGCTGAAACAAAACAAAACTTTGACAGGATGGAGTGTTGATAAATCAGGAACACGTGTACTTTCTAGCAGATTTACATATTGAGGCAGAAACATTGTCAGATGAGATTTGTACTGTAGGAAATTTTCAGAGATTTAGTAGAACCAACCAAGAGGAGATGGGCCATGGCTTTCTGAAAGGGCTTTCACCTGCTCCCTGCCTTCAATCTCTGTGGATTACATTCACATTACATTTACTCATTGGGTAGATGCTTTTATCCAATGTGAAGGACATCAGTAAGCCTCAGTGCAGCAGGAACCTTAAGAGCTACATGTATTTAATGAGTCCAGGGGGATTATGGTAAGAAGGTGCACCTAAAGTACAGAGTAAGTCTACTAAGAATTAATAATGGATGAATGAATTAAAGCCTACCCTCACTGAGTGTAATGCATGACCCAGAATCAACTCCAGTCTCACCTGCCTGGAAAGGAGGTCTGTGTCTGAGCAATGGCTCGGCTCCTGATCTCCTCTCTGCAGCACCTGCACTCACTTTGGCACCACTCTGTCTTTAGAGGTTCTCTGCAAAAAGGACAGCAGACACCCTCTGGGTGTCATTACCCAGCCATTGGACACAGAGGACAACAGGCTAGCTGTGGACCTGTCAGGACAGATCAGCCTGTGGTGGATGGCTGTTGGCTATTGGCTCTGAACCTGCAATGCATGCTCCCTGTGACTATAATCCAATGATTATCAGAGGTATTGATTGTGCTCCATGTTGACCAAATTTCTGGTGTTGCACTGTACTTGATCTGCTATTGTCATGAGGCTACCTCTGCCAGAGATTACATTTGTCACAAGGGTGGAGGGTTTTGCTGAAAGTTCACACACTTCCAGCAGTTTGACCCAGTAAGTGTAGAAAGTAATGCAGAGTGAAATTGTTTGAGGCGCAATTGAAAATCTTTGCAGGTGAGATTTTATGCATTAGAAAATATTTTAAAAAGGTAGGGGAAAAAAATTTAATAGGCTTTGTAAAAAAAAATGTATACACATTAAGGGACTCCATGTGCTTTGCGGCAATTAAAACATTATTTTCACTCCTCTTCTTTCTCATTCTTCATTCACACACACACACACACACATTAGCATTTTTCACTGTGTTTGTACAAACTGCTATTGTTTCCATACATACAAGACATTTTGTTAATGCTCTTCCAACTAGACAGCCACTATGTATATGACTGACAGAATTACAGACCTCTCCCTTCTACCTCTGTACTTTGATTAGTGTTAAAAACTTTGGATGAAGTGTTTTCAATCCAATCACTTGAACCCTTCTTCCAGTCACACACTGTTGGTGCAGGGAGGAAATAAATTGCCGTTTCATTGAAAACAACAGTTATATATAATCACAGGAGCTGCAATTTGTTGATAAGGTAAAATGTGTCATAATATAAGTAAAACAGTGTGTTTCTACAGAGACTAGAGACATGAAGTAATGAGTATAGGGGTGAGTAGGTGGCAGCTCGCTGTGAGGCTCTACTGCGTTTGGTTTATTGTTTAATTTCCTGGGGTTTATTTTTCCTCTTTGTTCTAATAAATATTGTTGTTTCCCAGCAGACTCCAAACTGCTGACCTGCTTTCTGACAAAATCCTTTTCAAGGTTTCTGGTGCCCACATCCCATCATCCGGCCATTACATGTGGCAGCAGCGCTGCAGAGAAATTTTCATCTGTCACAGGGGAACAGTCCGCTCTAGTTGTTTGGTTCACAGAAACTTTCAATGCACTGATCTGTGTGATTTTTTATAAAATAATTATTTTCTAAACAAAAAAAACAGTTGCAAATCAAAAGTTTTAATTCAATTTCACACATTTCTTGTGAATCAATATTTACATTTAAAGAGGAACATAGAAGAATAAGAATTATCTTGAAAAAGTTAAATCTCTTTTCTGGAGGCACAGAAATCAAGTGTTACTGGACCAGGGCATCAGTCACCCAGCGACTGTTGCTTCACATTCACATAACCCTTCACATTACAATTTTCCAAACCTTATAAAGCCGTCATGAAAATACTGTATAACTGTATAAAATACTGTACTACATATTATGATTTTGTGTTTTTGCTTAGTCATGCATTAATCCTCTCAATGATGTATTTGATGTGGAACTGAGCTGCGAAGGAGAGGGTACTGCATTATTTTGCAGTGCACACCTCTGGCCTGAAAAGATCATTTTCAGACTTTCTCATTGGTGACGACGGGGCTGATAGTTTTTCAGAGTCGGCCATGAAAGCCTCGATCTCCTCCACGGTGCGAGGGACACAGGTCAGCAGCTCCATACCATTCACAGTTACTGCTGTTTTCCTCGATCCGGACCAGCACACATTAGTGAAACAGTGGTCAGTTAAACATGTTGGACTTTTTTTTTGCTGAATGTGGTGTCATCAGCTCATCCATCATTTTATCCTATTAGACATTTTGAGTCTTTGTAATGAAGTTCCCCCAGAGAGTTCCTGAGTGCACGTTCACGCCCACACCTACATGCATTGGCACGCATGCAACTTTTGTGTTTGGGGCCGGGCTGGTAAATACAGTAACACAACAATCCTCAGCAAAATCCACTAACACACTTACTAGAAGATAATAAAGGTTTAACGCAGTGCCAAGGTTACATAAAAGTCATATCATGTGGAATGTCAACTGCCTCTTTGGCATATATTTCTATGTGTAGCCTACAATACAACCTAATAAACAAAGACAACAAAGTCCAAATCAAACAATTAATCAGCTATGAGGGGACAGCCTTTGAATACATGTTCACAGAACATGCACGCACTGATAGACGCAATGTTTAATACAGTCCGAGAGTATAGTTCCTAATAAGCAATCACATAATATTGACTCATATTCTAATATAGGGCTGGGATACATAACAGCAAGTCAGCAACAGACAGCAAAATTCAACACCACTAGCTTAATAGACAATGCTTAAAGAGCATATTGCAGGTTCTACTTGTTTACAAAATAAATATGTAATCTTGTGTGAAAAATACCACGTGAAAAGTTGAGTGAGGATTTAAAATGTTTTTCAAGACACAAAGGCACAAATTTAACCGAAAAAGTGAAGGTTTTGAGCACAGTGCCTAAAAACTGTCTTTTTTTCAACATCGCGTCATATTACATCACGTGAGGGAGTCGTATGCTAGCCGCTGCCATAGATTAGTGTGGGAGCAAATGGCTGTCTGTCAGAGTGGTCGTGTTATCGTGAGTCAGTGTGTTTACAGCAGGTTTGGATTGCGTTGATTTATCATGGACATGGTAAATTATTGAGTTTGTGGTGGTTTCGCAAGCTCCAGCCTGTCACGACACCGAGTCCACCGGTTTCCTAACAGAAAAAACCGGTGCTATCTTCGTGCCTGCCTGCGTGTTGTACAGCTGAAGAGACGGGGCTTCACCTCTGCGTCAGCTACGGAAAACACGAGTCTGTTGCTCACTTTACCAGAGGATTATCACTCCAGCGATCTGCCCCCCCCATGCGGTGCCTTCGGTGCCGACAGCCTCATCCGGACGGACCGCTGTCTGTCAGCAGCAGCAGCAGCAGGTGCTGCCGCCCCCGGCAGGAGACACACGGATCAGCAGAGACTCAGCTGGACATAAACGTCAACAGCCACTCGTAAGTCTTGCTTTATTTGCTAACTAAGTTACCTGTTTACTGAACGTAGTGATTTAATTCATGAGAAGCAACGTGACATGTAGGTTGTTGTAGAGCAGCGCAGCTAACGTTAGCTTGCTAATAAGCGAGCAATGCTAACTGATGCTAGCTAGCGTTAGCAACGTTTTTTGCTCAATATAAAATTGCCTTGCCTTGCCTTGCCTCAATCTATCTTATGAAAAGGCACTCGGTTTGCCAATATAATAAGTGTCAAGTTTAGTTACAGCCCAGTGACCCTGTTTGCATAGTTAAAAAATCCCTAATGCATTTTAATGTGCTATATTTTGAAGGATTTGGGAGGTGCAGCAACAGGCTTTCCCTGGCTCCTCAGTGCCCCACTGCAGCTCACAGTGCAGCCTCAGACCTTCTCATTGTGAAACAGGTAGTATAACATCACACATATAGAGAATTAATTATATATGCTACGTATGTATACTGTTGCATACAGGCGGTACTACTCCAACACTATCTAATAATAATAATACATTTTGTTTATCTGACCTCCAGTTTTAATACATTCTGTGACAGAGCTGTTGTATGGGATTGCAGGTTGGACAGGGTATAGTAAACCAACCATTTACCTATTATCCTAGCTTTCCAGGCACAGCCCAATATGTGTCATGGTTCAAATTAATAGGTAATTGTCTTTTTTCAGGGCTGCTGACAGTGTGCCAAACCCAGCTGATCTCTGTTTACTAACTGGCCGGCCTGTTGTGGGGAAACTGAAGGAAACATTGAGACGCAGGAGGGAACTTGTGCAAAAATAAAACAGGTAAGAGTCTTATTGTGATTTCTGATGGAAAAGTATCATAACTTGTATTTTAGTTTGTATGTCTTGTGTTATTAATGTACTGTAATTTTCTGCCTTTCACATGTGTCTCTCAGGTCTGTCAGCGTTTTTGGCTCCTCATGGGTTCTCTGAGAGTGGAATACTCTAGGTCATCACAGACTCTACGAGAGTGCAACACTGTCCTGTCCTCCTCTGCTGCTGCTCCCCTTTCCACATCCATCCAGAAGATCAACAAGGAGGAAGCTGTTGGCATCTTCACAAGAGGCTTTTCATATTCATAACACTCTATATATTTTTTAATGGGTCAGATGGTATATTTTTCTTTTTGATTATTAATAACATTTGGCACATCTGCATAATAGTTGCAGTGTTTGGTAAGTTAACACTTAACATGTGTTGTACATGTGCTTAATTGTGTTAACTTTAATTCAAGAACATCATTTATGAAGGACATGTTTGTTAGCAGTCTTAGGCTGCTGCTGCTGCTGCATGCAGGTTTAACCGTCAAATGCAGATCTGACTGTTGGTACCCTTGTGTTAAAGAAAGAAAACCCTATATGGGCTCGGCCCAGTGGACAATCTGTCTGCTGTATGCAGTGTAATGGTATTCCTTTATTTTTATTTTTATTTTTTGCACTAATAGTATTTTAAAGATATTTATGCTGTTGCAAAATGTTGTTGTGTTACACTTGTGTACTAAATGTCAATAAAAGTCTTAAGTCTGTGACCTAAATATATAAGAGTGTGTGTGTGTGTGTGTGTGTGTGTGTGTGTGTGTGTGTGTGTGTGTGTGTGTGTGTGTGTGTGTGTGTGTGTGTGTGTGTGTGTGTGTGTACGTGTGTGTGTACGTGTGTGTGTACATGTGCAACTGAAACTTATTCCTAATATTTTGTTCACTCTGTAATCATAGGCCAGGTGAAAAATATTAGGGACACTAGTCAATAATATTTTGCACCTGGCCTATGATTACAGAGTGAACAAAATATTAGGAATAACTTTCTTTCAATATACTGCACCTTTACAACACTATCACGATATCAGTAATAAACATTCAGTAGAAAGTCATAAAATAGAACTCAGAGTAATAAACTATGTCTGCCTCAAACGTACTCTCTGCTGGTCTGGATAGGTCCATACTCCTGTCTGCAGTGCATGTAAGTAATAGGTGTATTTAGGACAGTGTTTATCTCCTCTCTCTCTCACGGACGGTGACGGTAAAGTGCTCCCGTAGTGTGCACGGATATTAACGAGTATGAGACATGACGTAAACAAGCTCTTTAGTTTCTGTCATTGGTAAGTAGTACTCCGACCTGTATCAGATAATAAATACTAGTTTTTTAAACTATCATTTATGATACATGATAGTACTAATCTTCTGTACAATGTTGTGATGTGAGCGCAGTATTTACTGTATATCCGTAGCTAATGCGTATTGCTAAGCCACCGGTCTCTGACCAACTCTCCACTGACTGTCCTGACACCACAGCTCAATTTCTCTCTCCTCTGGCCATTAATTCTCCCCCAGGTCTCTCTCTGCTCTCTAATGTGCACAATGGACTCGTAGTTATACGGTTGTGGTCCGTCATATTTGTAATTATACACATTTAAAGTTTCCTCGGGGTCAGAACCAGCACCAGAATCCTGTTTTTCTATTGTTCAAATCGACCGGTCTCCCTCCCCCTACGTCACTTCCGGTCAAGCGGTTTTCGATGCGGAAGTACGTTTTTCTCACAAAAACGGCTCCGAAAGCCTAAATAGTGTATTTATAAATATAATTTTGATAAAAACTTGTTCCTACATTATTTTTCGAAGCATTGGTTTAAAGGGGGGTCTAACCTGCAATATGCTCTTTAATAGAATGGCAGCTATTACCGTATTACAAATGAGAGCCATTTATGTCAAATGGCAGTGCCTGTTGGTGTTATGTCTGCAACTTGCATGTTGTTGCTCTAGAAATGATTCTGTACCTTCTGCCAACTGCTCTGCACTGGCTTCTCCTGAAGTACCAGCAGGACTCATGTCATCACCATCACCACATTTGAATAGCAAACATATGCTTACAGTGTTTTTCCATACACTATAGTTCACACAGTAAGATAGTGTAGCCTATGTCTCACTTAATTTGCCCTTGTATTTATATACATAATAATGGAATGATAACAGTAAATAAAAAAGTGGCTTGTTTAATTTCATGGCCAGGGCCTATACCCTACTGTGTAAAAGTGTACAGCCTCAAGGACCCAGGTCCCTGGTCCTCAAAGCCTTCTGACACGAACCAGTTTTTTGTTGTTGTTGTTGTTGTTGTTGTTGTTTTTAGATAACTTACTTGCAGAGGTATCTTGGCTGGGGGGGGGGGGGGGGGGGGGGGGGGGGCTGAATAAATTTGTCAACTTAAGGGATTTGGCCACATCCTCCTCCAGCGCCTTTCTTTTTCTCTCTCTCTCCCTCTCGGCACCGCCTTTTCTTTTTTTTTTTACCCGGGTTGGGGTCCATGGTTTAATAGTCGAAGCCTCGACTCTCCCTCTCTGCTCGACACGCTACACACACACCGCGACTGCAGCAAGTACCAGACACACCACACACACACCCCTTCCTCCGCACGCTGTCTGTGTGGTTGATACGGACTGTTGGGGCGGGTGTTAATCAAAACAAACCAATCGCTTTGTCCTCCTCACATGCTACTGGCCTGAGTGGCCTCTGATTGGCCAGGCCTGCCTCTCTGACTTAGAAAAAAAAAAGTCAGATAGCCACGGCTCCGGCTGACCGGCAGACTTTAAAAAAAAAAAAAAAAAAAAAAAGAGAGAGAGAGACGCAGGCCAGCAGGCCAATCATAGGCCGGCGCTTCGGGAAACCTGCCGGTTCTCCCGATGGCCATTCCAGGCCTGGTTCCTGAAATATCACAAGATGGCTAACGCAGCATGGCCGTGAACTAAATTAATTCTTTACTTCACCATCTACTTGGTGAATCAAATCCAACAATCACAACCAGATAAAGCACAAGCAGCAGACTGACCCCTCCACACCCACGGAAGCGGGCCAGCACTTGGTTGTTGATGAAGCAGCTCTGGGTGGAGTTGGCCAGGGCCTGGTCCAGCAGATGGTTGATGAAGTAGATGCCAGGCTCCACAGTGAGGACCATCCTCTCCTGCACCAGGCGGCCCATACGAAGACTCCTCAGTCCAGGCTCATTGATGCGTTCTGTCCCCTGAGGAGCAACACAGTTTGTTCAAGTCAACATAACACAGCTCTCTCCTAAGGTGAGGAATCTGAGATTTTAGTTGATTTTGTGTTCTCTCACCTCAGGGTAGCCTCCCACATCGTGCTAATCGATACCCAGCAGGTGTCCCAGGCCGTGGGGCATGAAGACGGGGCCCATGTGGACCTTCATCATGTCCTCCACGTTGCCATTCAGGATGCTGATCTTCACCAGCTCATCCAGGTGAACCCGGTCAGCCAGGCGGTGCATGTCAGTCCACTTCACACCTTCAACGAAAAAACACTTTGGTAGTGAAGAGCAGACAAATCTTTGCGTGGACTCCAATTTTAAAGTCCAAAGGTTTCAAGAATACATATGTATGGGAACGAAAGATAAGGCCAAGTATGATTACTTTCCTTCACTTTACTGTTGTATAAGTCATAAGTTTAACAATGTTAACCTGGTTTGAGGGCAGCCATGACAGCTAGGGATGACTTGAGGACAGCTTCATAGATGGCCCTCTGGTCTGGGGTGAACTTGCCATTGGCTGGGAAGGAGCAGGTGATGTCAGAAGAGTAGCAGTAGTACTCTCCACCCATGTCAAACAGACTGCAGGGCACAAGACATCAGCACTGATTCAGTCAAATGTATTTCCAAAGTGCTGTGAGTTTGTGCCCAAAATGTTTTTGAGCTGTTTACAGTTCAGCAGACACTTGACCGAGGAGCATTTCACAGCAGCTGTGGACTTTGGCATGTTGAGAATTGGTCTGACAGTGACACAACAGCTCTTGCTTTGAGAGCATCTGTGGGTTTGAGAGTGTGTTACAAGCTAAAAGCTGCAGAAAAGTTAAAAACCCATCAGAAGTTACTCACCAAATGTCTCCATCCTCAATTGTCTTGTCATTGGGAGCCCCAGGATGACCGTAACAGATAACAGAGGAAGTATGGCCCCTACACAGCCTTTTATTCAGGGAAGCCAGTTGAGAACAAGCTCTCTTTTTTAATGACGCCCTGATTACAAGATAAAAAACAAACAAAAACAATTACAAACAAATTGCATAATCAAGTTGGTAATGTCAGGATTTAAAAGTATTTTGGGCAGACAAATAGAAGAACGAAGAATGAAGGGAACAGTGTTTTTCAGGACTGCATCCTCCTGGACATGGACTCTTGAGAAACAACCCTCTGAAGGTGCTCATTATACATGACCTTTAGCACAAAAGGCCAGAGCACGATTAACAACAACATCTCAGAATTCTTCATCCATAGTGATGCTGCGAGCTAGCAACAACCTGACAACATGAACGTGTTGTACTGAGTGAACATGTTTCAGATGACAAGATGCTGGAGACTCAGCAGGGTCACTTTTTTTTATGTTCTTGTTGTTTTTCAGGGTATGTGTACAATTAATTAAAACACATAAAAAGCAGTGTAGCAACCAAAAACGTAATAACGGCCAATAACGTAATAACAGCCAATAACGTAATAACATGCCAATAATGTAATAAAACTTTTGAGCCAATAACGTAATAACATTTTATTTTTTTTACATGTTATTACATTATTGGCTGGTCATTACGTTATTGGCCTAGTATTAAAAAAACCTTTGACAATGTAATAACTGGTGCCGATAATGTAATAATACATAAATATGACTGCAGTTCTTGGAAATAAAAGGCAGTTTTATGCAGTTTGCTAATCAAAAATAGGTATAGTGGATGATGTCATATTTATCTATCTTTCATCTCTCTCTCTCTCTCTCACACGTCTACCATGCTTAATGATATGTTTGCAAACGGAAGGAGTAAGCATTGTAGGTTATCAACAACCTCCAAAACATAACCAAACTGATTCAGATTCAGCTTTATTTGTCCTTTACAAGGAAACTTGTTGTACGGTATGTATGTATGTATGTATGTATGTATGTATGTATGTATGTATGTATGTATGTATGTATGTATGTTGTTGTATGTTTCAGTCATGTATAACTTAACACATTTAACATAGGTAATGTTAAATGTGATAACCCCAGCATGGCTTTTTTAATTAACATATTTAGCCATCATTTGTCCAACTTGATGGTTAGTGTTATCTCCAGAACACCCAAATGAAGTTCCAAATGAAGTGGCAGCACAATTGTACACATTCAGAAATCTCTTTCTCAAAGAAATGTTTTCTTTTGCAGCACCAATCAACAAATAGATCACTACTGAAACCAGCTGTTGGAGATCTAAAATGAAATCTCTGCAGGTTTCATACGTCTAACTTTGATTTTCTTGTTTGAAAATTAAAAACTACATCAAAACGTTGAGCTTAAAGGTCCCATTTGGATAAAATGACATTTCAATATTTTTTGTTTTTTCTACAGTGATGATAAAGCAGCTTTAGGTTCTATATTAATACTGTGAAAGTCTAAAGGTAGATGTTTGTATCCATACAGTATAAAGGCAGTTTTTTTTTTTACATTTGTGAATGAAAAAACTACCTTTATACTTTCACAGTATAAATATAGAACCTATGTTGATTTATTATCACTGTAAAAAACAAAAAAAACATCAAAATGTCACTTTATCCAACACGGGACCTTTAAAGACCCACTCCCGTGAAAATCGTGTTTTTTGAGCTTTTCACATGTTCCTGTGGCATTTTTCTTGCGTTAGAGCACATATCAGCAGAAAAGGAAGTGCAAAATTGCATTTCTGAGTTTTTCTGCCTTCAAATTGCTGTGAACCAATGGCAGACGCAAACTGGCAGTTTCAGGGAGACTGGAGCTGATGTGTCACAGCCAAGGGGGCAGTTGTCGGTCTGAGGAGTGAAGCTCACTTCCGCGTTCAAAAAACTGCAATCCCCTCAGCTGTCGCTGGGGGCTGGCTCCAGAAGGGAGCAACTCCAATTGAGCCCCATGTTAAAATAGCCGATTTTACAGCTTAAAAAAACATATTTACAGCCTGGTACATTTCATTTTTTTGGTCTCAACCGATAGTTTCTACCCCCGCACACACTCTGAGGGGGGTGAATTTTTTAAAAACTCTACCGTTTTACTGTTATTAGGTTTAAAGTTCTGGCCAATTAGGGCGCAGAACCGTTGAGCGACAGGTCCGGCGACCGCTGCTACGAGGCCAGTGGGCGGGCTCTCGGCCGGCCAACGGCCGCACCGCTCCAAATATGGCAAGTAGAATCCAACATGGCGCGGCTCAAACCCCCGTAGTAGCGGCACAAAACAGACTCCCCCAAACCAATGGGTGACGTCACGGACGCTACGTCCATTCTTTTTACAGTCTATGGTCACAGCTCCAGGGGAGGGCACTAGTGCTACAAGCTCCCGCCCCGCTCTGCATCTGGCTCAGAGGTGAAAGGCTTGGCAGCTCGGTGTAGCTGTCAAGGTATAACAGATATAGCTCACCTGGTAGAGCAGCTTGCACCATGAGCAAGGACTATGTTCCAGTCTGGGATCGAATCCCAGTGTGGAGTTTTACGCTAAACGCGCTGAATCTGTAATTGTACAATGTCCAGCTGTCAGCGAGCGGGGGGTGGGGTGCGAGGAGGTGGCTGGGCGGGTGCAGAGCAGCGCAGTCTCCGCCCAACCTCCAGAGGTGCATTGCTAATGTGCATGGCTAATGAGCTGGTTTTAAAATGGCCGAAAAGGGTCGCGGGAGTGGGACTTTAAGCTCAACGTGTTGAAAAAAAATTCAAATAGAAAGAGAATGGTAAAACCAAATCAACTCCATTGCTCCTCCGAGCCATGCTGGGATTATCACATTTCACATGGTTTGTCTGAGGCAGGAAGTTATACATGACTGAAACATAAACTGGCTGGCAGACACCATTCAATACACAAGTTTGGTTATGTTTTGGAGGTTGTTGATAGCCTACAATGCTTTATTCTTCCGTTTGCAAACATATCATTAAAGGTGTACAGAAATGGCCGTTTGTCCTGTTTGTCGCGCCGAGTTGTCACGAGCTGCAACACGAGTTTACCCGAGTGAGGAAAACGAATTTGATTGGTCGTTATCGAGCGGGCGGGATATTCAAAGCTTGGGGTGAGTCCGAGCTCCGTACGTGTGTGCGTGTCTCAGACGTTTGAATGACGGATTCAATTTTCTTTTCTGTACACCTTTAAGCATGGTAGAAGTGAGAGAGAGAGAGAGAGAGAGAGAGAGAGAGAGAGAGAGAGAGAGAGAGAGAGAGAGAGAGAGAGAGAGAGAGAGAGAGAGAGGTGAAAGATAGTACATATCTTGGATGAATAAATATGACGACTATGTCATCCACTTACCTATTTTTGATTAGCAAACTGCACAAAAACTGCAAAAAACCCTTTTATTTCCAAGAACTGCAGTCATATTTATGTATTATTACATTATCGACAACAGTTATTACCAGCCAATAATGTAATAAATGATTACATTATTGGCAAAAAGTTATTACGTTATTGGCTCAAAAGTTTTATTACATTATTGGCACGTTATTACATTATTGGCTTTATTACATTTAAAATGGCCAAAATTATTACATTATTGGCTGTTATTACGTTATTGGCCGTTATTACGTTTTTGGTTGCTACAAGCAGTTAAAGTAAGAAACTAAGTTAGATTTAAAGCAAGTGCAGATTTAAGACTTACGTTCCACAGATACAACTGTATGAGGTGTAGCCAGCCCTCCTTTGGTGTAGCAGTAGTGCTGGAACAAGCTGGAAAAAAGGGAAAAGCAACTTCCCTCATTGTAACTACAAGGTTTCAAAACTTGTTTGACTATAACCCTGTGTCCATAATAGTCTGTCATCACAACGTATACCTTTTCCTGTTTTTAATACAGGCAGACAATAAAGCATTATGGTCACCTGACAGTAACACATCTACCATTTTCATAAGAGGCATGTGAAGCAAGTGCCCAAACCTTACACACTCTCAACAAATAGGAGAGCAGAAAATACTTATTCATGTGCACCAATAAAACAATTACAGTACACACTTATTGGGGTTATACGCTCTGCTGGTTGAACCAGCTAGGTGTAAAGTCTGAATGCAAAGTCATCAGCTAATACACATAACACTGACACAATGAAGCACTTACCTCTCCATTTCATATTCCTTCTGTCCAGGTTTCACATGCTTCATAACCTACAGTAAGAACATGTGATTTTATGCGGTTAGTAAACGTAAAAACTACTGGGCTGATGCGTTTTCAGCCTATTTGAACTCGACCTTGATGTCCATCTATACCTAATATTTTAATTATTTCAAGTTCTGAACTTTCCATTTCTGTCTTTTATTGTTTGATTTAAAATGAATTGAAAAACAAGGACCTCACCATTTTGTGGGCTTCACTGGAAATCCTGTTGGTGTAGCGCAGGACCTCCAGCTCCATATCAGTCTTAAGGAGACGGCTGCAGACAAAGACATCAAGAAGTGAGACACAAGATCTCTCCTGCTCTGATCATAACACTACCAGTTTATTGATGCACACTATGAAGTCAGTACAGTCGAGCACCATAAATAATTCATACACGTTAAGTTAAAGGAATGCTGCATTTCTATTGTGACACAGTGACTTTGTAATTTATTTAAAAATACACTGCTAATACAGCACCTGATGCAGAGAACAAAATTCCTCCATCTTTCCCGGAGATGTTGCCTATAAAAAGGGATCTGTCATTTGTTGAATTACCAGAGGGAAATGATCTCATAATCTAGTGCTGCAGCGCTGATGACAGTGTATTAAACCAGAACAGAATCTAACACAGTCTTTAAATTTAAGGTTTTTCACCATGTTACAAATCAAGTGTTGTGTCTGCTTATTTATTTGAGTTAGATGAAAAGTAGCTGGACCTTAAACAGCTTGGGTTGAAATACATACTGGAGAGTATTACGGATCTCTACGATAATAGAACTGAACAAATTACACAAAGCAGTGGTAACCAATAGCAACGCTAATGAAAGTTAAATCAATCTATCAAGTCTGTCTCCCCAGGAGGTGTGCCTGCAAAACATTCCTCCTTATTTCAGAAAATGTCAATTCATCTGGAGGGTGCACACTAATGCCAAGGACAAGCAGGCGAGCACGAAGTCCATTACATCTGTGCGCACTGGCTCCTGACTCTGAGACGGAGGAAAATACAACTCAGAGAGAAGCCCCTGTTTCTGATTGTACACACACACAGTTACCTGACTAGGCAGCTGTAATTGCAGAGGTGTTTTTATATTTTAAAAGAATCTGAGTGAAAACACTGTTGGTCTTCATTCATATTTTGGTTCGACTTTGTCAGTAATATGATAAAACAACTTTTGATTACTTACCACTCCACAATGACTGGGTGTAGAAGAGTGTTGTTTACTTGGAAGCTGATGTAAAAAAAAAAGTAAGAAGACAGAACAGCATAATTAATACAAAGTCATGACCTTTGAAATAAGTATTTTAGTTATTTTTCAAAGCAGTTGGGGCCAGAGTGTGGAGTAGATAAAACTGTGTAGTTAAAACAAGAACAAAGACCAGTGCTAAGGACAACAGTAACATTGCCATCAATCGACTACTAACAAGCAAAAGCGAGATTCATTGCTTAATTAATTATATTCAGAATGGGTTTAATCAGTAACAATCGGTATTCACAACAGTCTGTTGTATCCTTGGTTCCAAAAGGAAAAAATAGCCTCCACAAACAAAGTATAATTATGTTAATGCAAATTGATGCCAATTAAACGCACCCACTAATTCCTTCAAAGGAGGCTTCACGGCAGATGCTCCCACTGTCTGTGTTCTGTCCTCGCTGTGTGGAAAGAAAAACATCATGATGAGTGCATCCAAGTGTCAGTAGAGTGCATTAAGTTGGTTTTTATTCAACCAAAGAACAACTGTAGAGTTAGTCACAGGACTTGATTTAAAGTCTCACAATACATCTTCAGTAGCAGCTAACACAGGGTCTGACTGGAGCTTTTACAAACCACCAACCAACACTGGTTCAGGAAAATACTTGTGAGCCGTCACCTGCTATTGAGCAAATGTATCAGTGGCTGGAATCAGGAAGGAGTACGTGATGCATACCAGAGTCAGGAGCACAGCTGGTTTCAGGCTGGACAGGACATCAACAATCTGGATGGAAGAAGACATGGAGTAATTAGACAGAGACAACAACAACAACAACAACAACAACAACAGAGCAGCACAAACAACAAGTTCCAGTTTTATTCTCCTCTCATGCTGCAGAATAAAGGTCACTCTGACAGGCGCCATTGTGGCTTCATGGTCTGTCTGTACTCGGCAGGAAACTGAATGACAAAGCTCAAGAGACAATATTACTCCTCTGCCGACAGCCAAAATGTCAGATAACAGATCCTTGACTGTGTTCGCAGGCGCTGTGGTGATGCTGTCTTTATTATTAAAACTGGCTTCCTAAAGCATTCACTGCATTGTCTCTGCTGTTTTTTAGACACTGGACTAATTGCCACGGTTTAAATTATTAGATATTAAAAGGTTGAATAAGCTATATTTAAAAAAACAAAAAAACATTCACGGGGCGTTTAGAGGGGTGCCGTATTGCTTTTACATAAAAAATTATATTTAGTCTGAATTAAATAATTTAAGAAATTTTGACGGGTTCGACAATGACTTCTTGTTTACCTCGTACCAGCTAGTAGCTGCATTGGGGGTCACTTCTCCGCTGTTTTGCTAATCCTCCTCCCGGTCGTGTGCATTTGTTTTCAACAATGGGTGGATCGATGGATTATCATATACATGTTACGATGTGTATTGTGTAGTCTTATGTGTCATAAACAAGAGTTAACGGTTTACAGGGCACGTTTGTGTCGCGGACTCGTGGTGCCACCAAGACCGGCTGTGACACTGGGTCAGAGGCTCTGATCATGCAGGTTTGGTTTTCAGCCTCCACTCTCCCTCCCAGTCATTTATCTAACATCATAATTAGTCTTAAACTGTTTAATGAAGGTAAAAATGACACATAAGGAAAATATCCTGCATAGTTTTTCTCCTCTGTGCTCCTCTGATCAGAGCTGTATCCCTAGCAACGGTGTGTTACACTTTGGTTTTTTGGTTTGGCTATGACTGCAGGAATATTTTTTCTGTTGTTGTTGTTCCTAACTCTGATCAATAGATGGTGCTATTCTGGTAATTCTCCATATTCAACCTTTACACATGACCACATATTTTTAATTGGTGATCAGCTGCGACAATATCATCAGAACATAAAATAAACTGCCTCAACCACTTCATCACGTTTTGACTGAAAATATGAAAAATGAGAGACATGAATGACTCTTGAATGCATTTCATTTTAAATTTTTTCACAAATACAGTTTGCAGCTGAGTAAAACACAGTCAGTAAAAACTGAACTTTGAAGTTTTCAGAGTAATGAGGATTTTTCTGAAGTGTGACAAGACTCACAAATAACAAAAATCAATGTGATCATTTTTGAAATTGAAGAGCTGACTTTCAGCTGAGAAAGATAAATTTGAGAGCAAGTGTGACTCGCTGCACATACTTGAAATTTTCCAACAGTATTGTAACAGATACAAAAATATTGATATGAATCTACAGCAATAAACTCAGCTGCCAGATGCTTCAAACATGATCTTTCTCCACAAGCTCCTGCATTGAACAATTTGAAATATGAACTTTTCAGATGTTTAAGAGAGAGAAGTGCTTCTTTGTTATTGTTCTTTCATGTTCAATTGCTGCTCTTTACCTGTTGTCAAATACTTTTGCATCATGTTTGATATGTTTTATCTTTGGTCTCTTTTACCTGGTGTATTACACATTGTTGCTTCTTTAGTCCTTCTGTAGGCAGCACTGCCAACTGAACTGTCAATACTAGTGTCTGTGTCTCATTAGGTGACAGAATTAGCTAAACAAACGCAGAGGCAGTTATTGTATGATTTCATATTTTCTAATATTAAACTGCAGATCAGTGAGGCTGCACCTCAAACTGTGACTAATTAGAAAATCTAACACCTCAGGCAGGTGTAAAAATACCTGAAATATCAGCGGGTGAGTCATCACAGGGTTACAGCGTGAATATAGAAATTGAATGTGATCGTTTTCAATGCAAATCTCCCAGTGATTTGTTGGCCGGTGGTAGTTGTTTTATTGTAGCCTGAAAATATTATTTTGATTTGTCAACGTGCACATTTTCAACATGTCTAAAAAGCTGTCAGCCGTCTAATAAATCTCTCCTGGGAATCTGCTGTCAACACCTACCAAGTCTCAAAGTACGCAAGTACAGACAGTTTGAAGAGGTGGGTGTATTTTTAGACTAGATGGTTAAAAAGAAGAGGACGAAGGTGCAGGTTGCACATTTAGAGTGAAAAATCAAAACCAACCCCCCTGTAGAGTTTTGGTGGCCAGAGATGTGCACACTGCTGAACTGTTGCAACAAATTTAATTATCACTCTGATGCTCTACAATCTTTGTTTGAGCACGTCTACTGTCAACATTTTCTCACACATCCACTGGTGTCATGACTTTCCCCCCAAAGCTTTTACATCCTCTCACACAAATCTGTGCACAAGCACATCTAAACACATGCAAAAGGCACACAGACTGTAGAGATTATGGCTAAAGAAATCCATGCATGTTTATTTTTGTTTTAATCCCCTTGAATTAAATGGTTTAGTTTAGTTGAGCAGATAATGATGCAGGTCCAGACTCTGGACCAAAGTGTATCTGGTGCCTCTGGTGACACCAAAACCATTGTTTGTTTGGGTTTTCTTTTTGCCAGGAGGTTCAAATAAGAGAAGGATGACTTTCACCTTTAAAACAGTCTATGGAGACACTGATGTCCTTTCCTGTTACTTCATAGCTGGGTGACTTCACATCAAGGTTCAGTTACAAGGTCACTCTCTGTCACACACACACACACACACACACACACACACACACACACACACACACACACACACACACACACACACACACACACACACACACACACACACACACACACACACACACACACACACACACACACACACACACACACACACACACACACACACACACACGGAGGCCAACAGCAGCAGAGACTGACTTACATCACAGGTGTATTTCACCTCATCAACAGCGTACTTTGCCTTGAAGTGCTCTTTAGAAAAGATCCTGTCAACACACAAAACACACAGGTGGTAAAGAAAAGAACAAAAACAGACCAAGAAAATTTAAACAAACTGAATAAAGAGAGAAGTGCATTGAAATCTGATCACGTATCTCCTGAGTGACCCATCAGCTGACAACAGATTGAGGTTTTAGATCAGAGAAGTACTAACATGTGACATGGTCAAGAATCTGCAGGTTGTTTCTGCAGCATCACAGTTTCACTCATTAACTTCTTTGTAACTGTGCTCATAAAATCTGCCGAGTGCAGCGATCAGCTCGTCATCAGGTTTTCAAAGAAAGTAAACAGATGTGTAAATGACTCTTGTTCCTCTGCACGTTCATGTCATTTTGACAAGTTGTTGTTTCAGAATTTCACAAGAGGATTAAAAATGTCCAAGAAAATTAATCAACACATACTGTACATCTAAATTTATTGTGTAGCATGTGCACTGAAAATACTAAAGGGCATTTGTATCACTGTGGTCAAATATATCACTGATGACAAAAATACTTATACTGTATATACGTAGTTTGGCTGAATATATAATGAACTAATCTAATACAAATATGATTTGACTCATCAGACTTTTTCAACCCCTTCTCCGAGTTAGAGATCACAGCTCAGGAGCGGCTAGTGATGATTGTTGGCCATGTCCACAGCTCTTCGAGGATTAGTGTGACTCACTCTCCCATCCAAGTGGCATAGCTTTCAGGCAGTTTGGGAACAAAAAGGATGGATTTCCCAGTGTCCACATCAATGGCTCCATAACAGTCAGGCTCAGTCACTCCAAAGGCCCAGTGGAAGAAAGACTCCTACAGAAGTGAGACAATCAGCCAGAACATTAGTGGAGGAAACAGTAATAGTCAGTTTGAAGAAAGCAGGGTGTCAGCATATTCTGGTTAGATTATTACACAAGAGGAAAGGAGATGATGCTGTCCCTTATCAGACCAGTTGGATTTACTGGTGAATACAGAGCAGGAATTAACACTATCAGAGAAGTTCAGAGCTGGACCCGACTATAAGGCTACGTCCACACCACCATGTTTTATTTCAAACTCAACTGTACTCTTTTACCTCCCACCAAGACCACTCTGGATTGGATGGACTTGATTGCTCATGTAGAGACAGATTTCAGTTCTGAGGTGCAGCTTAAACAGTTGCCTGAACAGAAATCGTTTTGTTTAAAAATAGTGAATGTCGTTGTGTGGACGGATCCTGACAGAAGTGCGGTGAGGTCACCTCGGTAGAAAACCCTCTGAAGGTTTTTGGGGATCAAGGAACAACCAACAGAGAGGAAATGAGCCCAGTGACTTTTAACTTGAGATGGCTCAGGACCTGTATGAGTCACATAGACGGATTCATAAATGCAAAACCTTCCACCCTCATCTGAGCCTCAGTTTTGCAGCAATCCCAGAGTCAAATAAAGACAACTTACCTGCCTGAAAAGGAGGTCTGTGTCCGTGCAGTACCTCTGCTTCTGCTCTCCTCCCTGCAGCACCACCACTGACTTTGGCACCACTCCCTCTTTGGCTTTCAGTCCTCGGCACAGTCGTTGACGGTTTTCGGCAAAAAGGGCAGCAGACACCCTGAGGGTGTCGTTACCCAGCCAGTAGACAGGTCTGAAGGGGCAGGGAGAAAGGGGATTGGGTGGTGCTGAATACTTGGGGAGAGTGGCATAAATCTGACCCTCACTGTCTCACCATCATTCAGTGACTGACATCCTTGAATAATTACATTATATTTTGAGAATGAACACTCATTCCTTCATAGACTACTAGGCTACTGCTCACGAATAGGTGGTATAATACTTTTTAGGTGACCTTGTGTGTAGAAATACAGTAGTTCAAGAGTTGGAAAAAAATGTTGTGAGAACGTGGAGCTGAGACCGTTATGTTCTGTGGGGTGAATCCTCAGGATTTGGTCAGTAGATCTGAGCCTGAAGAGGTGGGTGAACCACAGCCTTCAGAACGGTTTAGGATACAGAGAGTAAGAAATCGACCACATTGTAACTGAGAGGTCTTGGTCTCTGGCTGTGTCCTTAGAGATAAGATAACAAACAGAACATATCTGACTCAGTCTGGAAAGAACCAAAGGTTAATCCATAACCTCACAGTATTTTACGGCTCAAGGATTTCTGTTTACTAGATCCTGGAGAAAGTGCACATGAAAATATTCTATAAATATAAATACACAATAATAACACAGTGTAGTAGGCTACCTCTATAATATATCTCCATGACAACTGATTTACTGTCACCGAGACAGTGACGTCTATGTGCCGCTGCGCTGTGGCGGTAAAAAGCTAAAACGACTCCGTAAGTGATCTGCCTTTAAATTAAAACACATTTTCTTTCCCAGTCGAGAATCAAAGGAGTAAACCATGGATGTATTATAATACTGTAGATCCATGGAGTAAACTCACTGTGGTGCTGCAGCCATGTTGGGTCCAGGTCCAGACTGTCACGTGACGCAGCCAGGGACTCACGTGAGTTTTGATGAGGATGCGGTGCACCGTGCTGCGTTCACGGGTTTCCGAGATATTTACCTTCAGGCGTCAAGTTGTATTGAAAATAGATTGAGAGGAAGTCCCGAGGTTGTATTTTTTTTTTCTAAATTTGTCAGTGGTGTACGAAGTGCTGCAGTCAACAAATGCCACTGCACAAGACTGATGAGAGTGATTGCTTTAATTAGTTTCTTCTAAAAAAAAAAAAAAAAAACTAATGAAAATTGAATGTGACATTGTTGCAGTAAGGAATCTCTATCTATCTATCTATCTATCTATCTATCTATCTATCTATCTATCTATCTATCTATCTATCTATCTATCTATCGCTCAGTTAATCTGACCTTAGCCTACAGAGTCACCCTGAGATTCTGTTTTCAATTATTTCTGTGCTGAAGCAGTGAATTTATGAATTTATCAGCTGTGGTGAATATTAATGAACTAGCGCTGAGAGAATTAGAGAATTTGAACTTGTTATGTAATCTACAGGGAGCACACAATGTGTTTATACCTCAACATGCACACCATACGAGACAGTATTATTTATTCATACCTTCTTTATTCCTGGTGCTTAGTGAGTTTCCAAACAATGGGGACCTGCTTTATAAACCAGGGTACTACATCTCATTGTTTACAAGTTAGAAGTGGAAAAAGAACAATCTTTCATCAGTCAAGTGTTCGGGGCTTAGGAAACTCACTAAACATATGAGGCAGCCTTCAATTCGGCAATATTGAGAGGCAGGGAGGCTGAAACTGCACAAGATGTTTTGTAGATAGAAACTTCAATATTCTAAAAACGAAGTGAGACCTTCAGAAACACAAAAGTCTTTGGAAAAGGCTGCAGGACACTGTCTCTCTGATTTGATGCTGCAATGGTGATTTTATGGTAAAAACAGTAGGGGGAGATGCAACTCTCTTTTGACACGATGCAGGGGGACTCTGAGAAATAATTAATCTTTAAGAGCGAGTGCAGACACGATGCAGCTAACTCTAAATAATGTGTCACGAAAGAGACAGCACCCAGGCAAAGATGACAGACTGTGAAGAGGGTCAGCATACACTCACCATGAAACATGAGTGGCTTTCTCTGTGAAATAAAGATGTTTGATAATCGGGTGTGTACTTACCATATATCTCTGAAATAAAGTTCTTGATTAATTATTAACACATCCTCTTATTAAACCTGTCTTTAATTATTGATCATAAAGGTTTATTCCCACCTTTCTGATTGATTGGGAATGGCTATTGTGGACAACTGAACGCTGGATCTTCTAAACTGGAAAACTGATTAGAGGATGAGTAAGATAAGAGTATAAAATATTTGCAAATATCATTTGTCCATGTCTAAACTATTTTCAAGTGTGCTCTAACTATTAGGACTTAAAAATTTTGCTGAAAAATGAACACTGACGACTTATTAAGATTTCTAGATATTACTAATAAGACTCCTAACCTTTCCACCACCGCTTTTGCTTGTGCAGTCTTAACGAAATAAGGCCATTGCTCTCAGTAAGTTGTACCTAATTTGAACTACTGCCAGTTCTACCCAACTCTCATTATATTTGTGTGCATACATTTGCCACTTTAAAAGGGCAAAGTATAATCCAATTATAGTCATCCTTGTTTTTCTTGCCAAAGACAATACTTACAGAAAAAGTCAGATTAGTTTGCGGACTAATCATTGGCTTGATATGCACCCTTTCCTGAAACACTACAAAAATATCCTCATGTTACACACAATTTTGTTGTCTCCCCTCAGTGGCCCCCTGGCAGAGAGGAAATGTTTCTGTTGGTAGTACAAAGGAGGACTCTGGGACACCAGGCGTCAAGCCACCACTGTCACTGTAGACTGAGTGCCAATTCCCCTGCATCCTAAATTTTATCTCTAGTGCCAGCTGTAAGTTGAGCAGATACAGTTGAACTGCTCGGCTTTGAACTCAAAACTTAGCTCCCTGTGGGCATTGGACATTTGCAAAGGAAGGAGGGGTGTCTTCAAAGACAGTGGGACTTTCAGGACAATTATGGGCCAAAATAAACACATGTGTAGGCCAGCAAGAGAGACGAGTAGCTGGGGACACACACCAGCATGAAATGTCTTGAGAAAAGTATGAAAAACATTGGTTTTACAGAAAATATTTCAATAACAATGATTTGTGACTTAAAAGTTGCTATTTTGAATGCAGACACCGGCTTAGAAAGTCAGGAAGAACATGTCTTCCTTTCCGTCCCCTTAGTGATTACCTCCCTTAAGGAAGGAGCTTAACTAAGGTTGTTGAGGTCAACTCCCGGCTGTGTACATATATCTTCTTTGAAACTGCTTCCCGAGATAATTTCTGTCCATTCAAGTTGTTCTCAGTCAACATGCTCCATTATATAAAGATTCAAAAGTCCTTTTCATTCAGCCATTAATCCATAAAATAATGGGGCAAGTGACTGTATACTCCAGAGAATACAGAGGCAAAGGACTGGTACTGCTTCTCTCTTATTCAAAGGCAGGAGAGGAACATTGAAGCAGCAATAGGAGGAACAGCAATTCTCGCCAATAGTGAAGACTGGAGACAAAAACTGTGTAGTTAGCCATACATGGCAAACTGACCTTCAGCATATGGATGGAAAACACAGATGTGAGTTATAATGATTTGACATATGATATTATAATGATTTCAGTGAAATGGTATAGATCCTAGTCTCAACTAAAGTTTCATCAGCCTGACAGACAAATACAATAAAGCTACCAACCGAAAAATACTACCCCAAATCAAAAGGTTTTATTCTGTCACCAAAAAGGAGTTTGGATCTTTCTGTCTCTGAGTTTTGAGAGTAGCCTAGTACAGTTTGGGTGTGAACGCCTTTGCTTTACTGTTGTGCAATAATATCTCGTTGTAATTTCATGTTCACATTTGAGCTGTTTGTGTGGCTGTGCATCTTTATTTGTTGTACTGACTTAATTTCTGTTTTACCCTATTGTAATCACATTATCATGTGTGTGAATAGAATTGTATTATGTCCTACCTGTTTTGCTTTAATGAATAATTGATTACCTGTTTCTTATCTGGCATCATTGTGTCTCAGTTACACCTTGTACTGTATAGCTGCCATTGTTTTTATATTGTTTATTTCTATTCCATCTATCAACACACCCCTTAAGCTTTTTTCAATTCATTAATAAAGGTCTCCTGATATGACTTTCTGGATTATGTGCAGTGGTAGACTGTGATTGTTGGAACGTAACCTGCAAAAAGAGCTCAGTACAGTGTCAGTTATTCTCTTTATTTTACCTCCATGGTCTCCTGTGTAATAGCAGCTTTTATGTGGAGAACACCTTGGAGCCACAGCCAGAAGTATGAACCAAATCTATGTTAAGAGTTGTTGTAGTAATTGGTATCCTGGAAGGAGACTTAAAGCTTTCAAGCAATGTAATTTCTCATGATTGTGTGAAGACTGAGCCTGGGATACGGACCAAAACTCACCTACACTTGAGTTACTAAAGCTAATGTGCCCCAGGCAGGGGCAGTGTGTTACTCCAGACTGACCATACTTTCAAAGACACTTTTCAAGTTGAATTGAGTTTCATATTCAAAAGCTACATAAAATTACTTTTAGTTTCCTCCAGAAATTAACCTGGTTCCTTTCCTCTCCCAGAATGCTTCAGTCAATTAGGGAGATAGTGGAGTGTGGCAAGAAGCACTATTGACTCAGATTATTTACTCTCTTCAGATGACCAGAAGAGGGTTTAATTAAAACACAAAAAGCTGCCTGCAGGCAGATGGATTCCTCTGAGGGTTTTTACTATACCTTCTGGTGAACGTGTTTCAGACACATGTCTGCAGTGAGTGAATTCCTACCACAAGACAGCAAACTATATACACCAAATATGAATCACTCAAATATATTTGATTCCTTTTAAAACAGATTGTTTTCATTTTACAGATATCACTATTTTCATGGAATGGTGCAAAACTTCTGGTCACTCTTTTGTTACGCAGTTACAGTGCGATATATGTTTATCAGGTTTGCACGGTACTCTAAACTTTAGGTCACATGCATACTATACATGAACTGTATAAAATGATATAGATTAAAGGTGGATGCAGATAAAACTGATAAACATCAAGCAATCTTAAAGGGATAGTTCAACATTTTGGCAAATTGGCCCATGCCATAATCTCTATAGTTTTAGGAGTAGGTTTGTTACCTTTAATTGTTGGTGCAAGCTATTTTTAGAACGGTGGAGCAGAGCCACGAGCTGCTCAGAGCTATGCTATGGAGGCTCATGGGATTTCTTCGTTTCCCTCATCAAACTCAAATACACAATCCAACAACTCCAAAACGCTAGTTTTGTAGTGTAGCTCTGAGCAGCTCGCGGCTCTGCTCCGCCATTCTAAAAATAGCTTGCACAACCTACTCCTAAAACTCTAGAGATTATGGCAATGGGCCAATTTGCCAAAATGCATATGCAGTTAAGAGTTTGGGTTGGATTAACACACAAACTGACCTCTAGTAACTATGTAGTGGGTGAGAGTGGCTATAGTAACACAGCTATGTCTTCATACTTAAAACTTATTTTCTGTATAATGAGTCTCTCTTGAGCCTTTCATTTATTCCATTATAAATATATCTCCATTTTATTTTGTGCAAGACCATCAGCAAAATGGAAATATAAATTGCAGCTTTTTTCTCCCCGATACCAAACTGCTGCCTAACTGTGAAACATTACTTGTACTGGTGAGCTCAGGTGTGAAGGCGAGTACAGTATGAACATGAATGTAAATGAGGGAGGTGGTGATAAAGAAACAAATACACAAAAATCAACTTTAAATTTAAAATAGCTGATAGCAACAACCACACCACTCTGCTGTCAAATGAATATTAAAAGAAACTCACTCTGTTAATTAAATTAAACTGCAACTTTATCAGAGGCTTAATTATGAGATTTTTTCCAGCATATACTGTAGGAGATAAACTCTGCGAACAGAGGGAAAAAGGCTGTTTGAGATTATGTGAAATTTGGTCCAAGGTACGGCACAGGACACACTTCAAACTCTGTGTTTATGATCACAGCAGTCAAAGATCAGAGGAAATGCTAATCAGTCCAGAGCAGTCTCACACTGTACGTCTCCATCATCTGAAACGCTTTCTTCCATACCCATCCTCTCCTGATCTGCAGCTTTAAGATGTTACAAAGTTTTCTCTAATCATCACACAAGCAGGCACATCAAACGTTTCCGCTGCTCTGACCACTAGAAATTACTGTTAGTATCTTTCTGCAGGATGTGAAAGAATGACTGATATGTAATGCTTCCTTAGTGTTACAATTTTGGTTATGTGTGTTACACTAACCATGGGATTTTTCTTTCACCCATTTATGAGAAAAAACGTTTTTTGTCATGATGGTAATCTTCAGAAATGTTTAACAAAGCAAAGACGATATGCCTGTGGGTTTTACAGCACGAGGAATATTAGGTTGTAGGTCAAGGCTAATTATTGAGATATGATAATTCTCATCACAGCGATAACAGTTTCATTGTTCACTGATTACTGACCATGAACTCGCAAAAAAATTAAAGAGAACAAGAGCACTGCTTGAATATTGTGCTACTGGATAAATAGATATCTACCTGCATCAAAACACTGATTACTGCTTGAACAATCACACAAAGGGCTGAGTTAACAGAAGAAAGCAGAATGTAGCTCAGGATCCCTCAGTAGGGGGTCCATCTGAGGTAGAGTGATGCTGATTAGTAGCTCCTAAAACAATGAGTAGTAGGCTAATTACTGCAACAACCTCCACGCCATTAAGGAATTCAATAGTCAGAAAAAGGCAGACACATGGTATGAGAAGCACAGGGAAAGATCATACATTTCTTCACTATGATTGTGGTATATTTGGTTTCGTCTATTTTCATGCTTCCTGATCTACCTAACGACTGTTAAATGTGGTATTCCACAAGTATTAGTACTAGGGAAACTTTGAATTAATTAAAAAACTTTTTTTTTTCAGTGCTGTGTCTTTATCAGAAAATATAACTATTGTAATCTGCTCTAATGCCAATGTTGTTACTGATAACAGGAGACTGTCTAGAAATGACCCCTAGAATAATTCTTTCAAGCATCATGACCAAGGGGGCAGTTGTCGGTCTCACTGAAGTGAAGCTCACTTCCGCGTTCAAAAAACTGCAATCCCCTCGGCTTCCTCTGGGGGCTGGTGTCAAAAAAGCAGCATTCTCCATAGTTTCTACCACCGCACACACTCTGAGGGGGGTGAATTTTTTTTTAACTCTACCGTTTTACTGTTATGAGGTTGAAATTCTGGCCAATTAGGGCGCGGAAACGTTGAGTGACAGGTCCGGAGAGGTCCGTGGACAGCTGCTTCGAGGCCAGTGGGCGGGTTCTCGGCCGGCCAATCCAACATGGCGCTGTTCAGGCCGCCATATTTGAGTCACAAAAACGACTCCCCAAAACCAATGGGTGACGTCACGGGTGCTACGTCCATTCTTTTTACAGTCTATGATCATGGCCAATGGTTATCTTTTATTGTTTTATTGAGACCTCTAGTGGTCATAGTTGTTATTTTAACCAATGACCAAAACATTTTCCTAAATTTCAACACACAAAGGTCTGGCACTTATCCGAGGACAGGGATGCTCTGCTATTTGATGCTAGATGAGCAACATTTGCTTTGAGAGGTCATGTGGCCTTGTGTGTGGAAGTTTAAGCTGCTTCATCCAGATGCAGACTGTTCGGATGATGGCAAACATTGTTTTTGTTTTTATTATATTTTTGGGGCTTTTTATGCCTTTCAATGGACAGTACAGTTGAGAGAGACAGGAAATCGGGAGGCAGAGAGAGAGGGAATGACATGCAGTAAAGGGCTGCCCGGTATGGGATTCGAACCAGGGCCGACTGCATTGAGGACTGTAGCCTCTACACATGGGGCGCCTGCTCAACCTACTGCGCCCCAGGAAACATTATTTGTAGCTACTTGCATGACAGACTGAATCAATCTTGCTTTGGCAGGTTGAATTGATCTATTGAGGCTACATGCACCAAGGTCAGCGTGCTTCCATTTTATGCACCTGCACAGGCTATTCACTCACAGTACTATATGTACTGTATGTACTGTTTGTGGATTGCATCAAAATGTGATTGATTTGTCTGTCTTTTTCTAAATAAAGTTGGTTGATTTTTTAAGTAGCACATGGGGATGCATTTCCTCAACAAGGAGACATTAGTTATATTTTTAGCTAAATGAGGTAACAGATTGGGAGCTGGAATGCACTCAAATGAAATCACTAACACTTGCTGATGCATAGAGTTGACTGAAATACTTTGATACATAAAAAGTCTTGAATTTGGCAAAAGCAGTGGCCTGTCATCTTTACTTACTTTACAATGGGACTTCTATCCTTCAACATTTGACAGTCACTATGTTTGCATCCCCATGGGTGCAATGCTGGTGGCACAGGTATGATGTGTCAATTCCTTTCCATCTGCCAAGATGCCAGAGCGGGAGATGAATGGTCCAGTAGAGACGGCTCTGCTTGTTTCCATCTTGTTAATATGCCTCTGAGAGGCCGTCCATAGTCAGGAGACTCACTAGAGGCTGATCTCTAGAGAGCTGAACAAGATAAACACGGCCGTAGAAGGCAGCGAGAGACCTTCAGAGCTGCGTAAATAACCCTGAACACAGTAGAGGACAAGTTGTGCTGCTGTGCTTTTTTTTTTCTTATTTTACTGGTTGTAACTGCGTTAAGCTGCAAATTAACAATTCTTATGGTCTTTTAACAGGCACTTACAAAAAAAGAAAAGAGAATTCTTAACTAAAAGTTGTCTCAGTCATTTGAGCCCTGCTTCAGTTACTTTGGCCATGTCACGCTGGACAAATAGTTGATGATAATTTTGCGTTAAGTTGTGGTTGGGAGCCGCTCCCTATAATTTCCTATGAACTGGCATTTGTGGTTTATTGGACCAAGATAATGAGCTGAAAGTAGCTGAATGCTGCTGAGATGTGCACAATGGATTTGTGGTTTGAAGTTGGTTCAGTAGTCAGCAGCCTCTCATTAGCAGGAGTCATTTGGTTTAATGTTAATAAAAATAGTATTCAATGCAACTTTGATTCAAACTGTTGAGCTACAGATGCACAGCACATAATGTGCTGCACAATTAATTTCCTCATCAATATGAGATCCCTCTTAACTAAACCACTTTTGACTTATGTCCTTATTAGGTTTCAGCTCTTCTGTATGAACCCTGGGTAAGAGTGAGAAGGCAGAGTGTTATTAAAAGGCACCATTTGAGGAGACTAAAAGAGAACAAACAAATGCAGCCATTCACAGAGGAAACAACTTAACGTGCTAAATTACATCTGATCCTATTTCTCCATATAGGCGTATCTGATCAGTCTCTGTGTAAAATCCATTCAAACTGACCTAAATGTATTAATACCAGTTCAATTCACATATTGAGAACACCCTTGTACAAGGTAGGAAAACTGAGTAAAAAATTTGCCTAAAGCACAAAATATCCAGTTAGATGCTTTGTGTGGCTTAACCCCATTGTATTTTGGGGTGTTGTACTTTTGTGGTATTGTTGTTACTGCACTACATTCAAGAGAGGAACATTTAATGCACTTACAAAATATCTAGTGAGGATAAAGTCTAGTTAAGATGATCATAACTAGCTGTGAAGAACATTTGTTTCACCCATTTTAATGTTGTTTTGCCTTGTTTATATCCTCTCATACGCAGTACCTCACTGTAAGTGTAACACTGAAGTCTCCTTTCCACAGTACATGACAATCTCTCAATGGAAACAATGGGCAATGACATGTACAAACCCAGTGTCTCCAGAGATTTCAAAAATTTCTGAACCTCATGATTTACATTCAGCATGTTTATTCAGTAGCATTGCAGGAAGAAACTCCAGACCGTAAGTCTGATGTTTGTGTTGGTGAAGGGACATGTATCTGCCTGCAGCCTGTACCATGGACCACTCATCTTTTAAGAAAGTAAAGTTAGTAAAACATTGGTAGTGAATATAACACACAATAAACTGATTTAGCAGAATCCTTCAGTGTAAGCGTCTTTACATTTGTAGAAGGAACTGGTTTATGTCCTTTTATCACCATTTCTTCACAGTTGTTGACTGCCCTGATTATTCACAATCTTTCAGTGAGGGTCATAAGGAGGCTCCTCTGAAGTCACTTAAGCACCTGAGAGTTAAATATTTCAGTCAAGCTGTGTTGGCTTAAGGCTTGATAAAGTGCCCTCAGATTTTTACACCAGCAGTGATATATTAGTCATTCCAACGGGTTAGTGGTTTTAAACTGGACCACTCTATCACTGCTCTGCATCAGGCTGCCTCTGCTGCACCAAGTTTTACTTAAGCTGAGCTTCCTACTTTTCATGAGGAAAGTGTGTGTACTTTCTGCTGTACTTTCTAAACTAGTGTTAACCACAGAGAATGTATAAGAAAACATTACACTGCATGGTGAAACATCTGTAATTACAATAATTATTGTTCTGACTATGGATGTCTTGCAGTTCCTATCCAATAGTTTTTGTTATTAGATTAGGAAGTGGAACCGGATACCACACCTGAATCGTGACTCTTATCCTGTTGTGTCATTTTGGCAGGTCTCAAAATGATACAAGAGACAGTCACACGAGTATAGTCCTTTGGGAAAATTGTACAGTTCTAGTGTGAAGCTCTTAGTTAATGGTGGGGTTATTTCACCTGAATGCACAACAGTGGGAACTCAATAGGGAATGCATCACAATACTGCTGCTAGAGCAGGGAATGAATTATGGCAGGATAATGTTCATGTTCTTCTTATCCTCCTGCATGTAAATTCACATGAGACTCTTCAGGGTAAATTCCAGCCTCGACCTTCACACATGTAAACACTGTGTCAGGCCAAAATAATTAGCTCAAAAAGCCAAACTATTTCCCCGCAGGTTGAAAGAATTGGCATACATACCCTTCTGAAACTGAGTTATGGGAGGTGAAGACTGCGGTTGCACTCAGCATCACCCAGATGCCAATGGGTGCAACTGTAACATGCAGGATAATTGTGTGCATGATCAGTGAAGTGTGCTTAAAGCAAAGGTTAAAAAACAAATATAAGCTTATAAAGGAAATGAAACCTCTTTTTGATGTTGTTTGGCTTTCTAAATGTACTTTAAAAAAGAAGAGTAATTAAACTATGACAGATGGTGGGGAAAAAGGATCCGTTTAGTGTAGGCAAACCCAAATCCAGATCAAAGGCCCCTCTCGCGACAGGTTAAGCAGCAGTCACATCCATAACCCGGGACAGCTGGTTACGATTGGAGAGGATTAGGGACAGCACACATATTTCATCAGGAATTATCCTCGTCAAATTCTGAAACTGGATTGCTGTAAGCCACTCACTATAACTGTTAAATAATTTCAATTATTATACAACTTCTTTCCAGTGGAGGTCAGCTGCACCAGTGTCCCAGGCATTTGGCAGATCAGTCATTATTATCCGCAAATGTCCTTCAGGTTTAACAGTGCAGGAGTAGATGGAGTAGAAATAATGGAAACCATCTGTTTTCATTTCAAAATGACACAAATGCCTCTCTTAGACCTACAGTCAATCAAAATCAGCATACAAGGACTTATAGGGTAGCTGTACTCACTGATGCTGAGTTTGTGCAGGGTAAATGCTCCCCCATTGTCCATGGCTGCTGTCTGCCCTCACAGAGTTTTCTGTGAGAGACATTTGATCAGGCTGAGACAGACAACTGGGGAAAAGTGGTCCAAGCTATATAATACAGCTTTTATCATCCATTAACGTCAGCACGCTGACAATGGTGGGCTGTTTCACCCCAAATTAAGATTTTTACTTTTATACAAGTATAAATGAGGTCAAAGTCAAATAATAAAAAACAAAATTAAACAGACCAAAAATTGTTGTGTTGTGTTGTTTTATTTATTCATTTCATTATTGTTTTGCCTGTGTTTTTTCCGAGACGGCCCCTGCCTTAGAAAAGTTTCAAGTTAATTTCCTAACACAAGTGCAGAATATACAAATCCACTTCATTCCTGTAGTTCATTCATATCATTCATGTTCAATTCATGTGATTAGTTCACATCTGGTTGATGCCTGATCCACTTGATAAGGTCAGCATGAGATCAGAGCTGTTACGTGTCACGGCTTATTCTTTCTTCTTTAATAGCCTAAAACAGTGTAGTCACACTATGAATACAAGCAATACAAAGAGATGCAGAGAGGGGCAGTGAGAAAATTTAGTAGGGTTTGGGTTATATGTATATATAAACAGTGCGGGTGTACAGAATTATAGTTCTGTATAATTTGATCTTTCAAAAGTGAAGAGTATCTGCAGTTCCTCTGTTGGTTTCATCAGGCTGGAAAGGCCAGGTGTTCTGTCTGAAAGAACAACATAGGCAGACAGCTTCCTGAGTCCTTCAGCACACGCAGAAACCCGCACACACATGCATGCACACACACACACACACACACACACACACACACACACACACACACACACACACACACACACACACACACACACACACACACACACACACACACACACACACACACACACACACACACACACACACACACACACAAGTCTGTCTCTTCTGTTTTCTCGGTCTCTCTCTTCCACCCCCTGTTCTCTCCTTGTGAATTTTAAAAAGAACAAACTGAAGGCCATCCAGGACTTTAATCTGCACTTCTCCATGCTCCATATACTACATGTGCAAATAAGGAAGCAGTCCGAGGGCACAGCAAAAAAGCGAACAGTGAATTAAAATGAAGTGAATTAAAAGAAGCAGTGTTTGTTAATCTAACATCCCAGTCGGTTTGGCTGAGATGTTGAACAGCTGTGAAAGTCTATAGGATCAGAGTTTGTGATATGGGGTAAAGCAGAGAAAATTGCACTACTTTAGATCAATTACCTCTACATGGTGAAGGCAGAATCACAACTCAAATGGAAACTGGAGAAGGTAAGACGGAGCGCTCTCTACAGTACTGGTTGGGTGGGATGTAATTTAGAGACTTAACAAGAAGGAGAGAGGGAACGCCACAAATGCATTGTGATATACAATGTATCATATTGGACATTCATTGTGTGATGAGGAATTAAGTACTGAGAGACATCTCTTGAGGTTTTGGCATCTGCAATATAGTGTTAATAGTGTGTTAATGTGTCACTTAATTCTGGGAATGCACTGTTTTGTTTGACGAGACAGTTTTACCACTTTAAACACTGGCAGCCAGGAACGTATAAAGCGTAGCTTCTTATATTACAGCAGATAGTCCGAGGTCATAAATACTGATTAGGTGAAGATAGTGAGAGCTGGGGGAGACTGATAGATTAATGAGAATAAAGGAGCTTGTGTGTGTGCCGATGTAATGAGCTGATGATATGCCTAACCCTGCAGAACAAGCTTAGCTGATGTGAAATGTGGAACATAAATGTTATTTACGCTTATGGAAGGGAATGGAGGGTAGAAGTTAATTGCAGATATATTGGGTGTTATATTCACTCAGCGATGCCCCCTGTCCTCAGTGGTGGGCTGTGACAACTGGTTATTCATTTAGCAGTGACACTTCATCACCAAAAAATAATTGCCTCTCCTACCAGGGATAATATGAGATTAAAATATTAATATAATTTAGCAAGATAATACATGCAAAAGTTTTTTTTTTTTTTGACATGATGAAGTGTCCAATGAAAGATATTTTTAGCTGTGCAACCTCTGGCCAAACCAAACTCCCAGCACAGTGTAGCTGTGGAAAATAAATGTGAAAAGTTAAGGTGTTGTTGGTTTGAGATGAAGTGAATTCATTACATCTGTTGTCTGTGCATTATACAAGACAAATGAACACACATCTTCAGCCAGATTCATGGAGACAAGGACACAGTGTTGGCCTGGTGTTGACATGCAACAGCTTGAAATGTCAACTAATGAACAAGTTTATGTTGAATAGATTCCGTCATAGATTCAAAGATGCCCAACTCATGGGCTTACCAAACACTATCGACAAAGAAGCTAATAAATGGAAGTGGAAATGATTCACTGATTCATCAGCTATTTGGAATAATGTCAAAAACCTTTTGGTTTTAGCTTCTGTTCAAATTTAAAACATTAAATCAAAGCAGAAGTAAGCGGAATATTTGTGTTAATATAAGTCTTAAATAGTTATATCTTCCGACGGCAATCACTTACATAGAGTGTTTGGTCTGAAACACGGGTCTGTCAGTCACTCTGCTCTGCTGTAAGCCGAGGAGAAAACGTCTTGTATACTTCCTACAAGCTTTATCCAATGAGGAGAGAGAAAGTCATGAAGGGCTGTGTGTGCAGCCAAGGGATGCGCGTGAATGTGGTGATGTAGGGACGAGGACCAATAGATCCATGACGAGGGCGGGGGCTGCAACTCCATCGGCTGACAAGAAGATAGCCAAAACGACTGCATCGCTTACTTCTGCTTTAATCCCATTGATTAATTAAAAAAATATTCAGCAGATCGACCAGTAATGCAATTATGATAATAATCAATATTCAAAGCCCTACATATGCATAATGGTGTATCAGACGTAACCATAGCAATTTTTTACAATAATACCTTTCTGTGAAGCAGACTGATGTCTGACAGATATTTGTTGAAACACTGGCTAAAGGTGTTGGTCTGTGAGGTCAGAGTGACCATTGACCTTTGACCACCAAAATGTCATAAGTTTATCCTTGAGACCAAATAAAGTTCCTATCCAAATGGTGAATGACCTCTGACCTACCCCTTAACTTTTAGACTAAGAAAACACCATGAAAAACACAAGATAATTCAAGATATTAAAGCAAAAAAAGTTCAGGAGGATAATATACTACAAGACCATGGTGAATGTTTGTGCCAAAATTGAAAATAAAAAACCCATCTAGGCTGCAACCTGCACATATGAAATAATTTCAGCATTAGCCTCATCCAGAACACAAACTTGTGTTGTCGGCCAACGGGACTGAATGTGATGTAATCCTTTTTTATTTTTTTATTTTTATTTTTTTACATAATTTAAGGAATCACAATTCATTTACTCTTACCCAGACTGACAGCAGCAGTGGAAAAACCTCAGTTTATACATTTACAGTATCGAGACGGGACAACATGGACAAACACACAGAAAACATCAATGAAGCGCTGCACATGAATGTAGGCTTTCTTGCATCACACGTCTCCAGTAG
Organism: Trachurus trachurus; assembly: GCF_905171665.1. Lineage (NCBI taxonomy): Eukaryota > Metazoa > Chordata > Actinopteri > Carangiformes > Carangidae > Trachurus > Trachurus trachurus. Next base: position 21,303,801 of record NC_139893.1, on the reverse strand, counting down.
ACGGAGACGTGTGATGCAGTCAGTGATTGGATATTCAATGTAACGAAAGATGAAAACAGCTGAGCGCTAACGGAGGCGGTGCTGGATTCTCAAAAGGGCCTCAGATTCAAAAAAATATTCCCCAGGACCTGCTTTGAGCAAACAGAAGAAAAAGAAACTTAAAGAGTCTACTATTCTACCTTCACTTCTTTTTCTCTGCACTTGATCATGTTCATTTCTCAACAGACTTTTTGCCTTCAAAGTTTTTTGAAAACGCCAAGTGGTCTTTGGTGCGAGACACAATCCTATCTGAGGGACCAATGTGAAAGATAATGACTATATAGCTGAAACAATTTTGAACACCGTGAAATAGAGACGAAATCTGCTGTCATTTGCTTATTTAGCTGAGATTAGGACACACATTTGTAATCAGCTCTAGAGATTTATAATTTGGGGAGAGAGAGAGAGAGAGAAAAAAAAGATGCCTGATCTCTTAAGTCCTCTCCAAAAATGCTTTGAAGTCAGCGTGTATACAAGCGTACTGTATATACCCTATGGAAATTTCTTATATAACTGTTTAAAAGGGGAATTATGAAACAGCTAAATGCAATGTGAGGGCATCTTAAAGTGAAAAAGAAAATATCTTATCAGTAGGATGAAGTTGGAGGGATGCGCTGTAGTTAATATGAAATGAATGTGGGGGTGGAAACCCTTCAGCAATGCGACTGAGGACATTATCTACTTCATTAATCCTCACAGAGCAGCACACAACATACAGTGGACTACATGATTAACATTGAATTTAACCAATACTTACCTACCTCACAAGAAAAACAGTAATGGGGTATTGCCTGATGTCATTAATATTCATTCACACTTTGCAAATGTCATTTAACTTTTCCTGAGGAACCATGTATTTTTTTTTTTTTTTTAGGCTCAGAGCTGTCAAAGAGAGTTGAAAATGACTTTGAAACATATTCTCCTCTAAGGCTTTTGGGTTGATCACAAAGCTTCTCCGGAGTTTGTTTCTGGAAGGCAGCGCACTCGCAAAGTAGATGATAGGGAGCGATCCTCCCACTCACATCATTACTGGGCTCTATTGCTTATTGCCCAGTAGTGCAATGCCACACTGATCAACTGTTCGCTTGCCCTTTCTGGCTGCAAACCTATACAGTAAGTGCCCTGGCATGCCACAAATCAAAAGAAAGCCATGACTTGTTATCTCGTTGCTGCGTTTCCCTTCCTTTGCTGAGGAGCCATATCTCTAGCTTTGAAGTCAGAGCCACTGGCAATGTCTCAAGCACTGCTGCCATCAAGTGAGCGCCTCTTCATTAAATCCTTGAGCTGCTTCTAATTACGGGCTGTATCAGGAGGCCCTCGGTGCTGGGCATTGGGGCAGGGAACAATGTGCATGACACAAATGCCAAAATTCACTGGGGGAGGTGGGGCGTGGAGATGGGGTGTGGGGACATAAACTTTAACAGACAAAGTGAAGCTCTCCATATCTCACTGCCGCTCTGTCTCAAGACTGAACTTTAAAACTGCAGTGTCATAACACTCATTAACACATTTCTTGCCATAAATACCACAGCAACAGGGAAAAGAAACAAAAACAGAGTAGAATCAGGTGGATGTGACACTGAAGTGAGCTGGTGTGCACACTCTGATGGAGCATGTTTCCTTTTGTCGGCTGATGTTCCCAAGTCTGCCGGCGCTGATGTCTCCCTGTAAGTTAGCAGATCCGCAGCAAGGGATTGTGGGGTGGATTTCATCTTAGTCTTTCATCCTGATACTCTCAGTTCCCTTGTCACCTACACTCCTAGCTGCTCTATTTATAACTTGTAACCATAACAACTGGTCTTTTCTCGTTGCCAAACGAAAATTCTTTTCACTAGGTGTCTTTATGCTTCAGATGAAAAGAATGTCACAGCGCGCAGAAACCTTCATCAGCGCTGTCAAAGCTGATGTTACTCTTACAACATGTTAATGGTGATGAGTGCAGCTATTAGCAGGTGTTTACATTATCATCCTTCGACAGAGAGTGTCTCTGTGAAATCACTGTGTTTTGTATCCCAGGAACAAATCTAGAGCACGTTGGTGATGAATAAATTGCACAGCAATGAAGGATGACTGAGAGAGAGAGAGAGAGAGAGAGAGAGAGAGAGAGAGAGAGAGAGAGAGAGAGAGAGATGAATGAGAGTTTGAAGAAGAGGGCGGATATTGTTTTCTGGAAAGTTTTATGTACTTTGAACTCTCTCAAGATGGAGAAGAGCCTGCAGATAGTTTTCAAGCTCGGATCTAACATCCTTTCATCAGGCTTTTGATGGAACAAAAGTGGAAACTCTAATATATGTTTGAGAGTTTGATCAGCAGACAGACACCTTGTGGGTGGATAGATTTTAACACAACACAAAAAGGTTTTTTAAATTTTTATTTTATTTAAGCAGCTACGTCCCATGTGTGCGCGCGTACACACACACACACACACACATCATGACATGACATGACACAGTGAAGCAGGTTATGTTGAGCAGAGTCTGAAATCTCTCTGAGCCTCATGCAGCTGGGGAGTAGTCAGGCAGAGACACAAAACACTGGCAGTTCAGCCTCACAGGAGCCGAGGGTAACAGGCATTTAGCTGACGAGGGGTGAAGCTATTGTTTGACATCTCGCCGCTCCCACCATCCCAGATCCTTTAGTGAGAACTAATTGCTCCCAGAGGGACCAATCCTGTGGTCACACCTAAATGAACCTGACCCAAGTGCATTGTGGGTTAGGGGTGAGATTGTTTCCACTGTCTAACATTGCAATCTCACAGGCATCCTTGTCACAGATCCAAAATCAACTACACAACATGGGCAAGGGGGTGAGGAAGGAGTAGAGCATGAGTCCGTTTACTGAGACTGTAGAACCAAAAGTGTTTGTTTAATGGCACTGAAGGAAAATAAATAAGCAATGTAATTTGTCTTTGGGTATAACAGTGGGAGGGTGGGGGATGGTGGGCGGAGGGATTAAAAATTATTATTGAAATCTTATTATTTCTGAATGCGCTCTGACCTTGTTTGAAATGTAATTTGGAGCGCCTTAAAAGATTATGATGAGATGAGTTACGTTCTAGTTCTCAAATTAAGGAACAGAGTGGTCTACAGAGGGGCCGGGCTGAATGTTGTCCTAAAAATAATGATTCAATCCATTTCAATGCCAGTACAAGGTTGAACAGTTAAAGACCCAATCTGTCATTCCACAGATAAAACAACATCAGGAATATTTAGATACTGAGCTAAATTCAACCATTTTTAAATTTCACATGAAGCAATTTCGCAACTGAACTACTCTCCAGGATACTGCATATGAAATCTATTCACATGCTGCACAGATGTGATCCATGGGATTGACATAGTCACAGACACTGAAATGATTATGCAAATTGGGTGTTGTTTATCCATAATGTGACTATTTCTCAGTGTCAGAAAATCAGAGGTGAATAAAATACAAAGCTTCAGTATTTGAGTCAAAGTCTATAGACACACCTCTGCTTTGCAATGTAGAAATCATTAGGCCACTGCCAAGTTAAAACTGAGCTGTGTAACCTTTATTTCTTGGTCATTAGCGTTCTCCAGGCTCTCTGGGCAGTGGGTGACGAGCGTGTTGCAATTTTCCTGAACTGTCTTCTGTAACTATAACCACCACCAACTCCAAAATGGCAGGACAGCTGACGCAACTTTAATGTGCTCTCTTAGCAGAACATGTCCCGCTCAAAGACTGTCACATCCACCTTCAAAACAGGGGCAGGAAAGAAAAGCGATCTACCATAAAGTAAAAACCAACTTAAATGTTACGCATATGAAGTATTAAAGTGCTGCAAAAGAAAATGGAATTACAAAATAGACTCAATGAAGAAATCTTGATTGTTACTATAATAAACAATAACTATGCACCACTTCATATACAGCACAAATTAAAGAGGAACTATGCAAGATTTGAATTTTTCCAACAGTGAAAATATGCACTGGGAAACTGTAGGGGGAGATCCGTAGAGAAAAAAAGGGACCAACTTGCATAGTTCCTCTTTACGTAATATGTACACATTCCAAATTCAAATAATGTAAATGTGAACAATGCAATGTAGCCAGCAAAACATGACTGATAGTAAAGGGAATGGCTGTTCCACTGACTATTGGTACTTCGTACAGTTGATGAAGTGGAATCAAAAGTACAATGTTAAGAAATATAAATAAATAAATAATGCTCAAATATAGATCTTGAAGCATGCAAATGTAATTTGTCCACAAAATGAAGTGTTTCTGTTGTGTATACTGTAGTCTGTCACTGAGGGCTGCACACTCAGAGGCCTCACCTTACTTTATATTAAAATGATTCCATGCAGAGTCACATCAATATTCACTTAGCGAGGGCACTGGTAATGGGTATGTACTTAGTGTCAACCGGCTGTCAGAGTCTGTTTCAGGAGAGATGCGTGTATTTATGCTCTATTATGTACATTGTTAAGATTGTAAATTACATGTATCTACATCTCAGTTCCAACTGCATTTAATGAATAATTCTCTCTGTTCCCGTTTTCTATTTAACTAACGATTTGAAAATTACTGTTATGTAAATTTGACAGCACAAATGCCAGAGCCACTCTTTCTTTCCCTTAACCTGAAATGAAATGTGATATTTTCAGACTCAGTTTTACAGTCTGAACTTTTCATTCAGGGTTTAGAACATCAGACATGTTTTACCATATATTTTTTTTAAATCTTTAGAGTTGTGTTTTTTTTTCTCCTCTGTTTTTGTTAAAGCAGAAGTAAGTGGAATGTTTGTGTTAATATAAGTCTTAAATAGTTATATCTTCCGACAGCAATCACTTACTGTATATAGAGTGTTTTGTCTGAAACACGGGTCAGTCAGTCACTCTGCTCTGCTGTAAGCCGAGGAGAAAACTTTCCTTGTATCCTACAACCTTTATCCAATGAGGAGAGAGAACGGCATAAAGGGGCGGTCCTCTCTGTGTGTGCAGCCAAGGGATGCACGTGCATGCGGTGACGTAGTGACGAGGGCGGGGGGACTGCTAACTCCATCCGCTGACAGGAAGTTAGCCAAAACGACCGGATCGCTTACTTCTGCTTTAACATTTGCATTGCACGTTGACAGCAATAGCAGCAAAATGAAATTATTTCCCTATTTTTCTATCTTCTTATCAGAAGCAACAGGGGAACAGTGCACACAGTTGATGACAGACCTTCAGCCTGTCATAAGTGTTGGGAAAATATAGCCCTAATTGCTGTACAGCATTGTACTTTGCAGCAAGTGTGCAAAAACTATCATCTAGTTCAGTCACATTATCACAAAAAGCTGATGTGACTATTCTCCCTGCTGCTTTTAGGAAGAGAGAAGCATGATGTGAATGCAGACACCTACATTCCTCATGCCACTGGTCTGCACAAAATCGGTTGGGAGAATGCTGACATAAGTTTAGATTTGTGGAGTAAAAAAAAGAGGGAGATATTAAAACATGCTCTTAGTACAGCTAATGAGACCTGAAAAAGAACTCATTTTGCATTTAATTAAGCTTTTGTAAATATTTCTGTAGAGGCTGAGCTGAGGGTTAAAGTAGCTCAGGCTTATTCTCTTTCCTGTTATCTAAGAGCTCTTTGTTTGCCTGCTGCAGGTAAATAATCTCCACTTTTTTGAATTGTAAAATAGAGCAGCCTCCAAAAATCTCCCTTTTCCTTTTCATTTCATTTCATTCCCCTCAATGCACTAAGAATCACTACAGCAATAAGCATAGGAGGATACACAAACAGGATTACGTGTGGGCATGCTGAAAATCAATTCAGTACTGTTTCAGTTATAGAAGCCAGTAAACGTAATTTATTTTCTCTGGGAGCCATGCACACTACATAAGCCTCCCTAAAACATTTTGCCAATTGTAAGCTGAAATATCCCCTCATTTAACACATGGTAAGTACAGTATATCAACTTATGGAAAACGCATGTAGGCCACAGTGTGTGTGCTTTAACTGTGCTTAGACATTAAAAATAATCCTGAGTTGCAGGGGGTGCACGCTGAAGATCAATGTGTTATTTTTGTTTTACAATAATGAGGCTTTTTTTTCCATGAACCTCAGAGATCTGCTCATAGTACATCTTCCCATCTTCCACTCTCTTTGCTTCTCTCATTAGTTCCTGTTGTCCTCTAAATCTGTCTTTATTTTTTTTATTTTTTTTTAATGAAACAAAACACACATTTCTTTTAATGCCACACAATTGTTCCGTTGGTCTTTGGCCCTACCCATAGTTTGTTTCAATAGCCAATGTTACACCAAAATCTGTGACTCATCAGACTTCTTGCACTTTTTCAACAACCAGATGAAGAGCTACAGTATGAATGACTTAAAGTCACATCAAGATGTTGCTGGTGCATGTTTGCTAATTTAGCCCTGGTGACGCTAATGTTTGTCTTCAGCTGACTGGATGAATGAATCACACTTGCAACTTGCAAGCTTAGACTCTGTTGTCTCTGCTAAGAGTTATGTTATTATTTGAGCATCTTCTATGCCAAATGCAGTGAGGCCTTTGAGGGTTTTTGGACAATTGTCACTTTTTTCACCTAAAGTTATATTTGCACAAAGAGAGCACATTCATCCATTATTAAGCACTTGAAAATAGACATAAAAATTACTCCAAGGTGCATTTTGAACGAATAAAAAACTTTTTAATCATAATAATTTTTTTTAATTAATCTTTGAAAATATTTTAATTGAAGGATAGCCCTAAAAAAATATACATTGTGTATTTTACTTCCTTCTCCTATAAGGATAACAACAAATATACTATCAACAAAGACATGTTGAATAATATTCTGCCTATAAATTGTTACATCTCAACACTGCTCACACTGTCTTGCTAAGCCCATATCCCTGCAGTTGCTCACATCGTGAACATCCTACGTATGTCCTATGTTGTTTAAATGTGATGTTGAATGTGTGCGTGTCTGTTGCAACCAAATTTTCCTGCAAGGGACATTTAATAAAGTGACTTGAAACCCAAGATTTGCTCATATTAGCTGGGTGACTGAGGTATGTGCAACCTTGCAAGAGTGTAAATGCAGTTTCCACAGAAAGACCAGGGTCTATTCATGCATAGTCTGTTGTGGAAAGCTGAAATGAAATGTGTTGTTGGGAGGTTGTGTTACAGCCAATTTTGTTCAGCTGATTGAGCTGTTAGTCCCTAGCATTTAAAGCAGGAATAAAGAAATGATGAATCTCCATCCTCTTCACAATGAACTCTTGTAATACTTAATACATTTATTTGTATAATGAGTCCAAATAAGTGTGTTTAAACTTAACAAGGTTAAATAAGTCCATGGTTACCTCTCTTCTCAGAGCCCAAGAGCAAATGGAAACACTGTGAGTTTGAAAGCAAATTCCAGTAATAAAACACAACCAACTTCTGGTAAGAACAAGACACTGGTAGATCTTCACAACAAGATTACATTTTTTAGTTAAGTCCAGAAAGCTTAAAAACATAAATTAGCACATCAAATAACATCAAATAAAACAAGCACCCACAACAAAAGCCCTCCAGGATATCACAAAACTTTGTCATCAGTGCTTAATGCTGGGATCAGGCTGAAAGTAATGTTCACGCAAACATACAGAGAGAACCATTAAAAATGATCTAATAACAAACAGGAAATTAACTTTACCAGTATGCAGAGACATAAACAAAATACGGATGTGGATAAGAGTATCGAATGACAAAAGTAAGAAACGAAGACTCATAAATTACTCCAACATAATCATCACATTTCATGAGAAATTACAATTTGATGCGGTGATGCCAGAAAGACTCTAATCCAACACAACATGTAGCCTGATTCATATGAGGAGGGGAGACAAGCTGAGGATCTTGACGTGCAGAGAGCTGGTATCCCTTCACCATCTTAGATAAGAACCACCAGCTGCGTACTCTGTGTGATGCTGTAGTAATGGTCTAAACACACTGAGCATTTCTTGCTTCAGTGCACTTTTAGACAGTGATACTTCCTGCTTCAAATTCCAACTGAGTCATCAGAAAAACAAAACAAAAATCTCTGTCTTAGTGCGAACACAAAGAAGATTGTCTTGAATATAACGTAATGTATTTCTAATTCCACATATAAAAATAATTATCAGTTAGAAAACTTGCCGACACATAGATTCTATATTAAGTAAGCAAATAAAAAGATTTACTTACTTAAGTATTATAATCAATTATTAATTTGTAATAATTATGGCCTTGTATCCAGGTTGTGAATATAATTTGGTTCATAACAGTCATAATTAAATTTAGAATCGAGATCACTTACGTCCTCTGTCATTTGTATGTTGTTTTGACTTGAATTTAATTAAAACATTTTACCTCCCCTCTCCAAGCCTTAGAGTTGGTCTTGTGCAGTGGCGTGCACAGGGGAGGGGCAGGGGGGGCGGTCGCCCCCCCTCGTGGCCCAATTGTTGAAAAACGCGTGCTAAAGTGCCCCCTGGGAGCCAAAACGCGCGTTAAAGTGCCCTCTTGGAAGCCAAAACACGTGCTAAAGTGTCCTCATGGGGGCCAAAACGTGTGCTAAAGTGCCCTCTAGGAGCTAAAACGTGTGCTCAAGTGCCCTCATGGGGGCAAAAACGTGTGCTAAAGTGCCCTCATGGGGGCCAAAACGTGTGCTAAAATGCCCTCTAGGAGCCAAAACGTGTGCTAAAGTGCCCTCTAGGAGCCAAAACACGTGCTAAAGTGTCCTCATGGGGGCCAAAACGTGTGCTAAAGTGCCCTCTAGGAGCCACAACGTGTGCTAAAGTGCCCTCTAGGAGCCAAAACGTGTGCTAAAGTGCCCTCTAGGAGCCAAAACACATGTTAAAGTGCCCTCTAGGAGCCAAAACACATGTTAAAGTGCCCTCTTGGAAGCCAAAACACATGTTAAAACAGGCCACATCGACGTTTTTTAGTCTTAAGGTATTCATATTATAAAACAGGCCAAATCAACGTTAAAAAAGGCCACATTTTTTTTCAAACGCACCATGTCGCTACAGTCTCACTTTTGTCATTTTCTGAAACTTGGCAGCCCTGAAAGTGCCCTCTAGGAGCCACATCTAGGAGCCAAAACGTGTGCTAAAGTGGCCTCTTGGGAGCTAAAACACATGTTAAAGTGCCCCCTTGGAAGCCAAAATGCGTGCTAAAGTGCTCTCTAGGAGCCAAAACGTGTGCTTAAGTGCCCTCTTGGGGGCCAAAACACGTGTTTAAACAGGCCACATCGACGTTTTTTAGTCTTAAGGTATTCATATTATAAAACAGGCCAAATCAACGTTAAAGCAGATATCAGTGGAATGTTTTTGTTAATATAAGTCCTAAATAGTCCTATTTTCCGTCAGCAATCACTTACATGAAGTATTTCAGCCTAAACACGAGTCTCTCCGTCACTCTGCTCTGCTGTAACCCGAGGAGAAAATTTTCCTTGTGGGATACAAGTGTTATCCAATGAGGAGAGAGAACGGCATGAAGGGCTGTGTGTGCAGCCAAGGGATGCGCGTGAATGTGGTGACGTAGCACGAGGACCAATTGATGCCTGACAAGGGCGGGGGCTGCTAACTCATGGTGCGTTCAAAGAAACTCGTACTTTGTGTTTTTCCTTCCTGTGAAGTCATACCAGTTCGATCTGGTACGAGTTCACGGGTCGGAAGTTACGAGTGGCCGTTATAGGGAACTTTCACAGACAACAGGATGGTAAAAACACGAGCTACGGGTTACCTGGAACGCTACCAAGTCGTAGTTGTGACTTGAAGCTGTAACTTACGGTTTCAAAAGCCTGCCTTGAACGCAGCATTAGCCGAAACGGCCGTGAAGCTGATATCTGCTTTAAAAAAGGCCACATTTTTTTTCAAACGCACCATGTCGCTACAGTCTCACTTTTGTCATTTTCTGAAACTTGGCAGCCCTGAAAGTGCCCTCTAGGAGCCACATCTAGGAGCCAAAACGTGTGCTAAAGTGGCCTCTTGGGAGCTAAAACACATGTTAAAGTGCCCCCTTGGAAGCCAAAATGCGTGCTAAAGTGCTCTCTAGGAGCCAAAACGTGTGCTAAAGTGCCCTCTTGGGGGCCAAAACACGTGTTTAAACAGGAAAAATCGACGTTTTTTTAGTCTTAAGGTATCGATATTAAAACAGGCCAAATCGATGTTAAAAAAGGCCAAAAAAATTTCATTTTCTGAAACTTGGCAGCCCTGAAAGTGCCCTCTAGGAGCCACATCTAGGAGCCAAAACATGTGCTAAAGTGGCCTCTTGGGAGCTAAAACACGTGTTAAAGTGCCCTCAGGGAAGCCAAGACGCGTGCTAAAGTGCCCTCTTCAGTGGCGAGGACGCGCTATTATGTGCCCTTTTTTTTCCTTTTCGCCCCTGCCCTTCAAAAAGTCTGTGCACGCCACTGGTCTTGTGGTATACCTCAGTAGTGTCTTATTGGCTATAGTACGCCTACATTTATTTACGTTTAGGCATGAAGGCTGATGATTGGTTTTAGGGTTAGGAGGATAAGACATCAGTGTAAGGCAGTCAGAGGTACAATAAGGAAAAGTCCTTTTAAATGAGTACAGTATACTAGACCATCTGAGCAGCACTTTGGGCTCTACTTTCGTAAACTAGCGCAGGCGCAGCGGATCAGGCCTGCGCTTCGCCTTCGCTTCGCCAACGAGGCGTGTCCAGGTGCAATTTTCCTTCGAAGCGCAGCGGGGCGCATCCCGCCTACTTCCCTCCCACCGGCGCAAATGGCATAGAGGGAGGAGAGAAGGCGTGGAGTGGGTTTGACACAGCCGAATCAGATCTTCACCAATCAAATGAGCTCCTCTCCTCGCCTTTAAAGGATAATTTCCGTTTTTTACAACCTGGACCTTATTTCTAGCATAAAATAAGATCATTTTACTCACCCAGAAACTTTGGTGTCATTTGGAGTTGTTTTGACGAAATTAGCCCCAGTGGAGCGGCGCGTACTGTATATCCGTATAATGCGAGAACACGGGGCACGCAATGCAGCCTCTAAATAACACATTATCCGCCGCAAAACTCGTTCATTTCGCCAATATTTTGTTATGATACACTAGTGATATTCCCCTCCGAGCCCGTGGTGGCATGTTATCAACATGCTGCGCCTATAGGTTGACTACTGACCTTCGACCTGGATGATGTCATCTCCGACCGCTGCCCGGCTCATTCTGATAATAATCATTCTGCCTCGGCATTCGGGTCCATTTTTAGCTCAACTAGCCGGAGCTTTAGTGAGTCCAGGTTGAGGAGAGGAAGCCTGTGGAAGCTGAACTTCATCCAGCTGCTCATTTTGTTCTGACAAGTCAGAAACACGCAGAAACGAACCATAGCATTAGCCGTAGCAAGTTAGCCGCGCCGGGCAGCGGTCGGAGATGACATCATCCAGGTCGGAGGTTAGTAGTCAACCTACAGGCGCAGCATGTTGATAACATGCCACCACGGGCTCGGAGGGGAATATCACTAGTGTATCATAACAAAATATTGGCGAAATGAACAAGTTTTGCGGCGGATAATGTGTTATTTAGAGGCTGCATTGCGTGCCCCGTGTTCTCGCATTATACGGATATACGCGCCGCTCCACTGGGGCTAATTTCGTCAAAACAACTCCAAATGACACCAAAGTTTCTGGGTGAGTAAAATGATCTTATTTTATGCTAGAAATAAGGTCCAGGTTGTAAAAAACGGAAATTATCCTTTAAATCCGCCGCGCGAGGCGCAAGTTTGATTTCACCGTGGAAGAGGGAGGCAATTGACTGCCCAGCTTGCAGTGCGCACACGTCACCAAGACCTCACAGGCAGGTTTCCACAGTTCCAGGCACATTTAAATGGAATTAATAATCACAATAACCCCTATTTGAATCAGCACATACACGTATATCTATATCGATTGTCCCGTCACACTGATGACAGATCAAAGGCTGTCGGCATGCGTAATGGAAACTCAACCTGACTGAATTAACACAGATGAAAGATGAGGATGGATTACTGCTGTGTTGACACTACACACTGTGCCGTTGCGATGATCTGCTATATTTATTTATTTACTTATTGATTTCTTGAGCCGCATCGTCACGCGACCATAACAAATAAAACTGAAAACAAATAAACTATCATCTCTCACAGCAAGTGAGACGGGAGGAAACTGATGTTCTGGTCCGGTCCAAGCTCGCAGTGTCCGGTCGCGCGAACAGACCTCACGGGCTGATGATGCAAAAGTAGTCTGGGAGGGAGGAGGTTATGATGTTATCCAGGTTTGCGCTGACATATTGAGAGCTGTTACCCAGTAAAAAAAAACAAAAAAACAAAACACACACACACCTTTTCCATTAATAAAGACACTCATATTTAGTAACCTATATTTAAACACGTGTGCACAGATCACAACATAAACAAACAGCTGTGCGTAAAGGAGGCATCACGGAGCGTCTCTCTTTTTCTTTTTTCTTTAGAATTTACCTGAGATGGGAGATGTGAATATCTGCTCACTATGATGCCGAGGCTGATTGTGGTTTGCTGTGAGAGATGATAGTTTATTTGTTTTCAGTTTTATTTTTTATGGTCGCGTGACGATGCGGCGCTGGCCCCTAACAAATCAATAAGTAAATAAATAAATAGCTGATCATCGCAACGGCACAGTGTGTAGTGTCAACACCTGCTCTTGGGACATCCACGGCTGCTTTTTGTCCAGTCCCTCCCTGGTTTCATCTGTGTTAATTCAGTCAGGCTGAGTTTCCATTACGCAAGCCTTTGATCTGCCATCAGTGTGACGGGACAATCTATATAGATATACTGTACATGTATGTGCTGATTCAGATAGTTACATTAGGGGTTATTGTGATTATTATTATTATTATTATTAATTGCATTTAAATGTGCCTGGAACTGTGGAAACCTGCCTGTGAGGTCTTGGTGACGTGGGCGCACTGCGCGCTGGGCAGTCAAAATACCAGTCCGCTGGCTGCGCTTCGCCTTGCGCTGAGAGTAGACCAGGTTGGAGCTGGCGAGCTTTCGGCGCACTCTCCGCGTGGTCTATCGGCAACAAATTGTCACTGCGCCAAGGTGAATCTGTCGACACCTCCCCCTGCTGCGCGACCACTCCCATCTCGGCGCACAGCAGTCTGCCAATTTACCGAATCCGCTGCGCACCTTGTTGCACTGGAGGAAAATGCCACTGCGCCAGCTGCGCCAGGAAAATAGGGCCCTTTGTCTTCAGAGCAGATTGGAAGCTACAAGTCTCTGAAGAGTGATGAGCTGAGCCAGTGGAAAAAAAGACTTGATAGAAACAAGAGTTAAAATCAACTTTGCTCTCTTCCACCTGAGACAGGTAAATAAAGGAATGATGTTTGATCCTAAACTTTCATGAAAGGGGACATATTATGGAAATATCACTTTTTGCAGTCTCTCTCTAACATATATTTGGGTGTTTGTCTTGCCTTCCAGCCCCCCAAATGCAACAATTGTCCAAAAACTCTGTAATGTGCAGGCTCCCTATAGGTTGAAATCCATGTGATTTTACGAGCTGTTGCCTCAGATGTCTCCCAATGACGTAATTAGTTTTCGAATTTGCATAATACCACCCTTACCTGGTACCGGTAGAAGGGGTGGGGCGGGGCAAGCAGTGGTTCATTTGAATTTAAAGGGACAGGCACTGAAACCAGCTGTTCTGAACAGGGCTGTTTTGAGCGGATGAAAAGATCCTTGGGGTATTTTGACCGAAGCATGTCACAGACATGTCTTTAAGACACCTGGGAACTATTTTCATTTGTGGAAAAGGGGCATAATGTGTCTCCTTTAAAACTAAACTGTTATTGCTAACACACTGGATATTGTAGCAAGTGAATGTAGCAAAACTAATCACTTCCAGTCCCATCACCACTAAGTGACATCCTGCTGTTGAACCGCCTTTGCAAGCCCCCGCTGTTGCCGAGCAATAATGAACCACCCCCTACCCCCCCAACTCAATTTTGCTGTACCTACACTCTGTCTGGACAGCTTGCCCCACCTCTTTGTATTTCTGTCCAACACACACATCTCCCCACTGCTGGATGCTGGTCCTGTTAATTGCCTCCACAGGAGCATCCACTTAACTATTTGAAGAGTCACAGATTAAAAAACTATAAAACAAACTTAAGTTCAACTTAACAAAATTTAAAGCCACAGCAAACACAATTGTTGTAATAATCACTAACAAGCAAATGTAAAAAATATCTTAAGAAATATATAATGCATGCAACTCGGAATACAGCAATCTATAATATAACAAAAACAAATGAAGCAATTACAGGCTCACAGTCTTACACATGCACACACATTATTAGAGCTCTGTACCTTCTGTGCCAGACAAAAATAAATGCTGCTCAACTCCACAAACATGGACTCAAGTGTTTAACAGTGTCCAGGAGCACACACTTCTGCTATCAGCTAATATCATTGTCACAACTTGAGGCAAGAGTATCAATCACTATCAGGCAACAACCATCTTTTCAAAGTCATCCTCCAAACAGAGCTGGAATGAATAATTACTTTCAGAGTAATTACATTTTCCACCATTGTTGACTGTGGAGACCCTCTGACTGTGATCACTCAATGCAACAAAACTCATTAATGAAATCACCAAACACTCTCTGATCTTGACAGATTGAATCCCCACGGATAATAAATATCCTACCCCTTGTCCTTTTCCCCGTTCACACAACAGAATCAGACAACATCTTGTGCAGCTCAGTCGGTGCACTTCCAGAGTTATTGGTTTCATTGCACTGAGCCCACCGGTGCTTAGAGTGCATTAAATAATCACTGAGATGTATCTAGCTTTTTCTAAAACTGAAACTTTTTAATACACACACACAATGGTTGGTTTTCAATATTTAAACTGGCACATTTTAATGCAAGAATACTATCAGTATCAGTCTGAATCACAAATTAGGGCTGTAGTACAGAAGAACATCCCTTCCTCACCAGCTGTCAGTTTGCTTTATCTGTATTTCCCTGCCTGAGAATCCTATGTGGAGTTTACTTTATTATGCTGCAAAATGAAGTTTAAATTTAAAAAAAAGTTGCTTCCCCTCACAATCAGGGGAATAGCTGGTTTGTTGGAGGAAAAAAAGGTACATACATAAAGTAGGGGGGGCTTGACAAATGTGTTTGAAATGAAGTGGTCATCCTTTTTGCTATTTCCTGAGATGAAAGCAGGTCAGCAACCAGGTGTGTCGTATGAAAGGTATGCCAAGCAGAGCGTGGTGTGTCAGGACACTCTGAGAGTGTTGGGTCACTGGCTTTGTCCGTGTGTCATATACTATCCTTCACAGTAAGCACACAGCTGCCTTCTGTGACCTTTTCACAGAGCCCTGCAGTCCCTCTGTGTCCACAGTACTTCTCCTTCACCTGTACCTGCTCTGCCATATCCTGTCTGCCTTCTAATTAGCACATCATTATTAGACCTCTCAAATGCCTGCGACAATACCAGGGCAGTGCCCAAATTAAACTGATGAGAGATGAAGAACTCCCCGCTGCAGCATGCCTTTTCTTTTATCATCATCAGCCCTCAGGTCAAATCCACACGGGAAACATGGGTACGATCAGAAAAACAGATAAGATCACAGGTAAAATCCCATTTTATCACACTCCAGTACACAAACAGGACATGCTGAGCACATACTGGAGTAACTGAGAGTAATATCAGAGATCAGACTGATCATGAGATGAGACATGCAGCACTGTGCCATATCTGTGGTCAGTATAGTTGCAATTTCAACACAGCAGATGGCTCTAGATACAACGCTGCTGCAGACCGGCTAAAACAATCATCCAAGAATCCCTGTTGCTTTTTGTTGGAATCATCCATTCAACAGAGACAAAATAAAGCACAAAATCTTATCTAGGCTTGGTTTGAATGAGGAAGAGAAATTCTGTGTATCTGAGAGTAGTGTGGCTGTATCTGTGTCAATACTGTACTGCAAGCACAGGAGCAAATTTTGACACTGTAAGGAACATAATGTTCCTTTGATGGAGAAAGGGGGAAACACACTTAAAAAAATCAAAAAAAAAAAATCCTCAACACCCACTCACTTTTCTCTTTTCAGTGCTTTATATTATTGTTTTCCACGTGCATTTTACACGGACAGATCATGACCCTAGGACAATTAGGGAGAAACTTGAAGTCCTAAGATGTGTTTCATTTCTTATGATGATGATCAAAGGTAAAGATTGACAAGTGGGTACATTCTTGTGCATTAACTTGAGAATAACATCATGCATACATTGTCTTGGCTGTTGAAGCTGTTATTGTTAAATGTGAAGAAAAACACCAAATCTCTTCTCCCTCAACTGCCCACTGTGCCACAGGCAATGACTGACAGCTGTAATCACAGCTCTCCCGCTGGTCACATACTCAAGGTAGAAAATGTCCCTATTACCCAGATGGTGAAACAGTTTTATTCACTGGTCTTTATGCGACCCACAGTGGCATAAACAAACATGAGGTCAATATGAATCTGTATGGTTAATGATAGGCCCCTGCTTCATATGAGTTGATACAAAACAAATTGGTTCACAGAGCAGGGTATGTGCATTCATGTCACACGCAAAGTTTAACTTAAAGGTCCCATATTATACTCTTTTTAATCAATTTCACTCAGCTGTCAGACGTCCAACTAAACTGTATTCGAAATGTATTGCCCCAAACTGATCCGTGGTCCTGAATGTCAGCTGTCTAAAAGTCGCTCAAATGAGCTCTGCTGAGAACAAGCTGTTTCTGTGCCTGCACCTTTAAATGTTAATGAGCTCCGTCTGTCACAGCCTTGCCTGCCCCTCTCAGCCAATCAGAGGCCCAGGGACAGGATGTGGCTAACGGTAGCATGGGCTAATGTTTATGGGTGGATGTATCACTATGGCCAGAGCGATTGATATAGAGAGCCTAAGCGGAAGCAGGAAGTAACGGGTAACGGGGTCATTCCTATGTTCCCACAGCCCTATGTTCCCACAGCCCTATGTTCCCACATTTCTAACTTTTGTTGTCACTGAAAATTAGGCCCAATGTTCCCACAGCCCTTTGGTCCCACCATTGGTTGGGTTTAGGCAATGAAGAAAAGAGTTGGTTAAGTTTAGTAAAAAGACCCGGTAGAGGCTAGACAGGCCAGATAGATAGAGTCCAGATAGGTAGAGAGAGTCCAGTGGGAACATAGGGCCTAATTTTGAGGAAAACCTTAGAACTGTGGGAACATAGGGCTGTGGGAACATAGGGCTGTGGGAACATAGGCACGCTCCCGAAGTAACGTCGCCATGGGACCTCAACTCTGAAAAACTCGCCATAGAAATGAACGGGACTGAAAATGCTTATCATAAAACGGCAACAGAAGAATGTATTTTGTGTAAAGACCGCTCCACGGACTACAGATCTGTGTCCCACAAAAAATACGTCACCAACTGACACGGGAAAGGGCGGCATTTGGTGTGTGACGTCACCTACGCGACTTGTAGTCTTTCTGGTTACAGATTCTTCTGAATTTTATTTTACAATAGTTTTACAACAAACTGCTGATTTCTCGGGATGAAACGTGATGTTATAGGCCCAATCCCATTTCACCCCTTGGCCCTACCACTTACCCCTACCCCTCCGTTTTGCGCGTTCACGTGTAGGGGTAGGGGTGTCCCAATCCCCGTCAGGACAGAGGGGTAGGGGGAAGTGGTAGGGCTACATAGCCCTCCAAACGGAGATTTTTCAGAGGCACACTCCAAACGGAGGGGTATGAAAAGTTTCCCAGAATGCATCTTGCGGCAGCCGGCAGCGGTGGCTGTAAAACGTTTTATTTCTCACTGTAGCGCGGTTATTATCAAGTTTTAATATTTTTTCTTGTGAGAAAGTAACTGTTTAGGTCCCAAATGTGCGGTTAGTTTACCCAAATGACGGCGGGTTAGAAGTTTGCTCCGACGATTTTTCGGAGAAATGAAGCTCCAGGAGGAGCGGCTCCTCACAGAGGCAGCAGCCGGTCTGCAGCGCTGCTCCGCCGGCCAAATTACGTCCTCGTCCCGGTCCCGCCGGGAGAGAAGGCGGTCGTTAATTAACTTATCCGCGGGTTTTTAGAGGTTTACCACCGGCATGTTAAATTCTTTTCAGCATTTAAATGTTGGTCTCATTGATGAAATCTGACAATTGTGTCAGTAACATTAGTTTATTTGGATGAAAAGTGAAGCTTCATGTGTGTATCAGACAGAGGAGCAGGCAGCGCTGCCTCTGGGCTCTGTGTACATAAATCACCACATTTACATCAGCAAATAAATGTTTTACAATGAACTGATCAGCCTGCATTACGTTTTATCTTATTTTATTAAGTTATATGGTACACGGCTATTTGCAAAAGCTCGCCGCATCAGCTTACGTAAAAGCCAGTGAGACTACGTGATGACGTATGTGATTGTTGAAGGGGTGTCCCAATTCGGAGGGGTTGACTTTCTACCCCTACCCCTTGTAGCTCCGTTTCAAGGGGCGAGGGGCAAGGGGTAGGGGAAGGGGTAGGGGTAAAAAAGAGAAATGGGATTGGGCCTTAAACAGGTAGAGGACATATTTTTTTCTCATGGTGCAATTCAAACGGATCACGAAATAAAATTTTCAGTCCCGTTCATTTGTATGGCGAGTTTTTCAGAGTTGAGGTCCCATGGTGACCGTTACTTCCTGCTTCCGCTTAGGCACTCTATAACAGCGTGGCGACAGCTCTTGTGGTTCATGTAGCTCCCAATAGTCCCAAACTAGGCTTGAAACAACGTTCAAAACACACACAGCCAGTATCACAACTAAGCATAAAGTCAGCTTAGCTTAATGCTAACGTATAATGTGAAGCCTCATAGACGGGCTAACAGAAATTAGCATTGGCTGTCGCCGTTTTGCGGCAAACGAACAGCCATAGAAGCTGCTAATAAACCTGTTTTAATTCTGGCTTTAGCACTGTTAACACGTCACAGTTGTAATATTTTTTCATGCGAGAAAGTTTAATCCAGAGTCTGTGGTCAGTTTGCTCCGATGTTTGTTTGGGAGAAGTGCAGAGTCTGTGGAAGCCCCGACCGGGGACCAGGGCAGCGGCTGTCACAGCAGCAGCAGCCGCTCTACTGAGCTGATCTGCCGGCACGGACATCTCCTCCTCCCGGAGGAGAAAACGAGCGAAGTAACGTATCCGCATGCTTTTAGACGTTTACTGCTGGCTGGTTAAATTCTTTTTAGGAGATTAATGCTGGTCTCATTGATGAAATTTAACAACTGTGGCAGTGGCATTAGTTTGTTTGCATGAAAAGTGAGGAGGAGCTGGGCTATGTACTGAAATCACCACATTTACGTATAAAGGGGAGGGGGGTGACAGCGGAAAAGCGACCAGACTTGCATAGTTTGTTCATTTTAAAACATTTATTGATGAAATGTGGTGATATCTGATGACTTTGGCGCTCGTGTGTGCAGCCAACAACAGAGCAACAGCTTCTTCCAGGTCGTACATTCGCCATTGTTCTAACCAGAGCTATGTTAACAAGCGGGGGGGGGGGGGGGGGGGGGGGGAAATGGCAGGGTTTAGAAAATGTCTTCAGGCGTGGCAAACCTTCACCTGGGGCGGTGCCACCAACCTAGGGGGTGGCGTCGAGTCTGTCGGTGAACTGGCCTGTTTAAGCACACATTTTCTAAAGCTAAAAAGGGAGAGGATGAACTTTTTTCATACCAGGGGGGATTGTAGACAGGCCGGGGATGCATATTATTGATAGAAAACCCGCTCTAAAGTGCATTTTGCATAATATGGGACCTTTAAAGAGTACGTTTTTTTTTTTTGCTGCAGTATCCCCACAGTCCCTGGTAGACTGATTAAAGGGGACACTGGGAAGACCAACAGACTGATTACTCTAGCTCAAACAGGCAAGGGCTATAATTTCCCTTTCAAAATGCCCACCCGTTGACACGCCCCTGATTATTACTGTAAATTCTCAAATTAAACGGCTTATATTTGAGACAGAGACATGAGACAGAGACAGGCTTTTAATTCATTTTGTACAAATCTTTTGATTAGTGTAACGGATGTGCACTCACTCCACCCATAAAAGACGTGCTAACCAACCTGCCAAGCGGTTGTCAACCTCTTGGCGAAGAGGTTAGCATCGTCGCCTCCGGTGTGGGAGGTCGTGGGATCGAACCCCACCTAGGGCAGGCTGTGAGAAACACAACGCAGAGGGCCAGATATGACATCGGCTACATTAGCAAAGATAGGAAAATTAAATCAAATATAATTTTAAAGAGTAATGATATTAGGCTACTTCCAAAGTGAATTGAACAACGCCTTTGGCGCCACTTCAACCGACTGACCCAAGAAACGAGCGGGAGCATTAGTATTTAGAAGAAGTTTAATCAACCCTAATTAAACTTATCTAAATACTAAATTCATGCTCCCACTTGAATAGAATGCTATTCGGACCTCACCAAAGGTAGGGAGTTTCAGAAAGGGGCCGGGCCAGTTTGTTTCTTTACACTGAACTGAATGACTGAATTGTGGAGAATCTAAGTGATCTAACGATGTGAAGTGAGTCCTCCTCATTGACAAACGCTTTAACACCTGGCTATAACAGTGTCACTGAGGGAAAAAGAGCGTAGTATTAGTATTGTTGTTGGAAAAACTACAATTTAGTGTGTACACAATATAAAAAATAGTATACAGAGTAGTGCGAAAATGGAATTCACTCTAATATATGATATGATGAAATTGATAATAATTATGAATTGCAAATGTAATGTATCATCATCTCAGGGTGCACAGCACTGTTGCCCCAAATGTATAATACATTTTTTGGTTACTAAAAACACTAAGAGAGCATTACCGAAGACTCTTCTTTTGTGTGTTGGTCCAGGTTGGTGCTCCACGGGGGTGACATAGTTAAGGGGTATTTATCTGTTCCGTAATGACAGATGCAGTCTGAACTTGTTCATTTCAACCTGGGTCAGTTATTGTTGTGTCCATTAAGAAGTGTTACATGCATTGTGTTATGTGTGCTGTGATGCAGTCAGTGTGTATGGTTGTACTGTCAACAGCGTGTTGTTATGAAAAAGTTAAATGGTGATAATCAATCAAACAAACAGTACATTACAAAATACGAGTGATGTGTGGCCTGTAAGATGTCCGTGAACGAAGGGGCCTGTAATGTTCAGTACCATTGTTAAATTAATCAGGACATTTAAAAAATAAACAAACTGAGATTTATTTTTTTCCATGTCACACTGTTTTTCTTTAACGCTCCAAAAATTACCAGCTGTTTAACTGGAGCATCTCCATAAAAGTACAGCAAGTGTCCTGTTAAATGTGCATTTTGTTTAATAACTATAATTTACATTCATAGGAAATCCAGACACTAGTGCTGACCTTGACCACTAAAACACAGCCCTTTTATTTGCCTGTTTAGTTTTGTGGAGCGGACAACTTAGTTGTGATGATTTGTAATGCAGCTGTCCTTAAGTGGCACAATCTAGGCCAAGCACTGCAATGATTCGAGAGGTTCTGCTCAGCCAGCCAACCAAAACAGCCTGATCTCCATAGATGGATGAATAAAAAGTGACCAGTCTTGGGAGAAACTTTATATTTTAAAAATTGAGCCAGGGCATGGAAAGAGGACATCACATTATGGCTCGGGGAGATAGGGAGGAACGTGATCAGATGCTGAAAAGAGGCTCAGGTGCTGGAAAAAGAAATTTAATGATGTCCCAAGAGAAGACAAAGCCAAAGCAGGCTGACCCGGTCAATTCAAAGCCAAGGATAGTTACCTTGCCAGGGTATGGGACATGTAAATGGGCTTGTCCCTCTTCATGCTTTGACATTTCCACAAATCAAAATAATCTACTTTATTAAAGTCTTAGGGCATCTAGCAAAGTTTAGGGTTGTGTGTGAGATGATTGTGCAGTGTTGTTTGGTGTAAAATACGTTGAAAAGCTTGGGTCACAGGGTTAGAACCCTAACCCAAGAATGAGTTGCTCATACAGCCTCACAGTGACACATTAAAATGAAGTCACAGCAAAGCAGACAGTGCAACAGTGTCTCTGTCATTGAGCTGTACGAACTGTTTTCCACAGTGACAGATGGTGCGGTCAGCTCGAAAACAATGGTGAAGGACACAACAGGCAAGATGTCACGAAACGTCCCTGCCTCCATCTATATTGACTTAGTGTGAGCGCAAGTGAGACGACCTTACATTTGGCTTCCCTTATAACACACTACATCAACTTTATACAGTGTGTGTCGTCTGACTTGTCTCTATCCCCCAGACCAAACGTAGCACAGCACCCTCTCATCAAGCAGGTCCAAGGGTCAAATGGCTGCGCAGTCCGCCTCTTGTCAGATTTACAACATATGGGAGGCCTTGAGACACATCCTTCTCTCCAGGGAAATGCAATCTCCATCGTCCCCACTGGCCTTGAGTATGCTCCTTGCCTGTGTGCTTTTCGCACTGTGTCTGTTAAACACAGCAAAAATTATAATGAGATAAACTTAAGAACAATTCATTCCACTGCAGTCCTCTTTAATTGTAGCTGTTTGGGCAAATCTGCAATGCAGTATTTTTAAATGCACCACCATTTCATATGAGTTGCGGAGCTGAAATTTAGCACTGTTGGGTAACTGAGGTTAATAGTTCAAGGTTGTCTTTAATGTCTCCTCAGGGAAATTCTGCTGAAAACAAGATCTGCAATGTAGTAATAAGAAGTGATGCCTACACACATGCACTCTCAAGGCGACAACATGCTTTGACCAAAGAGGTTGTCAGGTGTGTCTAAAGATCAGGGGGACCTACATGTGTTAGAAAACTAGATAGAAATCCAAAAATATACGACAGGCTATCATCTAGTAGTCCATCATCTCTGTGTCAAGAAAGTGAAATGAAATAACCTAATCTATTTTATTAGGTTTTGAGATGCACACCTTGAATTTGATATAATGCACATGTGAGTCTGCAATATAAAAAGACATAAAACCAATTGCATCCCTAAATTTGTTAGATTGCATTTAAATCACTGAATGGGGCACATAATTGCCATTTAGCAGAGTTTTGCACCATCTGTTTAATTTATAAGCTACCAGAAATCAGTTTTGTCATGGGGACAGTGTGTGATTTGATGGCAAAAAAAGGAAAAATAAAAGTAAAGTTCCTCACCCTAGAATGAATGAGAAGGAATAGAATGAAAGAGGACAATAGTTACGCATATCAGGTGCCTAACTGTTGTAGCATGTGGTAACCTGCATGCATCCACTTAGTACATTAGGTTTTCTGAAGAATTATACAGAAAAAGGCACCTTCATAGAGACATTTGCAGAATCACACTTTGAATATAAATTGTGTTTTCACTAACCCTGCACCACATTAAGTGGAGACGATTGCAGTCTGACTACTTCAGCGTCCATTAGCTGCTGCAGAACGCACACAGAGGATTCAACTTAGTAATGCTTTTAAGAGTAAAGTAAGATTATTACTTTTTCCTCAGATGGATCAGATATGTTTTCATGTAGAAGTGTAATGACGTGTTTATCCAATTAAGTTAAGGAAAGAAATAGATCAAGTATGATGTCAGTGACATCACATGACTGTGATAATTAATAACAGTAATTTTATTCCTTATCTCTGACCCTGCATTTATCAAAGTATGTGCTGCTTTGGTCCAGCCCGACCTCCTCTGGATGTTGATCTCATTCCCTGAGGAAGCCTCCAAACTGTTAATATTCTGCTCAGATAAATATGCACAGGCCTGGCCATATGCACTTGACTTGACCCCAGACGCTTTTGAAGACAGCAGATAATTTTTTTTTTTCCCCCCACATTTGCAATCTATTGGTTTTTATTCCATCGGTGCCCCCAGAGCCGTGCACTTTGGTGAGTATCCCTGCGGCGATAAAAGAGAAAGCCACAGCTGGTGAAAGGAGTGCAGATATTAGTCTTCATCAGACCAGTGAGACAATGACACTTATGAAGACCTATGTCATTTAATATACATCACCAGCTTTATCGCTGAAAACAGGAACAGAAAGCTCAAGCCATGTGCCTCAGGCAGTTCACGGCTGGGCTAACTAGCACGCAAGAGAAGAAATCTGCCTTTGCCACCACAGAAAGTATTTTATTTTTCCTCCAAAAAGCAACAATTTACTCAAGGATCTCCACCCTATTCAGTTTTCTGTCCCATTGTGTCTTTCATGGTTGAAAATGTACACATATATTTTTATCCCCACCAGAATATGATGGATGTAGATCTCTCTCCTTTATGATTTTGAGATCAGGTGTCTTAGTATGTTATATTACCGGTATATTATTACAGTATGTTATCAGAAACTGAAGGTTAAAATTTGTTCTTTTCCACTGTTGCCTAATAAACTTCCACACTTTCTAAGCAACTAAGAAAAGAAAAAAGCATTCATATTCCTAGAGGCCTTCATTAATCAATTTAGGAGCGACAAGTAATTATTTCATGTGGTTAAAGTGCATGCCATCAATCGGGACTGTCCAATTTGCCTATATGCACTTCATAAAATGCACATTTCACCTGACCTCCTCTGCATTTGTAAGGTTTTCAGAAGAAACTTTGGTAACACTACATAATACAGCCCGCGACTTAGAGCGTACCTACTGCTCTCTTTCCGCGTAGGTTGCCCCTTATTTCACACAAGTACTGAGTAACTGCGGCTCACTTCCCCCCGTTTCCCCCGTGCATTTACAGTGTAACTAGGCTGCGTCTTAGCGTGTAACTTCGGTTAACTTACATCCTGCTTTACACTAACTTCCACACAAGTACAGAGTAACTCTCGCTCACTTCCCTCACGGTTTTACAGTATAAAATAGGCTGCGTCTTAGCACGTAACTCCTGTCCTACTTTACACCAAATTACACAGTAACTCTCGCTCACCCCGCCACTAATTTCCCTGCATTTTACAGTATAACTAGGCTGTGTCTTAGGGCCCTAGTTTGCTAGACCGGGCGAAGTCTAAAGCGGCGTTCACACCGGACGCGATAGACGCGAATATAATCGCGCCAGACGCTTCATTCGCACCGCTTGGTCATTTTGGATCATTCGCGTCCATCGCGTCATTCGCGCTAGACGCTCCGCCCGTTAATTTGAAAACCGGTGATCTCAACCTGCTCTCTTTCCATGTCGATTGTGGCTGATATCACCACCGTTGCTGCACTGTACCTGCTGTAAACACTGGAAAACCACCCGCCGTCGTATCTGAGTTCACTGTGTGTGTGTTTTTTTTTTTTTTTTTGTTCACTCTGTGTAGAAGACGGCAGCGGTGCCCACACACAGCTCATATACAATTAGCTTCTCCTTCATGTTGTTCTAAGTGTAAACAACCGTACAGAGAAGTGACGTCGTCGGCTTGAACTCTGCGCTGATTGGATGTCACGGCGCGATGCCGCCTGAAAAGTTCAATATTTTCAACTTTATTCGCGCCGCTCCAGACGCGCCGCTCCAGACGCTTCATTCGCGCCGCGTCTCATCGCACCAGACGCTCCATTCGCGCCGCCTCCGCCTGCATCGCGTGTCATCGCGCCATTTACATTGATTTTCAATGTAGAGTTGCCGCTCCATTCGCGTCTATTGCGTTCGGTGTGAACGCCGCTTAAGTGCAGCGCAGCTTCGCCACGCCAACGAGGCGTGTCCAGGTCCATTTCGCAAGTTTGCTGGGCAGCGCAGTCCGACTTACGCCAGCGCAAACCCGCCCCTCGTCCCTCCTACCGGCGCACACGGCAAAGGGGGAGGAGACAGGGCGGGAGGGAGACAGGAGGAGGAGAAGTGGGATTAACACAGCCGATTCGGATCTTCACCAATCAAATGAGCTCCTCTCCTCACCTTTAACTGCGCCGCGGGCGATGCGCGCTGCAAGTTTGTCATTTTATACTTGGACATGGACGGAGGAGACAGCGACGCCAGAGGCCGAACCTCTCCCAGGAGGAAACAGCTGTTTTGGTCCGGAGGTCCGAGCTCAGAGTGGCCGAATAATGAGTTTACTAATATCCTTAATCAGGTTTGATCTGATACACTGAGAACTACTGTTTAGAGTAAAAAACAACAACTAATAAACTAATAAAGAAACTCATATTTATTCACACCCTGTGTAAGCAAGATGAGAGGTGTACACTAATCACAACATAAACAAACACCATGCGGGATGAAATCAGCATAAAGGACGCTCTCTCTGTACGTCTCTTTTTTTTCTGTGATGAGAGATGCTGAGTATAGGCTATATACTGACCATCTGATACCGAGGCTGTTGTGGTGGACTAAGAGAGATGATGATTTGTGTTTTGTTTTTCATTAAGGCTGCGTGACGACGTGGTTGCTCGCGCTAATGAATTAATAAGTAAATAAATAAATAAAGGGGATCATCACAAGGGCACAGTGCATATCTCAACACGGCAGTGACATGCAGTCATCATCCACCCTTACAGTCCTGCTTTTGGGACATCCACAGCTGCTTTTCAGTGCCAGTTCGTCCCTGCTGTGTTAATTCAGGTGGAGTTTCCTTTACGCGCCGACAGCCTTTGATCTCTGCTTTGATCTGACGTCAGATGTGACGGGACAATCTATATAGATATAAATTCACGTGTTGATTCCATTAGTTGCATTAAATAGTGGTTATTGTGGATATTTATTGCATTGAAATATGCCTGGAACTGTGGAAATCTGCCTGTGAGGTCTTGGTGACGTGTGTGCACTGCAGGTCAGTCAGCCAAACTTCCACTGCACCTGCTGCGCTCCGCCCTGCGCTGAGAGTAGACCTGGTTGGAGGTGGTGAGCTTTCAGCGCAACCTCGGCGGGACATTTTCGCATGAAACTTCCACTGCACCAAGCTGAATCTGTGACGCCTCCCCCTGCTGCGCGGCCACACCTATCTCAGCGCAGCGCGATCTACCAATCTCCCAATCTGACTTTGCGCTAGGCTGCCGCTGCGCTGGTCGAAACTTGCATTAGACCGGCTGCGTTACCTTGCGCCACCTGCGCTGCGCCAGCAAACTAGGGCCCTTAGAGCGTAACTCCCGTACAATTACGTGCTACCTGGCCCGGACTTACAGTGTAACTCCTGGTTATTTCCCACCAATGATTTTAACCAATATTAGATATTAAATAGTCTACTGTACAATATGAGCACAATTGTTACAATCAATTTTTTTTTTAAATTAGCCCGCTGCTGATTGGTCAGAACCGATCGGCCTGTGGGCTGAATGAAATTAGCCCAAACAGTTGGTCAATGGCGAGGGCGGGACATGGCACCTGTCAATCATCCACAGTCGGAAAATGAATGAGAGCAGACTCGGTGAGCTGGGCTGATTAAAATTAGCCCATTTAGAGATATCCTGTGTTTTTCTTGAAACTATTTAATATTGTTGCCAGTTCTGATTTTACTAAGACTTAGAACAATCTTTTGTATGTTATTTAGAGAATATTTTTTCCTCATCTTTTGTTGTGTAATGCAGGGAGGGCTTAGCCCCACTAGCCCATTGATACCAGCCGTCACTGGTTACGCAGATTAGTTTGCGGTGAGATAGGTGGCTCTTTTTTTTATTAAAGTTTAGTCGGTCATTTTCTTCATAATTGTATGACTGATTCCGCATTAACGTAGTTTTGTGTTTAAGGCTTAGTGGATGCTGTCTGATCTTCCGGATTAGCATGGTTGCCGTTTGGTCTGTTGGTGCAAGCTATTTTTAGAACGGCGGAGCAGAGCTGCTCAGAGTTACGTTACGGAGGCTAATGGAATTTCTTGGTTTCCCTCATCAAACTCATCAAATACACAATCCAACAACTCCAAAACGCTCTGTTGGACAAGTTGTGACCTGCACATTCACCACGCTATGAGATAATAATGGAAGGTTACAAGACGGAGTTGTTTTCAAGGTAAATTAATTCAAAACCGCTGACGTGCATTCCCGTTGAGGGCAGTTTTTCGGCAAGCTGTCTCTGCATTTGCCTTGAAAACAACTGCACAATGGTGCACAACAAACTCCTCAAAAACTGTGGATCTGACTGAGGCTCACACATGTGGCTGAGTATCTCTGATGTTTCTTGTAACATTATCCATCTTGATATGCACTGCTCTTTAACTTGTCAACCTATTGCAAACAGCAGAGGTGGGTGGGACCTGATCCGAAATTTATTGAGGAGCAAGTATGCTTCCAGTCCCAACCATGTTAAACAAAATATTAATCATAGCAGAGTTTATATAGTTTAAACAATGTCTAGAGAGGAACTTAAAGCAAACAATAAAAAAACTCCATTAAGTAAAGGCTTGCATTTAAATTTTTAGTTTAAATACACAGAAAAAAGTAGGCTATACCTGTTCTTTAGAAAAAGTGTCAGGTTAAATCGTACATAATCATGTATATCACATTATTAGATACTGATTCATCAGTGTGTAGGCAGCCTTTTACTGTTGTTGCTGATGGGCTGACGTGCATGGGGCTTGTTTTTACTATTTTGAGTTGTGTAGTCGTTCCCAGCATACAGTACGGGTTGAATCCATTTCATTGGGCCACAGGATAGATCTTGCAGCTAAATGCAAAGATTAATAGGAGAGGAAAAAAGAAAGCTATTTTCCACCATCAAAAATGTGTTGGTGTAATGCATGTAGGCCAAGATGACCAGGTCCTCTGGTGTCCATGTGGTACCTCCATAGCTGCCAGAGTCCCACATAGTGTCAAGGCAGCATCGTGAGGAGGCTCTGTAGATAGATGTGCCACAGTGAAAAATGCCCAGTTCTTAGTGAAGAATTTTAAGGAAAAACATGATGAAAAAATCAAGACAATTACTGTATACCCTTCCTCATAGCAGTGCTGGTCTGGTTTTTAGAATGTTCAATTACACGTGTGCTTCCATATGCTTAAAATGTCTGGCGTGAAAAATTACTTTGTGGGTGCAGAAAAGCAGAATCTACAGCACTTGAATGTAATTTCAGCAAACATCTTTATTTGATGTGTCGTGTTTGAGTGTCACACTTGAGTGTCAGAAGTACTGAAGAACAGAGTGGTAAACACATGGATAAGCACATAGATTGGATAAAAGAGAACAATAAAGCTGCCACATTTAAGCTCTGTGTGTTTCGTAGACATGGGATATTGGGGAAAAGTTGGGAGGTTGTTTCAATATTTTCATAAAAACTAATCAACCATATGTTCAGAGGGTTTTTAAACATAACTTGACAGGCAACTAAATGACACAAAGCATTCACATTTCTCTAGGTGTGAGAATTGCCTGAAACATTTAATCCAGCAGTATAATCTAATTTTTTTAGTGACCAAAATCAGGGTATCATTTAATTGGACTGGCTTTAATCAGAGCTGTGTGTGTGCAGGTTGGCAGGCAGGGCTATTCAGACTATTTGCACAGCCTCATTCAATGGCTCCCTCAGTACACCGTTGCCTGTGACTGGTCAGCAATGTCAAATGACAGACTTTGCTCACACTCTGACTTGCAAGCAGGATGATCATGACATTTAATGTGAGCATATTAAGATGCAATGAGTATTTGCCCACAGTGCTGTATTTGACAGAGGCCAAGAACATAACAAATGTGATTTTATTTGTAGTGAAGATACTGCCAGCCTTAATCTGAACTGATGCTGTGGAGCTGCTCACTGGAGTGAGTGCAACTACAAAGACAAATTTGAAGTGCTCTCATCAAATATGCTCACCTAACATTTTCTGATAAGTAAAGGTTAATAAGTGCACATCACTGCTTAAGTTAAGCATACTGTTTTGCACACATGACTCAATTTAATAGTTGTCAACTTTGTTTGTATTGCCACAGGCTTGACTTACAATCTAGTTTCTGCATTAGCAGCACCAACCTCTAACAGCCTAAACACAGCGCCGCAGAGGATGCCGACCTCCCGTCTCCAAAGTGCTCAGATCATGTTTTTTTTTAGAAAAATGTGATGAGTTTGAATAAGGAGCTCATTTCCCCTGTGGCAGGTCTGTACAGCCTCGCACGGTTTTACAATTTAGTGGGCTTGACTGGAAATCCTGTTAGTGTAGCGCAGGAGCTCTGGCTCCTTATCTGTCCTAATCAGAGGCTGCGAGAACAGACGGCAAAACAGAAAGTGTGAGATCCGCTCTCTCTGATCATTACATCAGCTACTTACCCTGCAAAGCTGAATATTTATCGAATATCTGCTTTACTATGCATGAGTAGAGCCCAGACACAGTGGCTACGTTTTGAAAAGTACATGTTGATTTAAACACTTACTTCACTTCTTCTGATGCTTAAACAGTCAGCAGCAGTGTGTTTAAGAAACTAATTAAAATGTGATGTAAAATCTCTATAAGAGACAAAACGTATTTATAAAACCCTTGTTTGTTTACTTCTTTTAAGCGTCATCCCTGCTGGTTTAGACTAAACATCAAACATGCAGTGATTGAGAAAGTTATATGTGTCTATATCTGTGTGTTGTGTCATCCTAATATCATCCTCTCCTCTGCATTGTACTGCAGTCTCACTTCTCTTTGCCAGGTGGCCTTTGATACCTTCAAAATGTCAGGGAAATCAGTTGTTATCTTGTTAGCGAAATGTTCCTATAGTCTATCTTTAGTCACTCTCTTATGATTCCTGCTCGGTTATTCTTCAACAGTGACACCGCCTCCGATGACTCACTGAGCAACAGACACCAGAGATTATAAATGTTTTTTACAAAAATAGTCACACAGAAATAACAGCAGCAGAGGAGGTAACCAATGGTTACAGAGATGACATCACCGGGTGTCGTCGCTCTCTCCCCCTTCTTCATCCCCAAGTTCCAATTAGTTGGAGGTGACAGCCTGTCGTGCAAGGATGTATCGTCAAAGTGATTGTCATTTATAAAACAAACAAAAAAAGAAGCATACATTTTCATTTCATTTGTTGCCACCCAACCCTGATATTTAAGTCAAAATTTCCCATGCACTTGGCTCACTTGAGAAACGTTACATCATCAGAACAACTGAGCCCTTGGACTCTCTTTGGTAATCTTTGATAATAAGCAAGAGGAGGTAAAAAATAGAAAGTTTGCAGAGGAGAAAGGCATGGCCACAATGGACCTGCTTCCTGCAGGGTAATAAAGGTCTGCATGTGTCTAATGCCAAGGGCAGCCAGGCAAGCACGGAGACCATTACAGCTGAGCAGGCTGGCTTACAGCTCAGTCTGGGAGGCCAAAAACAGCTTGGAGAAAAGACCCCCTGCTCTCCCTCACCCGCACACCCACTCCCACTCCCACCCCCAGCTGCCTTTGACTGCAGACACAATTATCTTGTGAGTTTGCAGTCAGTCTTTTCCTTCTGGCGCCAAAGGTGAAGATATGTTAGAAATGTCACTTAAAAAAAACATATTTCTTTAAAAGAACAGGCACTGAGTGAACTCCCTGGAGCATTTCCTCAGGACAGCGGAACAGAGGGGACAGGCCATAGGGCAGACAGACCAAAAAGAGGCAGCACACTTGTGTTACGGTAAAAGCAGGGGTGGTAGGTCTTATTTTTCAGAATGCTATTTACAATGTTAAAAAAAAAGAAAAAAAACCTACAACTGCATGTGTCTCCCTCCCCCCAAAGTAATTAATGGTAAACCTGTTACAGTGAGTAATGTAATTTCAACTGATAGAACTAAGTCCTTGAGGGCAGCCATTTTCTATGATGATAAATTAACATGAAAAGTACCCAAACTGCTAATTGCTGAAATGTTTTTTTTGTAGCTGTTCAAGGGAAAGGGATGCAATGAGGAGTCATTCTAAGATCTTTCAGCACACAGCAAAATAATTCGCACAAAATGAGATGCAGGAAGTCATTTGAAATGGCACTGGGGCTTGAAGAGGAAAATTGCAGACAGTGATTTGTTAAGAAGTTCCATTAACATTTAATTTGCTTGGACTTTGACAACATGCATCGTTACTGTACTCGATCTCGCATCATTTAGGAGCGTGTCAAAACCCGTTGCCTGCTGACTAAAAATTCACTTTATAGTGTGGAAAATGCTATAATTTAAGTCGTCGCTGTCACAAACTGTTGCTCTCTAGCTCAAGGTTGCATATTAAACGTTATATAATGCGGGTCCCATAGGAAGGTCACACAGGGTGGTGCTGATGTAAAGCCTAACCTCTCTCTTCCAGCAGCTTTACGCTACAGCTAACATGAAAGCAATAAAAACAAAGGTTAGAAAAATGACGGAAGGTAATTTCTGTGTTTATCACAACATCAAGTTTGCACTGTTCCTCCAGTACCACTGTCCTGACTGTGAACTTGTTACATACATATGTGTATAACATCATTTTGCATTTATATACTGGCACTTCTACTGGTTACTACTTTACAAAATATGCACAATGGCCTTTTAATTGCCTATTTTTTATACTATACTAAAGGTTTTTCATTCACAATCGCCACACTCTTCATGCACTCAAGCAATGCACAGATTATTTTATAGGTCCAATATGATGTGTCATCACATGAAACCAATGTCAACACTGAATCTGTTGGTAGAAAGGAGAACTGGTAGTTCCTTCTCCTCGAGCAGACGTTTGAATGTGTGGTGATTCATTGCTGAATGTATATTTGCACATTTATTATTCATGTTTCATATTTTCTTTGATGTCCTTTGTGCTCTCAAGTGTTATCATCCACTGATGTTGTGTCAGTAGCCTGTTTATTGCAGTGCAGCAGGAAGTTGTCTGTTTGACTTCAGAAGCCATATGCTTCTGCACCGGTGTTAAATCAAACTCCAGAACCCAGTGCATGCTGTTCATGCACTCCATAGACAGCTTTAGAGAAATGGGATTATTTTTCCAATATCCCTGCTTGTTGGAAAGGGTAACGTATCAGTTCATCTTTTCTCAAGCACTTTTGCTTTATAGGTGCACTTATTTTTGCTGTTTATTCCATTTTTTTACTTATCAATAGTTGTGTGCTGCTTTCAACCACACATTGGGATAAATATGGCGTGAAGTTACCACATTTAGACTGGTAGACAAACTTCTTATTTGCTCTGCTTAAAATCAATTCAAGTCAATAGCATGCTCAGTGAGTGTGCTCTTTGATTTAGCCTAATAAAATTAGTGACTCCAGAACATGAAATTTGTTTCCAAAACAGTTGTTACATCAAAGCTGGGATGAATTAGGCTTCTCTCCAAATGGCATCTATTTATCTATTACCGTGCAAACACCATTAGCTGATGTTTCATAGTTTTAATTTATTTTTGCAGGGTGGGCTGTAGAGATGTCAGAGGGAGACATTTGATGGTTATGGTTAAGTTTAGTCAAAGGTCAAAGAAGGTGAGGTAAGCAGAGAGATGCTTCACAACATTGTGCATGCAAAAGACGGCCCTCCATCCACGCACATTAGGGCTGTCAATCTTCCCCCCAAATCAGGTTTGAATTTCTAACCCCTCTCATGTTAGATATTCGAATAATATTCAAGTTTTTTATGTGTTGGGGGGGGGGGGGGGGGGGGGGCGACGACGACAGCAGAACAATCCTGCATAGGAGCTGTCCAAGTCTCTTGAAGTGTCAAACAAAGAGAACTATGGACTGTGGAAGTTTGAATAGCAAAAATACATAGGTTATCTTGACATTAACCATATGTTGCGGTAAAAGAAAAAAAAGGGACACGTTCGAACGTCAGTTTCCAACTTCGAATGTTCTCATTTTGACTAACATTTGAATTGTGTTCGAATAGCGAAGTTCAATCTGACAGCCCTAACGCACATAAGCTTTAACCAAGGCAGCAACCAAAATCACCCAGGCAGCATACCTTTGCCATATAGGCAGGGAAAACCTTATCTATATCTTGAAGGCAGACTGGAGGCTAATGTGAGTCACTATTGGAATGTGACAAGATAGGGTTGGTTAGTATGCTAATTTCAGTAGAAAGAAAAGATGTATCTCATTGCTCTACACCGACTCTGTAATCGCCTAGGTGCTGGATGAGATCCTTGGTGGGTGAGGTTGTTGAAGTTTGTGTTGTATGTTAATGTAGCTACACTCTGTATAGCTTAATCAAAATGTCAATAAACATATGTTTAAAAAAAGAAAGAAAGAAAGAAAAGATGTGATCAAAACTTACCTTCCACCTCTAAAGACAGCTCTATGTTAGTAAAAGGATGAAATTGAACTATTTGTTCAAATCTGGTAAGTTGAAAAATATTGGATCTGTAGAGAAGAGAGAGTACAGGTTCTGGAGGAACCAGAGTGGGTAGAGTGGGCCAAGCAGAAGAAGCAGTGTCCAGGTCCTCCAGAATCAAAGAGGGGTTTAGACAGAAGATTGTAATATTAGAGAACTTGGCAATGCATACAGTGTGACCTACACAAGTTGACAACGGCAACATAATGCCGGTTGGCAAGATTTCAAAGAATGCATCATTGATTTTTAAATATTGAAGCGTGGTGAGCACAAAGCTAACAGGTTGCTCTTCTAGGAAATGCCAATATCCGTGTCTCTGTGACAATAGTTTGTGAGGAGAAATTCCAAGCCTATACAGTATCTGTGATCTGTTTACCTGGGCACTTCCTCAACAGTTGAGCAAGGTGGACCTCTGGGAGTTGGCCCTTTTTTTCCAGGGAGACGCGGCTAGTCTTTGAAGCTCTGATGGTATACCCATCAGGGGTGGAGCAATATGCTGGTTCTGGGCACCCTTCCCCTCTGTCCCCTGTTGCACCCTAGTGTAAAATGTGAGGGGTCTCTGCAGAGAGATGACAACAGAGAGAAAAGGCTGTGGCCAGGAGCCCAATCATTGCATTACCCGACTGCCATACTTCCCACTTTTCTGTCTTGAAGATGTTTTTTTTGTGTGTGTATCTGCACAGACACAAATGAGGTCTTGGTGATTGATGAATCAGGGGGTTCTTTGGATGACAACTGGGCATTCAGATATGTTGTCTATAGGGCACTGGTTTCAGGGAAATTGGCCTGTTACCCTGCTGTGTCTTGTGGATCAAGGGCCAATACAAAACCCCTGGGCCCTCATTTGTAAACGTGACATATGCAAAAAAAAAAAAAAAAAAAAAAAAACGGGGCCTGAAAGTGGCGTATGTCACTTTCAACGTGAATATAAAAAACAAACTTGATGGGAAAATGTGTATAATACATTAGATCCACGTTATCACAATGATTTAATTCAACTGCGTTATTTTGCACTAGTACTGAGTAATTGTTTCATAAACACCAAAAGA
The DNA here is from genome assembly GCF_905171665.1 of Trachurus trachurus. Lineage (NCBI taxonomy): Eukaryota > Metazoa > Chordata > Actinopteri > Carangiformes > Carangidae > Trachurus > Trachurus trachurus. The sequence goes on along the minus strand of NC_139893.1, from coordinate 21,268,581 downwards.
ATCAAAATTCCTTCTAGTAATTTAATCATAGCTGTCTCACAATCAGATACTGTAGTTCACTCTTGGAGTGCAGGAGTTGGATAAATGGTCCAGCTGCATGGAATAAAACATCCAGTCTGGCTAACATGGTGTAAATAACTAGATATTTGACTAAGATACTGTAAATATATGATTATATATAAGTCAATTAAATCATCATCATATGACATCATAAGTTTGGAAAAAAGACAGTAATTGTTTGCACAATTGTTACACTCTGTTTTCTTGTTACAGTATCAGTCCTAGTTTGTTCATTCTTCAGAATTTATTTCGGGGTGGAGGATACTGATTCTGCTAATTATTCAAAGTTTTATCGATCAGTCTAATTGCTGTAAATGTATAAATACCAGGACCACGCCATCGAGTTCTGCCACAGTGCGCTCTGTGTGCCACTGACGCCGTTGACAGTCCACAGCAACATGTCGCGTTGCCACTCTCTCAGTTTAACGTGATTCCGGCCTCCAAACAGCATGTTGTTTCAGACCTCCACCTCCTCAGTGGGTTTCTTCCTCCATCTCTGAGAAATGTATTTTATCTTTTCATCTGCAGCCAATATTCACCACAACGACAGAACAATAGCATGCCAGACACATGTATATTATACTCACTCAACAAAAGCAGTTGTTGAGTGGAGAGTTTGATTTGTATTGACCATCTATGGTTAAAAAGGGCGTGTACAGGGCGGACATGAAGCAGATTTAGGTGAGCACACTTGTGGTCACTCTGTGAAGTGTGCATACACAGGGTTTTGTAAATCTGAATATTTTTTGGCACACGCAAACTTCGGCTTTTGGGCATACATACACTTTTAGTAAGGATCATACGCACAGTTTTATAAATGATGCCCCTGGTTGACATTTTTCATTTTCAAATGTATAAGAAAATTGCCACTTTTATTGCATTGAAGGAGAATTGCTCTCCATCCCTGTTCGAATAGCCCTGCACTGTAATAGTCTCTAGTAAGAGAGAAGTGTCTCTGATCACTGTCCACTTATAGTAATGATCACCCTGTGGCATTAAGTCTCTGAACAGCAGATGACTGTAGTCTGTGGATGGTGTCCACTAGAGATGTGCCAGTTTCTTTCATGTGCTATGCAACATGCAGAAGCTGCTGACTCAGACTGCATTAAACAAATGATCTAAAATTAAGAGTCTTGAATTAAACAACAATTATGACTCATAAGTCTCATTCAAACATCCATATCCTACATATTTAACAAAATCATCATTTCTTTTTTCCCCTGTGAGAAAATGAATGTTGCTGGTTAGTCTTTGTAGCCTAGATGAGTTGTGAGATGTGTGACTAAATATGATGACATATCAATAGAGAGACAATGCCACTCATTACCCTGAATGTAAGATAGCACTGTAAGGTTTATTGCATCGAACAAAAGTCCACATGTAGCATCCATGCAAAACAGTTTGAGAAGGGATCTATCTATCTATCTATCTATCTATCTATCTATCTATCTATCTATCTATCTATCTATCTATCTATCTATCTATCTGTCTATCTGTCTGTCTGTTTGTCTGTCTATCTATCTGACTAGGTCATGCTCTAATATATCTTACAGGCAAAGCGGGACCGACTAATCTGATGGAAAGACTAAGCAGTGATTTCTGGCTCCACACAGGAACGTGTCTCACATGAGCAGTGATGTGGTTTTATGGCTCCCCTGGCGCAGAACAGAACATTTAAAAGGCACGGCTCAAATGAGCTTAGCACACTTTATTACCCATCTGCAAACAGCTTAAGTGTCAAGCAGCACATCCTTGAGTTGGTAATGTTCACTGGCACACAGGAAGATAAGGGCAATTAGCCCTGAGAAGTGCACATACATGGTATATAACAAAACAATGCAATGCTTTTATTTAGACTAAAAGCTCTAACAACACTGTGCTGTACTTCACCAAAGCCTTGCATGTCCCTACAGTACTTGAACTGTGATAATGGGACTTTAATATGAAATAGTGATTGATGGAAGTCTACCAAAGTCTTCATCACTGTAAAATATATTGTAGTCAAAAGAAGTACTGCTGTGTTAGGACAAGATAAACTAAGGTCAGAGGGAACTGATTTTGTTGAGTGAAGATAAATGGTTCAAATATGAATGTGAGTTTGACAAATGATGAGGGAAATAAAAAAAGACAGTTATGACAGGTATGTCACAGTGCATGTACCGTGGGTATCCTGCTGTCAATCATCTGCACCAGTGCTGCTGTTTGAATGATTAGGGAATGTCCAAGGTTCCTCCAGGCAATACAGATACCAAGATACAAACACAGCTGTGGGAGTGTTTGTGCAGATAGTTCTTGTTTCTGACAAGCAGAGGTGTTTTTGCTTTGCTAAATTTGAGATGTCAGTCCAGCTCTTTCAGAACATCTTATACTCAAAGTGTTACCTTGCAGGTGATAAGGAACACTGTCAACAGTCATGCTTCAGTTCAAAGTTTGAAGGTCATGAGCATGTCTTTCAGGTTTGAGTAATAATTTTTGAAATACACGGTGTCATATAGGGCATGTTCACTGGCATCGGCGAGGACAGCGCCTCTCAGACTCAAAGGTGATTTATCAAGGGAAATTGAGTTTCAGCTGAGAGTACCGCTTGTGCAGGCCTGACAGCAAACAAGGAGTAACATTTTCTTCAACTAATTTGATAACTTTGAGTGAGTTTGTTAATTATTTGAACCATTACTTCCATAGTGAGCAGGTTTGTCACAAAAAAGGTCCAGTCCCAACACCATCCCCCACCCCTCCTAAGCCATCAGCACCGAACCCTTAAGGGGTGTTCACACCAAACGCAATGCTGCGTTGTCGCGCGTCGAGATTACATGTAAAGTCAATGCACAGACGCGAAATCGCGATGCCGCGAAAATCGTGTCAACGCCCGAGTTGAAAATATTGAACTTTTGACGCGACATCGCGTGACGCCGTGACGCGACAGCCTATCAGTGTTGAGATTCTGACACAACAATACACTGCTACCGACTGCTAGTCACCGGAGACAGATGGACAGGCTGCAGGCACTCTGCAGCTGAAATGTAGCGTCTGTAACTTTAGTTGGTGTCCTGCCTGGAGATCCTGGCACCAACCCTAGCTGGCAAGTCCTCAAACTCAGAAACAGTCATTGTCTGAAGTACCGTACAACGGCCGCCATACGAACGGGGCTGAGCGGAGTTTTTTTTACCTGCTACACCAGGACCAGGACGTCAAGGATCAGCTTCACCTCGTCCATTGTCAAGCCTACGGTAAAATGAGTGCACTTTATGTGTCTCAACACATTTTTACATCCGTCCTGTTAGCTGGATTGACAGTAGAGGGGAGGGGAGGGGGGACGCGATGACGCGAATTTACACAAAACGGTCACGTGTCAAAACACGAGCGATAGCGCGATGGATTCTCATTTGTCGCGCGAAAAAATCGCGTTCATCGCGTTTGGTGTGAACACCCCTTTACACAACCCTTGTTGCTGACTTTTGTAATGTCTATTATGATCTGATGAAACAAAGAGTAAGTTATCAGAACTATGTGATTTTTATTCATTTATTGATTTTAGTTTTTCAAAATGAATGCCCTTCAGCATGTGACTGTATTACACACTAATGGGAAGTGTGTGTGGAAGTCTGGGAGATCCATGAAGCTCATATTGATTTCATAGTGGGACATACCCTCTTCCAGTTTGTCCCAGAAGACTAATTGGAACCACATATCATATAGCATAGCATACCGTAGGGGCCCTGCCCCCGCATGTAAAGCCTTTTACAGTATATTACGGCGCGCCTACTTCCGGTTTCTTCCAGAATACAAATAACAAATCCAAAGTTTTTTGTTTTTTTTTAAAAGCCCTAATCTGAACCCAAATACAAATACTGTAGTGCACTAGCTGTACACCCCTACAACATACAGTATGTTTACACTCACAGAGACTCACAGAGCACAATAAAGTTTGCGATTCATGAGGTGAAAGGTACAGGGGGGTATTCCAGAAAAAGGGTTATGTGAAAACTCAGAGTAAGTTAACCCTGAGATGAGGGTAACTCTGGGTTTTCCGTTCCAGAAAGAGAGGTAACTGAAACTCTGAGTCAGTCACAATCGTAACAGACTCTGTGAACATAACCTGCTCGCTGGCAGGTTTACCCGAAGAAAGCCTGAGTCTGACGGAGCTGTAGTAGCGTGCGGTGGTGTTTCAGTCAGGGCCAGCAATAATAACACCCCCCCGCAAAAAAAAAAAAAAAAAAAAGTACTGTTGCCTATGCTGATACAGCCAAAGAGCAAACGCAGCAGCCGCACATTATGTCCTACACATACAGTACAATACAATATAAGGCCACTATCAAGACACCACTGCGCAGCATCGCCATCAGATCATCTTCCAGTGTTTCCCGCACGGAGACTGTGACGGGAGGGGGGGGGGGCTGTCTGTGTGTGTGTGTGTGTGTGAATGACGGAGAACGGAGAGAGAGTGCTGTGCGGAGATGAATGAATGAATGGCCTTGGTCGAACCAAAAGCTGACGCCACGATTGTTGTGGGAAACAACACTTTACAATCAAAAACAGCGCCAAATCTATAAAGGGTTGCAGACAGAAAACCAAGGCACTCGTGAGGGTACGACCAATTAAAATGCCTTTATTGGTACATGGCTAATCTATTTAAAAGCGAGTCAACGCGTTTCAGCCAAACTGGCCTTCGTCAGGACAAAAGTGAAAATGTTTGTCAGTCTCAGTTCCCAATTAAGTAGGTAATTGCAGACAGCTGCTCAGTGTGAGCAGGTAGGAGGTCACATGACCTGAACAGCAAGACCTGCCAATGACAAGCAGACTCTGTACAAAAAGAAAGAAATAATAAAATCACAGAGTCAATAAATCAGCATTGCACATTACATAATCAATTAAACAAATCAGAAATGCATACAATATAAGTATTGAGCCTAATAAGAGACTGAGGAACCGTCATCAGAGTCAATCTTAAAGGACAACAACACACACCAATAGTCACAAAATACACTCACAGAAAAGGAGAAAAATCGAGTTCTCCATTCAACCCTGGATACTGAGTGGCCTTTAATGTATAAATCCAGAATGACTCTCTTTGCAGGAGTGTTTTGAGTCTATCTCCTCCCCTGATAGAGTCTTTAATATGTTCTATACCTGATATCTTTAAAGAGTCGCAACTACCATGACTTACATCTTTGTAATGGACAGCCATGGGGTACTGTGGGTTACTAGTTCTAATGGCATGCTTATGTTCTGCCAATCTTGCCTTCAATTTACGCTTTGTTCTCCCAATGTAGAAGCGTCCACAGGGGCACTCAAGTCTGTAAACAACATAAGAGGTATTGCAATTAATAAATGCATTTATGTCAAATGTATGACCAGATGTCACATCAGTAAAATAATTGGCATTTATCATATTGCTACAGTGATTGCAATGTCCACACCTGTGATTACCCTTTAAGGTTGAAAGCCAGGTTTTCTGTGATACAGGAGGGAGATGACTCTTAACAAGTTTGTCTTTCAGAGTAGGAGCTCTTCTGAAGCTAATAGTTGGTGAATCTGGAAGAGCTTCTCTAAGAAGACTATCACTTTTCAAAATGCCCCAATTGTTTTGAACAATTTGTTTAATTGCATTTGCATGGTCACTGTATTGTGTCACAAAATATACCTGATCAGAATTTTGTTCTTCTTTCTGTTTAGGGGCTAACAGTTGTTCTCTAGGGAGACATTTTGCTTTGTTGTAAGCTCTGAATATAGTTTTATGTTGATATCCTCTTGCCTTAAATCTCTGGGTCATATCTAAAGCATTTTTTTCATAATCTTCTTCTGAATCACATATACGTTTAAGTCTCTGAAACTGACCAAAAGGAATATTATCTGTTAACCAAGGAGGATGAAAACTATCTGCTCGAAGAATTGTGTTGCGGTCAGTTGGTTTTCTAAAGATGGAGGTATGTAAATCTCCTTTGCCATCTTTAGAAATGTTTAAGTCTAAGAAATTTATTTCAAATGGGGAGAAATCAAGACTAAGTTTAAGATTTCTGTTGGTGTTATTTAAATATGAATGAAATGAAAGAAGTTCAGTTTTTGAACCTGACCAGAGTAAAATGATATCATCAATATATCTTCCCCACCAAATAATTTTATCCAAGAAAACATTAAGGTCAGAGTAAACAAACGTTTCTTCCCATACTCCCATAAACAGATTTGAATAGTTTGGTGCAAAACAGGCTCCCATTGCTGTACCTTTTCTTTGTTTAAAAAATTGATTCTGAAATAGAAACACGTTGTTATGTAAAGTCCATTCAGCCAGTTGCAGGATAAAGGCAGCAGGGGGCATCTGTTCTGGATGCCTCTCTTCCAGGTAATGTGATAAGGCATCTAGTCCTTCTGTATGATCAATGTTAGTATAAAGAGCCTCCACATCCATGGTAGCCAGAAGGGAAGATCCAATGTTCTTAATGTCTTTGATTTTATTTAATACATGAGTACTATCTTGAATAAAAGAAGGAAGTTCTGAAACATATGGTTTAATAAAGAAATCAACAAATTGAGAAGCTGGTTCTGTAACTGACCCATTCCCACTGATTATAGGTCTTCCTGGTGGATTCTCTAGGTTCTTATGCACTTTGGGAAGCATATAGAACGAGGGAATTCTGGGGCTATTACAAAATAAAAAATCATATTCTTTTTGTGAAATCCAGTTCTCATTTTTAGCATGTGAAAGTATTTCCATAAGTTCAGTCTTCATTTGTTCTATTGGGTTAGACAGTAAAGGTTCATAGTACTCACGATTATCCAGCTGTCTCATGGCCTCTGTGATGTACTGGTTTCTACCCCACACGACCACAGCTCCTCCTTTGTCGGCTCTTTTTATTATGATGTTTTCATTAGTTGACAGCCATTTCAATGCCTCTGTTTCTTCTTTTGTCAAGTTGTGTTCCTTTTTTTTCTTCTTTGATGCAAAAAGCTGGTCTACTTCATACGTTACTTTTCTATAGAAGGTGTTAAGAGTGTGATTACATACATTTGGTGTGAAGGTGGACTTGGGTCTGAATGGAGTTGTTGTAGTAGGTTGTATCCATGAACGAGAGGCAGCTTGGCTGGGTGTGGTGTGGTACCAAACTTTCAGCTGGAGGTTACGATGGAACTTAAAAAGATCCACTTTAGTTTGGAATTCACTGGCTGTGTTCTTGGGGGCAAAAGTGAGGCCTTTAGAAAGAACTGAGACATGGCTGGTTAGAAGAGGGATACCTGAGATGTTAATTACTTGTTCATCCTGATCTTGCTTCTGCTCCTGGTGTGTCGGGCTCCTGATGGACCAACGTCTTCCTCTTCCTCTTCTGGTCTTGCGCTTTGTTGTCTTTGTGATCTGTTGTTTCTTTTGGGTTTGATGCCTAAAAAACTGGATGAGGAAAAATCTTCTTTCTCTGAGTGGTCCTCATCACTGCTTGGTAGTCGGAAGGAAACAGTTCTTCTCCGTTGTGGCTGAGTTCTGTAACTCTGTCTTCGTTTCCACTGATAGACTTTATTTTCCTTGTAGTCTGATTGATCTCTTTTAAATTTCCTCAGTTTCTCTTGTTTAAGTTCTTTCTGTAGCCGATTTAGATCTTCTTGCAGCTCTTTTTCAAAGGGGGGTTGTTGTTCATCAAAACCTTTTGAAATCTCTTCTTTCAGGTTGACAAATCTAATCCAGAGAAAGTAAAAAAAAAACTAGCACTCACCCATCATTTGTTGATTAAATCCATCCTGCGATCCTTTCTAATGAATCGCTCTATGACGTCCTCCTGCAGTTGTCCATGCTGCTTGAGATGAATGAGTAGCTCCTTCTCTATGGAGACAGATGCCAGCGCAGAGAGTCGCGTTTGTCCAGTTGTAGTCCGTGCATATGTTTTGATGCGTTTGAGAGCGGAAAAAGAGCGCTCAACTGAGGCCGTGGACACTGGTATTGTTAAGATCAAGCATGTGAGGGTGTGTAGTTGTGACATACTGACTGCAAGCCCCGTGGTCATCAGAAAAGTCAGCAGATCAGTTGGGCTCTTCCCCTGGAAGTTTGTCATGCAGTACACCACACTGAGCTCAGCTCTGCTTCTGGGAATGACTGTTTATATTGTGGAAACTTCTGTGCATCCAGCAGTCCCACAAAAAGCAGTCGTTTGTGATCTGTAAACCGATTATTGATTTGCGTGAGGGTGCTGTCAATTACAGCTGCGTGTAGCGCTCTGTAGTGCGCACGTGGGTCGGGTCTTCCTCTAGCTGTGATTGGCTGCCCCACTGCCCCCACCGTTGCCTCAAAGATGTCATCAAACTTTCCCCGCTCACCTTCAAGGCTCTGACAAAACTCTGCAATCCTTGCCAGAGAGAACTGCATGTCCAGGGTCTTACTTTGAAGGATCCCAAAGAGAACATCAGCAAAGTCAAAAATGCCAACAAAAGCAAAAAGGAAAAAGCAAAACTCAAATGATTTGGGCGCATGACGTCCGTCCGACTACCCATTTCTCCGACCATACATTTCTTTATTTTTGCGTCCATTAGTCCGACCTCCCATTTTTCCGACTTAAAGCAGAAGTGAGTGATCCGGTCGTTTTCGCTAATGCTGCGTTCCAGGCAGGCTTTTGAAATCGTAAATTACAGCTTCAAGTCACAACTTACGACTTTGTAGCGTTCCAGGCAACCCACTCGTGTTTTTCCGACCTGTTTTACCGGTGAAAGTCACTATAACGGCCACTCGTAACTTCCGACCGGTGAACTTGTACCAGATCGAACTGGTACCACTTCACGGTCGGAAAAATGCGAGTTTCCTTGAACGCACCATAACAGTCCTCGTCGCTACGTCACCACATTCACGGCGTTCCTTGGCTGCACACACAGCCCTGCATGCCGTTCTCTCTCCTCATTGGATAAAAACTGTAGGATACGATAAATGTTTTCTCTTCGGCTCAGAGCAGAGCAGAGGGACTGAGAGACCCGTGTTTCAGTCCAAACACTCTATGTAAGTGATTGCTGTCGGAAGATATAACTATTTAAGACTTATATTAACACAAATATATCACTCACTTCTGCTTTAAGTAGCCCTAACCCTTAACCTTACCCTAAACCTAACCTTAACACTGCAGAATGGGTAGTCGGAGAAATGAGCCGTCTGACTTATGGGCAGTCGGACTGATGTATGCTCCCCAAATGATTTCACGTGTGATAAGTGTCCTGATGCGCAATGCACTGTTTCACGATCAAAAACCTCAGCGTGGTCCAGTATGTGCTGGAACAGCTCGACCAGCTCTGCTGTTTTCTCATGCACTGTGCACACCAGCCTCTAATTGAAGTTCCACCTGATGTTAGACACTCGTGGGAGCCTTCTTGCGCAAAAATCATCCAGCAACTTTTGGGAGAACGTGTAAAAAATGCAGACAATCCCCCCAGATTTGCGAAAAAGATCTTGCAGTCTTTGATTTTTGAAGCACCCTATGACATCACAAGATTTAATGTGTGTGGCTAGTGTGACCGGGTGAGTCATCTCCCTCCTGGTCACTGCATGGCGCTGTTGTCAGCCTGGCGCAGGTTAATGGGGGGACGGCACTGTTAGGTGATTAAAACAGCTGTGTTGGTCGACATTTTCCCTCTCTGCTTCTGCTGTGCGGTGCGTCCGGTGAGCTGGCCGGCGTGCTTGTTTGTGTCCTCCCGTCGTACCATTAAGGTAGGAATTCTGCGTATTTGCTGGTTTGTGTTTGCTGTTATTGGGCCTGAGGCCTCATCCCTTTGCTCCGTTGCAGTGTTGGAGCAACGGCGAGCTGGTGGAGCGACGCTGTGTGTGTGATTGGGACAGGTGTGTTTGGTCGCTGTTCTCCCTCTCTGCCTCTGCTGTGCGGCGCGTTCGGTGAGCGGGCTGGCGTGCATGCCCGAGTCTCCCCGTCATATCACTAAGGTAAGCATGCCGTGTTAGTTATTGTTTGGTGTTTTACTTTTATTGGCCCTGGGGCTTCATCCTCCCGCTCCGTTGCAGTGCTCGGAGCGGCGGTGAGCCGGAGGGAGCGAGCGGTTCTGGTGGGCGCGTGTTGTCTGCTGTTGCAGTTTTACATCATTGCACTAGTTGTGACACTGTCTCTCTTGCTTTACAGCGGGGCGCTGTAACCAGCGGCCCCCACTCTCCTAGTTCTGCACACTATCCTGCGTCCTGGTGTGTTCCGGTCATCGGCCACCATGATGTTTGCTGCTGTTTTGTTCGGCTCGATTACATGGTTTTGATTAAATGATTGTTGTTGCCGACGATAGTGACCTCGGAGACATTTAACAATTTATTTATTTTCTTTCTTGTTTTCCCTTTTCTTTTGTGGGGGGGCGGGTTTGATAATTGTTTAATTGTTCTCTAATTTGTATTTGAATATTTTAAGAAGACTTCATTATGTTGGTTTTGTATTATAAATAATATCTAATTGTTCTTGGTGTGTGAGGAGGTCAGCTAGACTGCGGCCATCTTAATTTTTCCCTCTCTCCCTGTGGACAGGTGCTGTAGTCCAGCGCGGCGGCCCAATCCCTGGTGGTGGCTTCTTCACTTCTCCATTGCGTGTGTATGCAGTGTCACGGGTGATATTATTTTTCTTGGTTTGTTTCTCCTTCCCCTTGGTTTGGTTTAAGGTCACCGTGGCTGGCCCAGCCCTGTCCATTTCCCTTTCTTTGGCCCAGTCTTTTGTGAATGTGAAATATTTTGGCAACTATTGAAGTTTTATAGAAACAATATTGTGACAATAAATTATTATTCTTTTTATACCTGAACTCTCCCCTGTGGTGATTCGAGCCTGCGTGACCTTTTTCATTTTTATAAAAAAACAGTAACTATTTCCTGGGGCGAAACTCCCCAGGTGGCGTTGTTGGCAACCACTCACCACTACTCACCACTCCACCTCGCCACACTAGCAGTGCGCAAAAAGAGACTGCGGGACAGTTTTTTTTATGAGTGTGTAGCCGATGTCATATCTGGCCCTCTGCGTTGTGTTTCTCACGGCCTGCCCTAGGTGGGGTTCGATCCCACGACCTCCCGCACCGGAGGCGACGATGCTAACCTCTTCGCCAAGAGGTTGACAACCACTTGGCAGGTTGGTTAGCACGTCTTTTATGGGTGGAGTGAGTGCACATCCGTTACAAGTGCCTGCACTCCGTTGAGCCCTGATTCCATGACCGCGGCACCATCATAGCAGGCTACTAACTTTGTTTTGCAGTCATAGCTTTCCAAAACTTCAATGATCAAAGCAACTAGATCACTGGCTCGTTTTTTATTTGTAAAGTCTTCAAACTTTAAAAATCTCTCTTTCACTCCCTTGTCCTCTGTAACGTACCTCAGTACATATGACAGTTGAGCCATGTTGCTGAGGTCCGATGTTTCATCAACCATAATGGCCACAAATCTGGCCTGGCCGATCTCTTTCTTGATGGCATCATCCAACACCTCGGCAATGGCATTTATGAGGTCATTTTGAATCCTCCCCGATGTCCCAGAAAAAACTGTGGCTGTTGCAAGATGCTGTTGCAGCTCAGCATCATAATTTGACAGCAAAGTTAGTAATTCCATGTAATTACCTTGATTAAGAGACTCGCTTCTCTCATCGTGCCCTCTGAATGATAACTCTTGCTGCCCCAAGAAGATAACGCAGTCGATCAGGCGTTTCAGTATGTCACGATTTTTTTTCACCCGTTCATTGTGCAGGCTTGTTTCCCTCCTCCGTTGCTCGTCAAGCTGCAAATCAACCCTGGCCTCACCAAACGTTTTCAAATGGACCACATTCATAATGTGACGCTCCGAGATCTGATGTTTGATAGCTGCCCTGGTGAAGCTGTTCAGGCTGCTAAACCCGCTGCTGTTCCATGTTCCGGAGCCTGTACAAAAAAGTAAACATGGCCAGCAGAACAGCTTGTTTAGCTCTGTGCTAGCTGTCACCCAGTCGTACCGATCTTAATTCCCCTCTTTAAAATGCCGCACAAATCCTTTGTTAGTCTGTGTTAGTCCTTCCATTTTTGGTGTCGGCCTTCCTTTACTCACAATTTTAATTTTCTCTGTAAACGGGCGCCTTGAAAAAGGCACCCGAAGCAGGTCCGCAGTCGTATCCGATCTTGCCGCCATCACCTTTCCAGAATAGCCGATAATAGTATGGCATCACGCACCTGTCCATGGGCCAATCAGTCAAGCTCATTTGAATGACAACACCAAGGCCAGCACTAGAAATTCCGCTGGCCCTAGGTCAATAACACATCAAAATTTGATTGGCTGATGATACTGTCAGTCAACATTTTAACCCAATAGCAGCGTCCAGCTTCTATCAAAGGCTAGCAATGCAGCTGCTGCTGGCCCCAGCCGAGGAACGGAGCTGTGATGCGTTTATAGGACATAGGAGATCTGAGCGCCACAAAATATAACCATTCGTTTTCTGGATAAAGTTGCACACTTAACAAGTAATTGACTCCAGACACATTTCAAAATCACTTTTTGATTATGAAAAAAAAAAAAAAATTAATTTTTGACAGGGCTCGCAGTGCTGGCCCTGCTAGCCCTGACCGCACACCACTGGTCCTTTCCTCCTCCATCTGATCATGTTGAAGTAGAAATTAACGACAGGAGGAGAATTTAGATTTGTTTAGATGAGCTCTCACTCCCTGACGAGGACTGAACTGTATATTAGCCTACCGCTTCTCATCAGTCCGTCATTTATATTCTCCGGCCGCACATCGAATATCAGGCTACACATCACCGCTGACGTGCTCTCAGATCTGAACAGTTTAATTAATCATCTCCCAGCAGGCAGAAAAGGAGAAATAACACGTCATTTGGCTTTCTTTATTTCCCACAGATACTAATTATTTATTATTAATTAGTAGGCATATATTTTTGTGTTTCTAATTTGCGGCTGCATTTAGGATAACATTAAATTGCTTCTAGTTCTATCTGTGTCTGCCTCTAATGTCGGCCCTGGGGTCCTGGGGGTGAGTGACACGCTCAGCCTCTGGTCACCCCGCGGCCTGACTCAGGACCAGCTGCTCTGCCTCTGTCAGATGTGGTGGAGGTGGAGGTGAGCACAACCTCTGCCTTCTTCCACATGTTCATCTTCTCAGCAGGATTTTAGGAGACAGATGTGTGTTAATCAGCATCTGTTGGTGGTGAAACCTGCTACTACAAGTTGAAATATCCTGGCACTGAATAAACTTTTACTTTGTCAGGCCTATGTAGAATATGAATAAAACCAAAGTGAGGAGCCTTTGGAGTTTTTATATTTCATTATTCAGTTGACTGCATTTAAATAAAATAAAATAGAATACCCTGAACTAAAATAAAACAAAACACTGAGCAGCATTCAACCACTTTCTCAAAGGCTAATATTAAAAGAAAATTATGTTAAATTCAAATGAAAAGACGACCTGCTTTCTTTTTTCTCACCTGTTGCCATGGTGAATCACAATATCAGAGCTCCATTGATGATTACCAACATGCCAACACTTTTTTGGTTTAAATTATACTTTAACATTTAACACAAGCATAATAACATATTTCAAACAACAAACTGCAGACAAGAGCTAAATCACTAGCAAGTAGAAATATACTCAAATCTAATGAGGGCTGTGTGGCTGCAGGTTTTTCTGTCACCACCCCCTGCTGCCGCCGCCTGCTCTCGCCGACCGTCCGGACGAGGCGCAGTTCATCTCGAACGCACCTACTTTTTGAAGACTGAGACCAGCTGATTACAGTAAATGAGTCAAGTCTGGTGTGCTGCTTCTTGGTTGGAACAAAAACCTGCAGCCACATGGCCCTTTGTGGAATCTAATTTGAGCTTTATTTGATTTGTGGTAAAAGCAAATTATAATAATTTCAAAATTCAAGCTTTGTACTTTGCTAGTGCTCTGCAGAGAAATCCCTGGAGCTGCTGAAGTGGAGCGACGACATGAGGAAAAGTAGACAATCTTGAGCAGGCTTACTCAGCATCCTATAACGTAGCACTGAGCTCACCTCCATGTCGGAGGTATTATAGACTATATTTATCAACATACTTAATACTCGCAGGGGGGTTAAGTGTATGAGAAAAAAAAACCTATTAAGCTGATGTACGAGGATAGTGATGGTCATTTAATTCTCCTTAAATGACCCAGAGGGATCCAGGCAGAGATCGTCATCTCGTAATGACCACTTTTATCCTCAGTCTAAAAATGCAGAGCTGTATGCGGAGCTGAAATCACTCTCTTAGTTTTTCTCTTCTGGGTTGACACGTGATTATGAGTCTAGTCAATATTCTCTTACGCAAGTGAATTTCCTTGGATTTTTTAATTCGCCAAAGTGGTTAAATGGTGTTTCTGGGGCGGTGCGTGGCGCAGTGGTTAAGGCGGCCGCCCCATGTAGAGGCTACAATCCTCAACGCAGGCGTCCCCGGTTCGAATCCTGCGTCGGGCAGACATTTCCTGCATGTCATCCCCCTCTCTCTGCCTCCCCCTTTCCTGTCTATCTCACTGTGCTATCAAATAAAGGTGAAAACGCCAAAAAAAAAAAAACTTTAAATGGTGTTTCTCCCACTAACCAAGTTTATTATTTCCACAGCTTCATGACTGATTGACGGCTGCTCAATCATTCCATCGCACAAAATACGCAACCTGGGCATCATCATTGACTCTACCTTCTCCTACCAGTCTCACGTCAAATCCATCACCAGGTCTGCCTTCTACCACCTCAGGAACATTTCCCCCGTCCCTGATCCTCACTCTCTGACTCTGTTGCTGAAACCCTGATTCACTCTTTCATCTTTTCCCGTCTGGACAACTGTAATGGAGTCCTGTCCGGGCTTCCCAGTAAAACCCTGGACAGGCTCCAGTACGTGCAAAACTCAGCTGCCAGGGTTCTCAGTTACACCAAGCCCTGGCAGCACATCACCCCCACCCTCATCCGTCTCCACTGGCTCCCGGTCAAATACCTGCAGTCCTGCTGCCTCCCTCGCACCAGACTGAAAAGCTTCGGGGACAGGGCCTTTAGTGTGGCTGCACCAACCCTCTGGAACTCCCTCCCTCCCAATATCCGCAATGCCCCAACCCTGGACACCTTTAAGTCATTCCTCAAAACCCACCTCTTCACCATGGCCTTTCCCCATCAGTCTTAGCTCAGTCTGTCGCTCAGCCTTTCCTTTTTTTGTTTAGTGTTTCCGCCCCTCTCTCCCTTAAAGCAGAAGTAAGCGATCCGGTCGTTTTGGCTAATGCTGCGTTCCGGTCAGGCTTTTGAAACCGTAAATTACAGCTTCAAGTCACAACTTACAACTTTGTAGCGTTCCAGGCAACCCACTCGTGTTTTTCCGACCTGTTTTACCTGTGAAAGTGCACTATAACGGCCACTCGTAACTTCCGACCGGTGAACTCGTACCAGATCGAACTGGTACGACGTCACAGGTCGGAAAAATACGAGTTACGGGTTGCCTTGAACGCACCATAACAGTCCTCGTCCCTACGTCACCACATTCACGGCGTCCCTTGGCTGCACACACAGCCCTGCATGCCGTTCTCTCTCCTCATTGGATAAAAATTGTAGGATACGAGAAAAGTTTTCTCCTCGGCTCAGAGCAGAGCAGAGTGACTGAGACCCGTGTTTCAGACCAAACACTCTATGTAAGTGATTGCTGTCGGAAGATATAACTATTTAAGACTTATATTAACACAAATATATCACTTACTTCTGCTTTAATCTTTTTCTTTAACCCCACACCCAACCCCCGCTCATGCTCATGTAAAGTGCCTTAAGTTATTATTATTATTATTATTAATATTATTATTTCTTATTATTATTATCAGATCTGACATATGATTTTTATCAAAATGTGTCCCCACACACAGTGTTTACTTTTTATTTGGCCCAAATGTGAAATGTGGTGAGACCTAAAATCTGCATTTTTTTCAGGATGAGAAGCATCTGAAATGCAGATTACCAGCTAAGTGGAAAATGATGATCATTACAAGCAATCAAGATGGGCTTGTTTGCATTTTGCAGATAAGTTAAGCAGCTGTAATTACAGCACCAGCCACAGGGGCTTTTCTAGAGAGATTGCTTGTAATAGAGGAGGAGGTTTCAAACTAAAACTGTCATGGGTCCAGTTCCCCTTTTGGTTTACTCATATGTAATGTAAAGAACTTTTAAAAAGCAACCGGTCTCAACTTTTACTGATAAACATGTTTTCATTTGTTTAAATAATTTATTCAGCGTGCTACATCAGATATTAATACAACATGCTACTACTGCTGCTGCTGCATTTCAGAACGTACTGTATACCGGCTCCCTGCTAGATGCTGTTGACAGGCGTCATGCAGAGACACATCACACTAAATCTGTCATTGTTTTGAAAGGACAACCCCAAACCTCATTGCACTGATTGCTCCTGGGTGTAAACACACACTGGGAAACAATATTTTTCCTCTTGAGTTGTTTTTTGCCAAACTGACAAGATTTCTGTATGTCTGACACGTTACTGCCGGAAAGCAGCAAAGATGAGGGTTATGACCTCAGAGTGTCTCTGTGACAGACACTCAGACTTGACTTATGGTTCTCCAGCCCCAAAGGTCAAAGGTCAATTTGCATTGTTGAATGTTGTTCGAATAAATTAGATGTCAGTGTTGTATTAACTTTCATCATGGGTTGTGTAGAAGATCGTTTCGCACAAATGAAATTCAGATGTGGAAATGAACACATGGTATCTTGACATCAACATTAGAAAATGTCTTTGTTGGACTTTGTGCCCTGTATGCAAATAAAATGAGTAGCTGTATGACATTTAGCTTTCCTAGCCATTCTAAACAGTCTCCCCTGCTAGCAAATCTGTTACAGAGCTGTTGCGCTTGTCGTCCATCTTTTCTTGGATATCAAATCTGGGTCCAAGTAATATTTTTCTATGTGAACTTGCAGGCTTGAAACCGTAAAGGCTAGCAATATTGCCCATGTATTACTTTTGAGGCTGTGAGGAATAAGTGAGCAACCTGTCCTTAGGTGTCACAAACTCAGTGTGTTGTAAGCCATAATTGGTTAACTAAACATAACCATTGGACTTATTGATATTTTCCAGGGGATTTCTGTGTTCGCTTTTCACATTGGTTTGGAAGCCCAGGAGCAAACAGAACAAGAGAAAGCTGTGCACAAAGGACAAGAATGCGTTGTGTATGTGTTGTTCATAGTTTTAATTTTAGGCTTCAAAACTGAGTGAGTCAAGTAGTAGTAGTGATATGGAAGAGGAGCAAAAACAAAGCTAAGAGTGTGCACATCGGCATATCTCCGACAAGATATGCTATATTGAAATTGATACATAATGTATGTTCAGTTGTAAAACTCTTGCGGTGATGTTATTAATGTGCATTATTATGTTCAAGTTCCGAAATAACACTGTGCATATAAACTAGTGACTTGTTATCAGGTAGCATTTTTCAATCACAACCAAATGATCCATTTGACACACAGACATAAACTGTATAAAAAAATACATAAAGAAAAGATAGTGTTGTTTTTGAGAGATTATTGGTGGTGGTGTTATTATTTGGTTTACTATTTTGTACAGATTACAGATGTCAGTCAGTAATTCAGTAAGGCTATGAATATGGCATGAAAATCCAATGTTATCTGATAGATAACAAGAAAGATTCTGCAGTAAACCATATACAGTCATTCTGTGAGATGCACTGCATACACAACAGCCCCTCTCCTCTCATAATCATGTGGTAATTATCAAACCAGAATTTCTGCAGTTGTTTAATAAACACCACAGTCAGTGTTTTCATATCCACAGCAGGGCATTTTCCCCCTCATATTGCACTGCTTACATGGCAGGATCAAAAGCTGGAGAGGGGAGATATCAAACCATGCCTGGATCTGTGTGTTGAGAGGAGTGTTCACCCTGGGGGCAGAACAGACAACACCTCCACTTTCATCACCAGCGCAGAGCTCCCTTGGAGCGCAGGATGTCGAACAATGCTTGTGAGGAACTAACCGGCCCTTTCTCTTTAGTAGTGCCACAAGAGTATTTCTGTCATGCTCCAACTGAATACTTTAATGGCTGTTCTCTCTTCATAAGAAATCAAACAACACGCAGCCCTATAAGATACAGCAGAGTGCTTTAAATTGTTTCCCGCCACCTCATGCTGTGAGTCACAATACCCTGTTGCAATGCAGCTGAATTATTGATGAGCCAATACAGATTATTCAGTCCGAGGTTTGTGTAAAAATGAAAAAAAAAAAGTAAAGCTACAGGAAACCTGATGTAAAATCATACTGTCTACAGACTGAGCCTTTAGATCTATTTTTATACAGGCAACAGTCTCCACTGGGATTTAATGAGTCACCTACAGTACCCCCCTGTAAATTCAGTCTGTACCTGATCAGACAGGACATACTGTAAAATGGACCAACTTTATATAAACCCATGTCAAAGTTAACTCTCTCAATTTAACACATTACTGTTGTGTGAGCTATAAAACTCCTCTGATTATTCATCATAAGACTCTCTTTCCTACCTAGGGTCCTGTTGGACCCCCAACCAAATAAATGTTGTAGACAATGGGCTATGAATATGAAGGTTTAAAAAAAGAGGCCACGTTAATAATGTAGACAACGTCAAGACACAACACACAAAAAAACACACACATAGGTGTTGTTGCTAAGCGACTGAGAGCCAGAGGAGATGAACATCTAAACAGTTTGGACAACCAACAAAACAGCCTAGCTGTGTAGAACTCGGTGTAAAAGATGCATTTGTTAACAGAAAAGTCACACTGACGGCACAAACACAAATTCTCACATAAGTTCTATTTTGTTGTTACTGTAAATTTTCTTTTTTCTTTTTTTTAACACGTCTGAGGAAATCTTGAATAAGTCATTTGGAAAGAAAAAAAAAAACCTCTGCTGGCCCAGATTTCAACAAATTTCCAACTGTGGAAACAATGTCCTTGACCTTGTTTTCTGAGCCCACACAGTGCTCTGACTTTTCTTTCCACCACATACTGTACAGTAGATACACAACACAAAACATTCCTTTCATTGCACGTTTTAAGCTCTTTCAGCAAACTGGCCGTGTATTCAGTCAAACTGCATAATAAGTGGATTTGTCAGTCACTTATTGAAGGCAACACCCATGGAGCAGCAGCAATCCATACCTGAACAACTTTGTGCACTGGGATGTGGCATTACAAGACTGTTCCCATTAACCCTTTGGCACCCGGGACAGAGAAAAAAACAAAGAACAGCTAATGACTGTCTGTTTATGCAGTATTTATAATGTGGTCAAGAGAAATCAAAGCAAAGCTTGCTGATGAAAGGCCAAAAATGATTCTGTGATCCGAACAAAACAAAGCCTGAATGAAAAACAGCTTTGACAGCCTCAACTCTTCCATAGTTTATAGTTTTCTTTTTCTCCAGACAAACAGGTCTGTCTTACATTCTAGTCAATCTTACATTAAGAGACACCAGGTATGTCAAAGAAAAACATTTAATCTTAGTATGCCATATGCTGGAGAAAGACAGCTAACATCACACTAATTACTATGCAGGTCTGCAGCAATACAGACTGTTTCCATGGACATCTCATCCTGAGGGCTTTGTTCTCATAGTGCAAGAATGAAGGCAGATTAATAATTGTGTACTGGCCATCATGTTATAAGGTCAGCTAACAGCACATATTTAATAACAGTTGAGGGTTAATTAATCTTTCATAAAAACTACACAAATAATTGAGAGTAAAGATGTCTTTCAAAAGAAAGATTTTAAAAAAATATTATATTAACATTCATGTATGTATTCTGATATATGGGTCAAGGTTTCCTTTTATCAACGATGGCACAGAAAACAAGACAATAGCTGTGATGATGCAAGATAAAAAAGAAGAGCCTTCACTGATTTGTACAACACGTGACAGTGTTTTTTTTGTCTTTAGTTTGTTGTTTTGTTGTTAAGTTATGCCCTGTTCACATGCTGCAGATCCTGTCAACACAAGCGCTCACAACCTCTTCTAATGAGCAGGCCTCGGGGAGGCAGCCGGAGAGGCTTCTCTCAGAGTGGATTAGCGAATGTGGTGGTTAGGCTGTCTCCCGAGGGTGCTTACATCCACACTGCCAGAGTCACGGTGACTTTGTTGTCAAGGTCAAGCAAATGAGTCAGGTGGGATGGCTCACTGTAGGGAGAAGGTGCAACTGTCCTCTATCCGTCACGGCATGATGCTTCTTGGCTGTGATGACATGATGCCGCTGAGCCCTGCTGTGTCACAGCAAGAATGACAAAGGTGGGGTGTTTGTTTTTTTAATCTTCTTTGTGATGGAGTTTGTAAGATCTACTGTATTTCTATTGTTCGCACAGGCTTCGCCCCAGCGCTTGTTTCCTCCCACGCTCCATAGACATGCAAGTCAGATGGACTTGGATGCTTGGATATAGATTAATTACAGAATACTGTGAAATATTCAGAGCAGTGTGTCAAAAGGAAGACAGCTACAGCACAGACTGTGGTCAGTTTTAAAGCAGAGAGAAGAGAGAGAAGAGTTTTGGTTCAAAGCATCAATTTCCCTCATTTGTTAAAAACTGATGCCCTGAAAATGGGAATTAAAAATGCATGCAAATGGCTGTGGCCGTGACATAATCTCTCTCTCTCTTTTTTCTATTTTCAGAGCCTCTCTCACAGCATGTCATTGGGCAAGATGCCTCACAATCTGTTTGCAGGCAATTAAGAATATAACAGCTAATACTTTACTGTTGCTCCCATTACAACTTTATCAGCAGCGATATCTAGGGAAAATAAGATGCTTACTGTGTGAGAAATAGTGTGTCCCAATAGGCAGGCTTCCATAACCACCACAATAGTCAAAGGGATAAGCCAGCACAGATCTAATTAGTTCAACAGACCAACTTTAAGGGCTGCATCAGAGCCAGGAGCTTAATAAATACAGTGGCAGGAAAAAAAAAGAAAAGGTTTTTGCACCCTTTGAAATTACCTGTTTCTCTGAATTATTCTGTCTGAAGATGTGATCTGATCCATCACACAAATAATCACAATATTTTGTGTCTTTATCAAACACACTCGTTAAAGGTTCACAGTGCAGGTGGAAAAGCAAGTGATCCCTAGGGTTTAATAAGCGGTTGAACCTGCTTCAGCATCAATAAAAACACTGGTACAATGTTCAGGAGGAGGTTTTTACCATTCTACGTACAAACCTGCTTCTGCTAATTCTCTCAGGACTTCTGGTGTAAACAACTCTCTTTGGCTCATTACAAAGGATCTCTATAGGACAAACATCTGGACTCAAAGGAAATTGTTCTGCAGTAGATTAACTGTGTAGTGGACAGCCACCCGGACATTATCGCCTAGATAAGATACCTTGATCAACGATCGATGATGTGCAACCTTCCAGTCCCGGAGGCAGCAAAGCCCCAAATCATGATGCTCCCTCCAACCCCCTTTTTACAGCAGACATAAAGCTGCATGTTCTTTAGTCCACAAATCAAAGTACCTATAACCTGCATGTCCAATCTGGTGGGTGCAACTCTTGTAGCAACCTGCAGTAAGTGTATCGGTTTGTGTTTTTAGTGTCTGATATTCTGTTCTTTGTGGTATTGTATTTTTGCACTTGTTCCTGTTCCCCTGAGTGCAAGTTTCCTGCTTTGGATAATGAAATGTCTGAATCTTAAGGGATACACAAACCAACAACAAAGCTGTAAATGTTTGAATCAATATGGATGAAATCAATGCAATGATTTGTGTGATATTAGTCAAGATACATTGTGTTTGTCCATGACTGTAAGTGATGATGATCTGATCATATTTTAAGATTAATCTATGCATGAATTCAGATAACTCTGCAAGCTTAATTTTTTTTCTCCTGACAGTGTAATCTACAATAGTGAAAAGTATGGGGATATTCCTGTCATTGTGATCAGCCCTAAGCTGAAACACTCGTCTATATGAGCTCTACAGTGTGTGAGAGCCTTTTTCCGATAAGCTGGATACACCTATTCAATTTGCTGAATAAAGTCATATCAGGCGGGGTTCCTGACAGCTGAGCTGTGAAAAGATAAAAGTCTGAAGATTTAGGAATCAGTTTCAAAACACTGTCATTCCCCCTCCCTACACACCAATATGGATGAACGCTACACACAGAAAAAAAAAATCCATATTCATACTGAAAATATTTCCATGCAAAAATGAGGCTGCTACTCTCCTATGTGATGAAGCTAAGGCGACTTGAATGATTTAGTCTCTGCTGCTGGATGCTCTCAGGCTACCTGGATGGGGGCTGCTCCATCACTGCCTCCATCACACTAAAAGCCCAGTGGAGGACCAAAAGCACAGGAGCTTTCACCCAGGTTCCTCAGTCCACAGAGTGTGCAGATGTCTTTTCATGTTCAGCTCCAACTCAAGTGTACAGCGAAAATACTCTTGAAATTAGAATGGTAATATATAGTATATAATATTAACACAGCAGTAGAGTTCCTGTAACAACAACATCTTATTTAAATCAAAAATCTTTCTTAGCTTGGTGAGAATTGATTACTGTAGTTGACCTGACCTCATTGATGAATCAGTTAACGTCAGCTGTATACAACACAATGGAGCATCAGACAGCATCTTGATTTGAAATATGTCTCTCTGATACAGTTTCTTTGATGGAGAAAAAATTAGTCTCCTAGATATTCAAATTACAGATGACAAAAGTGCAACAGCAGAGGGGTTTTGTAGTAATCATAATCACCCACTGGATTAGAGGATTCTGGAGAAACTTTTAATTTTTTTTTCTGAATGAACTGAGGGCTGTGTTGTAGTTGAGCCACTAAACCTTAATAAGTCCTGTGCCAGCAAATACAATTCTGAGTTGCATCCAAGTTGTATCTCCATTACTTGCAGTCTGAGTCCAAATCATCAAGGTTGAATCTGAGATCGAACTCCAGGAAGAGTTCCAGTGCTCCCCTCTTCACTCAGTCCAAGAGCTGACATACAGATAACAAAGGTCCACATTAAACACAAATTTCAAAGGGCATTTATCTATTGTGACACAATAGCCAAATTGTGTCTTTTTGCGTTCTCTGATTTAGGTTTTCCCAATTTGTTAAGGGTAGGACACAGATGTCTCTCCTGGCAGATAAGAATATAGTCAGTCAGGATTTATTGCATTTGTAGTTTTTCTTTTGAAACACACACACACACACACACACACAAACAACAACAACAAAAAACAACACAAGCTCAAAATCTAGTTACTGCGACGTTGCTCAGTGACATAGCTTCCAAGCCATTTCTAAGCTGCTGCCGAGCACTGCCAAAATCCTGATTTTGTAACTGCAGCGTGTCTGACAAAATCAACAAACACATAAGTTAGAGACACCGACTATTCTGTGATGAGCTTTGTGTGTTACAGGTTCACTTCGCTTGACTCGGATGGACTGAATGACTGACTGACTGACAATAATAGAAAATGTAATCATGTTTTCTGTATGTGAACTCAATTACAATATGGAAAGTTGCTAAACTCATCTTGCTGTAGAGAATGATAGTGTTTGATAACTTTATGCCAGTAACAACACACAAGACAAGGCACATAACATGTGCCTTGTCTTGTGTGTTACTATATTATAGTACAACATTTAAGTGATGGAAACACATCTTTGTCCATGAAATATAATGCAGTGAATCGAATTTACATATTTGACCACAAACTGTTTACTAAATAGACTGTTGTAGATATTTTATTTAAAGCCTAGGCTACAGGCTTCAAAGGTGTTTTCTTCACAATTGTGTAATTCAGAAGTTGAATAATTTCTCTGTGAGTAACAAGTTTATTTCAAACCCAGACTGTTGCCACAAAGGAAATTATAACAAACAGCAACAGTGAAGAGCACAGAACTTGAAATGCAGCCACCATGCAACTATTTATAACAGAGGACAGCGTTCCTCTTGCAGCTACAAACCATTATATTACAACATTAAGCCACATTAAGCAAAGCTCTCATGTTTGGAGAGCTTTGCATGTATGATTTATGGTTGATAACTGACAGCAAAATGAGTGCCGCAACAATGCTCCTTTACATAAAGGTAAGAATAAAATCACCTGGATACATTGCACTTGTCAAGTACTACTGTATGTGAACTAAAAGTCTAATAAAAAAGATTTATAAAGAAAAAGAAGAAAAAGAAACCCATACCACCAGGGTAGCAAATTAGTTCATATAAATAAAACATGGGGAACTGAAGAGGATTTCAATAAGTGTTGAGTGAAAACAGAGAGAACAACAAACAATAAAAACATTAACATTTAAAGTTAGGCTGCTATAAATTAGTTTTTTGTGAAACCTGTTGTTTGTGGACTAAATTCATTACTAAGTTAAACTCTGCCTCACTGCTTCTGGAAGCTGATAGATAGGATTGCTGCTCATTGCTCTTTTCCTGAGCCCACACCCAGAGGACACCTTGATGGATGATTGGCCGAGGACAGCTGCTGCTCTGCCTCTCAGGAGAGTAACTAATAGCAGAGGGGCAAGTGGGCTTGTGCAGCAAGTACAGAGCTGTACTGAACGCCTTCAGTCAAATATTTTTTTTTATCTCTTATCAGCGGGAAAAAGAAACCCTCAGACCTGAGAGTTTCATATAGCTTCCTCTTCATAACATTTCAGACACATCAGGTGATAAGGGAAATGATGCTGGTACCACTAAGGACATGCTTCATAATGATGTAATGTATTTACCCTCCCCCTATGGTTAGAAATTTTCAACTATAAAATCTAAACGTACGCTTTGTTTCAGCCACTTCTCTTCAGCTGGCTTGTGATTTCCAAGATAATAGCCAAAGCATGCATATTTGATGAGCATCACCTGCTCTGAATTAAATATGCTGTGAAACCCTCTCAGAGTCAAGTGCAAACGTCCTTCTGTGCTCACTCTGCTTCAGCTCAGTGCCTCTCCTCATGACATATTAAAGCAAAACTGCTTAAATAGTTTTTGATCCACATGTTGCTAAGCGTCCACTGCTACATTAATCGCAACCATCCTTTGATAGATTTCAACAGCTGCAGCCATGACTGTACAGTATTGTTATTAGTGTTCAGCTCTCATAGCCATCTTCAAACTTTACTGTGATCCCTGTGAACTTTTGTGACTGTGTGGTTGTGTACCGCGTCCGAAGGATCCAGCCCCTGAATTGGGATACAGTTGTTGAGTGCCTGCTGCTTTGACTGACAGGTGGGGGACAATAGGCAGAAACCAGTACCAAGTCTAAACTCCACACGTCCCTCCCTTTTGCCCTTTCTTTTTTTTGCATTAGCTAAGAGTTTAGCAGAGTCAGACAAAGCCAAAATGATGACGGCAGAGCAGCACACTCTGAGCTTCAAAAATCCATGGGTGGCATCCACATTGACAGACAGTCACATATCTGCGCTGTGCTCAAAACTACTTCTGTCATAGTCCCTGTAGTGTCTGCTCCCCATTTTGTTATGATGGCACACACAGACTCCATCCATTAGCTATAGTCCACATCTGTGTAGGGTTACTAAGGGTTGCCAATTTATCACAGAGTTCATTCCCACTGGGAATCGAACCCATAACCTCCTTGCTGTGAGCTAACCATTGCCCAAGAGGTCAACACCAACCATACTGCTGGCTGGAAATGATCTCTTTCTTTAGGGGAGTTACACAAAAAACTTTAAACAGCACAGAAGGTGACACGTAGAAAAATAACAGAAATCACTGCCTGATAAAAAAAAAACATGATTATGAATTAATGCTTCACTTAAACATACTGTACATCTGTACATATGGTACTCAGTACTTGCTCATACTGTCGTGCACATACACACAGTTACTGTAGAGCCTCTCCAGATAGTCATCTGGTCTAGTGAGGGAAATGGAGACAACAGCAGGGAAGTAAAGTGGTGAGCAGCAGATATCAGGGGAGGGCCCTGGAGCCTGGTGTCAGTGCACTAATGGCTTCCTCTTGTGGTCAGAGGATGAGGTTGAGAATCATGGCTTTGAGAGCTTCACTGCATCAGAGGTAACTGGAAGTTTCCCACCCAGACCACAGCATGGACATGGCTTTCTGCATGGGCCAGTTGTCATTGCTAATGGCAATGTCATTGACCTAAAACAGATCAGAGGGAGAGTGTTTCAGATGCACATCATAGTGGTCATTTTGACAACTGAAGCCTAATGGTTTCATACTCTGCAGGACCAATATCTAACATGTCCTAAAGCAAGAACCAATGTTCTGTTTAAAGCATATGCTCACAAAGCAGGAAACACAATTGCTAAATGCCCCCTCCCAGCTGTCTCCATACACTTAGTTCTAATTAACGCTGAATCCATTTACTGCACAGGTGACAGTTACTTTGTGAATCTCAGACATTCTGCAGTGAGCACTTTGTTTAATCTACCATGCGTCCACACTCCCTTGAGGGTTCACCATGGATATTATAACAGCAGGCACTTTGCTGGCTGGGTGTGGCTGGCCGCGTGCGGGAGCAGTGCTGCTCGTATCCACTCACAGTAGCTGCTCCGCTCACCACACAGCACAGTGTTTGATGAAACTGCATCATCAGCTGTTTAACTTGGTATCAAAGCACTTCACCATGTACCAGTGGCAAAGACACAAAACTAATATAGCAGTAGAGAGCATAAATACTTGCACTGCATGCAGTGTCGGTGGTCTCCTAAGACTTGAGAAGACTCAGAGCCATGACTTTCCAGGCTGGGTTTGTTGTTATGGCTCCATGGGGAGAGTTGAAAAGAAAGAATGGTTTCATTTGGGTCAGGTCATTCATGCAGTTTGGGCCCCAGAGTACATTAGAAAGAGCTGAAGTAACGCTCTCAGACAGGGCAAGGAATTGACTTGAGTGCCATAGCTGCCTACAGAGCTTTTAACAGGCCCTGTGGATCCTCCAGATTCATTAAGCAGTTTGGGGTTTGTGTCAGAAGCCTCTCCACAGCCTGCTGTGACATGGGGAATAATGCCCTTGACCAGAAAAGAAATAGCAAGCGCTACAGGTAATGCTAGCAGGAAACCCTGAGGTGCACTTTCTCTAAAAGCTATTTCCACAGCAAAAACGTAGCCAGAAGGTAAAACTGGGTGTAGGAGGTGAAGAGTTCATTTATGGTATTTAATTTCCATTAAAGCATGTTATCAAATTGTAAATATGGAATTTTAAATATATAGTGAAAAGGCTAAACTTTTTGTCAAAATCAAAACTTAAATTGCCTGCCTTCTGATAAAAGTTATATTTCAGCATCTTACACACACGTTTTTCCTGCATGGCAGAAATTTTACTTTGCAATAAAACTCTATTTTTTCTTTTTTCTTAAACCCCAAGCTGTTGCTTTTGAGGGCCACGTGTGTCCCAGTGATCAGAGGGAATGTGATTTAAGGTGATGATATGCAGAGGCGCCATCCATGTCTGGCAGACGGCTGCTGCATTGCGGTATGAAAGTGTTCCCTTCGGCAGTGAGCACGTGTTGCTACATCGCTGCTTCCAACTTAGAATTCACCAGAGACAGACCCGGTCCACTGGCACTTTTACACCAGAACCTCACAACTTTAGGTATTTATACCCAGTTCAACAGTCGGCTGGAATATGGTGAAATTATCTGAAACTATTCTTAAAGTTTTTTAAAAGACCAAAACTGTAAAGGCTTTGTAGGTGGATGTGAGCCTGCACCCAAGGAGAGTTCATTATTTGTGTTTCCTACAGAGTGCGAGAAGTTCTCATTCTCACGGGAAACAAGTATGGGGGAAATATATTTCTCTTTGTCACATATTTGTCATTAAAAAAAGACACAGATCTGATCGTTTCCAGTGGAATTTTCTGTTCCTGTTACTGTTGGTGGATTGTGATATCACAATGGACAGTAATGAAAATAAGTCCAAAGCTTTTTCTCTGACAGCTGTCGCATAAGTTGTAAGTTTGCAAGCTTTGAATTAATTAAGATAAAAATTTCAATATCTGATGACAAAGCAGTGTTCTTTAAAGGGGTTGTTTTGAGGGGGTGAATACAATTCATATCATCTAAAAGTGTAGATTTGATCACATACACACATGCATGCACACAGGCAGACACGCACACACACGCTCCCTGTAGGATCCCACAAATGTTGTAAAACAAGTACTGTACACACACACACATCTGTGTATTACAAATTTATGGCAAACCATACAGAATTTCAAAACAAGTGCCAAATCATCATATTCATTATCTCAAGCACTTTACAAGGTCAAGTAAAAATCTTTTTTTTATTATTGAGAAAAACCTAACAGTCCCCAACACAGAGCATCCATTTGGAAACTCTGACTTTTGATATCACAGCTGAATGTTAACTCCTAACCCTGAACCAAACCTATTCCTAATTCTCCATGTTGTTTCCCTTCTATGTTGTAAGAAATGCATACACACACACACACACACACACACACACACACACACACACACACACACACACACACACACACACACACACACACACACACACACACACACACACACACACACACACACACACACACACACACACACACACACACACAAAGTCTCTTACAACCCACTAAGGAAATTGCATGTTTGGAGCCACATTATCAATCATTGCCATTAATGGAGATGGGAGCAGTGAACTGCATCATTCCCTCATTAGATTCCCTTTCTTGGATGAATTAAACCAGAAAAAATTAAATTTGTAGTCTGCCACCACGCAGCAAAAAGAACAAGATGGTCAGATTGTTGAAGAGGGCTGTCCGAAACCAAAGATGTATGTAATTGGATTCATCACAAAGTTGCCAAATTATAAGGGTAATATGTTAAAACTTTAGTTTATGGTAGTCTTTGCTCCCCAACCAAGTTTTTCTTTACCTTGTAAAATGTAACAATAATAACAATGAAAAAAACAACAACACTAAATGTAGCCACCAAGAAAACAACATAACAGACACAACAGCAACAGCATAACAGAAAGGATGCCCCTCACTGTGGTACAACCTGAAATCAATATTTAATGTTCATTTTCACCCTGTCTCCTTCTGAACTGTAGTAAATTGGTAGCCCGGTGCCAGCCAGAACCTGACAGGCACCAGAGTCAAATATATGACTGCCGGACAAGCAAAGTCACAACTCATCACTTTACACTTCTCTGAAAGAGACAGGTCATCCTGTGGTCCTGACACCAACATGAATCCTCCTAACCCAAATACAGCCATCGCATAGCCCATCGCCCCATCTGCAAGCAGGTGCTCTCAAACAGATACCAAGGCTTAGAGCTGCCGAGGCCGTTTATTTATCTCCCTGGCAAAAGCGGCCACAAATGAGGGTGCACAACAACAACAGAAAAAAAAGAAAAGAAAAAGAAAACTGCTTCAGAGACGAGTCAGCTGACTTTGCTGAGGGTAATAAACACAGTCTGAATGTTTAAACACTACCCCAAGCCCTCTTTTTGAGTATTTGCAGATAATTGGCATACAGAGAGTAAAATGTACAGCCTGTGGTTTATCCACCCTACATGTCTTCACTCTTGGCTTAATGCTTTTTGTCCACACCCCGATACTGGAGTACTCAGCTGGGGGATTGGCTGCCCACGCGGTGCCTTGCCTGTCAATTGATCAGTGCCTGACTCCAGCTTAGTGCACCCTCACTGGAAACCTCAAATGAGGTGCAGCACAAATGCATTTATCTTCATCAGATGAGAATGGGATAAAGTACTGGGGAGTTTTTGTGCTGCAGAGATGGTTACAAGAAACTGAAAGCAGATGTTGTTGTTTTTTTCCTCTATCTGTAGAGCTTTGAGTGCTCCTATCACATAACATCTCTGCTGTGTCCACAATGGAGCTGCATTGCAGGTCCTCTTCAATCACTCATACTATGTGTGCAGTGCTTGTTGTCTCTCTCTCTCTCTTTTTTCTTTCCCTGTACCATCAGTTCTGAGCTTGCTAATGCATTCTTCATTTTGAATGTATTGCAACCATGAAAACATGATGCCCTAAATTTTTCGAGTGGAGTCTCTCTCTTCTGCTGGGTCTTTTTGATAAATCACCACTCGAAGAGGAACCTGTAATGACCAGGCTGAAAACAGAGTGAACCCGTGAACCTTTGAGGCTTTGACCTGTGATGAAATTGGAGACGCTTGTATGCTGTGTACCGGTCAATACCGAAGAATAAACCAGCCCACTGAGATGGAGGATCCTAGATTTATTCTGGCCGGTGTAATTCATTAAACTGTTGCTCACACCCATTTATCATAATCAATCAAAGGGCGGTTGGGCCGAAAGAGCAATTTGGAGCACTGCAGAGTTATGCCATTGCTGAGTCTGTAATAAGTTTGAGGAAGATTATATAAGGCATCATTGGACCTTGGAGTATAGTTTGTGTCAGAATGTAATGAATCATTCATTACTTGATATCTATTGCTAACAAATCCACGTACAGGTTAACACAAAGGACAGAAAGCAAAGAATGAAAATGTATTAAATGTGAACACACAAATCCATTCAAAGAAGCCTTAATCAGGCAGATGTTGAGAACATCTGGAGATATAATAACTGGCTTTCTACACAGCAAAAACAAGAATGCTATTTTTCATACCATGGAACACCCATGCTGTGTGAATGACAATACAAAGCTTTGAGTAGAGCTAAGAAGAAAAAGATACTTTAACCATGACAGTAACAATATTCTGTGGGTGCTATATAATTGGCAACTGCTTGCTCTGGGCAGACTTTGGATCCCAACACTATTGATTATGAGTAACACCAGATGCCAGAGTTGGATGAGCGATGAGCAGTGAGAGGGATAGAAGTGATGAGTGTGCCATGAGGGGGTTGTTTGTCTTTTGGCCAGGGAATTGTGTCAAGACTCACAACCTTCAAAATCCATCAGGATCTAGCTGCCCAGAAGACTACATGTTCATTAAAGTACATTAGACCCGCAGACACCTCCATTCCCTGATGCAGGTTCAATGGCCTTGTCCACTTTAACACTTTGTTGTATTGAGTAATCAAAGTCTAAAAATATACACAAAGAGACACAACTCCTAATCGCTTTTCGAGTCCTGATGAATCATACTTATCTAAGCATCAAACAGTACTCTAAATGATATCTCACAAGACTACACTCACAAGCACACACACAGAGTACTCAGTGTTATGATGCTAAATACGCAACACTGATCATTTTCAGTATTTCTCCTAGTCAGGTCTGCTGGTGCCACACGCAGCGAGCGGCCCACAGTCCCAGCAGAGACACACTGCAGCTGTTGTGCTGCTGCTGCCTCTTAGATCTTCAGGACTTGGGCGATGTTTTGTCCCACTTACATGCAGCAGCTTTGTGAATTAAAAAGGCTTCACAATAAACCCTGCTTGTGCTGCAGTGGATAGCAAAGCCTTCCTGTGGGTCTGAATTAGTGTTCTTGGACTCGTACCCAGAGTCCCTGCAGCCAAATGAAGCCAAAGGAAAAAACGTGTCTCTTTGCTGCCTCACACCAGCAGAGGGGGGTGTGCTCAAGTCAGGAGGAACATGTCGAGTGTGTCAGCTGTGTTGGCTGAAGCCTGGGATGTTTCTTAGCAGCCACACCCTGAGAAAAAAGAACACGCTCTGACAATGACACACAATAACATGTGGTATTTAATTGAACATAGACACTGTTTACCTGCCGTATATCACAGATCTGTTTCTTTTAAAAATAGCCATAAAATGATGTAAGGGCATCAATGACATTAAAAAAAATCAGATGTATCTCATTAACTCTCACCAACTCCATTAGCTAATACCAGATTACATAGATAAGTATCACTATCACTGGGCAGCGCTGCAATAGACTTTCCATCTTCTAAATAAAGGTTTTTACTTGTACTAGCTGTCACTTAAGAAACAAAACGGTAAATTGCAGAGCAGAGTGGAAATATTTGTAATATTTTATTTCTAAATGAAAAAAAAGGTTGAAGGAAACCTTTTCTTCAGGGCTTTGTGAAATAGTCTGAGATGAATTATGCACATCCACTGGCTTTTGATATCCATCCCACAGGGCTTTTTCTCTTTTCATTAAAGCTCTATTTTCTCCAACTATGCATCTTTTAGTGAAAATGACTGTGCAAAATTCCTCAGTCCAAAACAGTGCAGATTAAACTGGCTATTGTGTGGTGCTTCTTCTGATGGCTTCTTACTGGCTTAGGTCTGTAATATACGTATACTGTATATATATTTTTTTTACACCATCTTAATTTGATAAATCCAATGTGTTGAAGTGGCTCTGAGATCTCATCAGGTTGGAAAAAGGCTAACAAGAACTCAATAAAATCAGAATCGCACTGACATCACTGTAAAGCAAGACCAAACAAGATGATCTGAGTGTCTGTAGCAGGTGGACTCTCACATCTGTGTGCCTCTCTCTGTGCTGGACTGGAACAGCTGAACTGGAGACGTATATGCCACATGCAATCTGACTTCAAGGAGTGAATATATTATAAGTGGCATGGAAAAAGTACCGTTCATACAGC
Organism: Trachurus trachurus; assembly: GCF_905171665.1. NCBI lineage: Eukaryota > Metazoa > Chordata > Actinopteri > Carangiformes > Carangidae > Trachurus > Trachurus trachurus. Next base: position 21,236,066 of record NC_139893.1, on the reverse strand, counting down.
CCTACCCAGCCATGAAATATTCACCCACTGACACACACATGTTTGGGGACTTACAGTACTTCAACTTTAACTTCCTAACCCACATATCATGCATGCATGGATGCATAAGAAACAATTTGGAGACATTGATTCTGACCTGAATTGAGACGTAGTGCACAATTGGTTAAAATATCTCAGACATACAGAGACATTCAGAAACACCCCCAGATGCAGCAGTGGCACATCTTTCTAAATCATAATTAATAACGTAATTCATAATTAATGACGTTGGACTTCATTGACCGGACAGACCTCACATCTGTGGGAGAGGCAGAAAGCATCTTGTTTAAACTCTTTGTCGCCTCTAGCCCACTTGCATGTAGTAGCGCACTTCTTACAGTAGTAGCCTATGCACTTGCAGCGCGCCACGACCCTGCTATTAGGTAAGTAGAAAAAAACGGGGTTTAATATCGGAAAGACGCGGAGCTCATCCATATTAGAGGAGTCTTTAATGAACTCAGACCGTTAAGAGACACTCCTCCTGCTCCTGGCTCCCATGCACGGCTCCGCTCCCGTGTAACCAGGTCGACGCGCGGGATGAAATTCATATCGCCCATCTTTATATCAGTATCGGCATCGCCTGGAAGACAACAAAGAGAGCACTGCAAATGAAAATGCGCTCCAGCGGCAGGAGAAGCCAGTCTTAAAAGTAACAAACACCGCTGCCGAGCCCGCCCGGAGGCAGACAGGCACCGGTCCTTGGAGACTCTGCGGGGATGCGCAAAGATGTGAGAGTACAAAAAAGAAGAAGCGAGATGCGATGTGATTGGCCGCACTCTTCTCTAAAAGCATCACTGCACGGCGAGTCATGTTTGCTCCAGCCAGAGCATCACCGAGGTGGCATCAAACTTGAAGGAGGAAACGTGTTCTTCAATCTGCACAGCCCGATGCGTGCACAGCGACAACCGTAAACTTGCATCATTTCCCCAAAGAGGCGGTGGTGCTGAAATACAGAGAGAGAGAGAGAGAGAGAGAGAGAGAGAGAGAGAGAGAGAGAGAGAGAGAGAGAGAGAGAGAGAGAGACTTGGCAGATCAACTAGTGAAGAGGAGGAAGACGCTCTGCACTTCTCCACCTGCTCCTGAGCTTCATGGTATTTGGGGAGCCCCGCTAAGGTAAGTGCAAATAGCCTGCTACATGCACGCACAGTAAACTGCAGATAAGCCGTTTTCAGTCATGTCTCTGTGATATTGTGTTAAAGCCCGCCAGCGTCCACTCTGTCTGCTTCCTTTATCTTCTGTCCTCGGGGTGTTTGCATGTGATTCATTTTACAGATTTGAACAGGCTGAGTGTAGCTACAAAGTTGCACTGCCAGTCAATCTGGAGTTGGCTTAACATGCTGTGGTGATGTAGGGGAGTTGACCCACAGATGTCAGGAGGTGCCTGTTGATTTCACTGCTTGACATTATCAAGTGTTCCTTTGTTGCAAATTACCTGTGGTTTCCAGTCAGCTGTTGTCTCCCAGCAAAGTTTGCAGTGGAGAGGGTTTATTTTATCTACTTTAAATTAAGACATTGTTCATCAGTTGAGGAAAATTATGTTATTATTGCAAATTCAAGAGTATAATGGCAGAGTATAAACTGCTTGTTGTTGCAGTTTTTTTTTCCAAGACATGACATGGGCAGGTCCTCTTTGCAGGTGCTGTTTGAAGTGATGGTGTGGAAATGATCAATTCCACAGTTTAGTGGCTTTTTATTTATTTTCTCTAGCCTGGCAAAGCTGTAGATTGAAATAAAATCCAAATGTAGAAAATATCAGGGCAGAGTTTGAGTGTGCTGTTGCTTGGGTGTCGCATAGGATTGGTGTGTTTACTAGACTATAAAAATAGCCGCTGCACGCTAACTGGCCCCGGGCATGTGTTTTGGGTTATGCCACTTTTATAGCGTAAATGATTTTGCTCTAGCATCTTGAACACAACCTTAAGCTTTGTAGTGACTTTAAAAGTCGTGACACTCCCAGATTGCTGTCCAAAGAAATCAGAATAAAAGCTGCCATGGCAAAATAAAAAAACAACAAAAAAATAACAACAAATTTAATCAACTGACTATTCAATGAGAAGCCACATTTCCGGCTTGTTTTCTTGTCCTCAGATTGGTGGCCAGTGAAGAAAGTTTAAAGCCTAAATGCTCTTAAACAGTGTTGTAATTGCAAGAACTGTGACTTACTGGCTTTAATCAGTTACCATGTCGAGCTGAGAGCGAGCGTGGGTGTCATCAAAGCAGAACAAGGCCCCTTTGAGGTGAGAAACTTGTGGCTGAATGATTTAAGTTGCCATTACTGTAATTTGAAGGAATGACTTAATTTTTTTTGGGGGGGGGGGCTTTTTCATGCCATTATTAGATAGTCCAGTTGAGAGAGACAGGAAATGGGGAAGCAGAGAGAGAGGGAATGACAGGAAAGGGCCGCCGATGCGGGATTCGACCGGAACCGCCTGCAGTGAGGAATTTAGCCTCAACACGTGGGGCACCTGCTTAACCTGCTGCACCACTTGGTGCCTCAGGCATTACTTAATTTTAAAGGCACTTTTTCCCTCTACTGTTTTTCATTTGTTATTTCGTATCATTACGTAAGTCAGCGAGCTCCAAACTCAAGAGAAATCAGAAGACGACCTGTGGGCTTGTGGGTGACATCGCACAGAGCTTAAAGCTGCAGGAGACAAGTGTGCATATTACTGTAGTAACTGAAATCCACCAGCCCTTTACACTATATGTTAAAAGATTATAAAACTATAGGTCAGGAGGTGTAGTATTGTGTTTTAGGTCATGGCATTATTTCTGGAGGAATGTTTATATTGACACAGTGTCAGTGTCCATAACACAAGTGTTGCATTCATTACCCCCTTAATCTTATCAGACTTTGCAATCTAGGCAGAAGACAGGTGCATTTTGTTTTACCTGAAGCCCTTGTGGAGCTACTTGACCTGTTTTGATATTCACTCCGCATGCAAAGACAAACCCTCCATAAGATCATAAACAGAGCTGCAATTACTAGTAAGGTTGCTCAGCGGCTTTAATCAATTACTGCGCCGTCCTCCATCCAGTGAGATGGGAGAGCGCAGGTGTCATCAAAGCAGAATGAGGCTCCTTTGAGGTGAGAAATGCGAGACTCAATGACTTCACTCAGCTGGGTCACTGGACACACAGCAGAGCTTTGACGCGTACAAATTGTGCTCGAAGATGCTGTGTTCATCCTGGGAGGCTCAGCGGCTGGCAGGGGACCAGCGGAGCGGGGACATTGCACTCCAGATGGCCCAGAGAGGCCAGAGGAAGAGAGCTGTCCAAGCCCAGCTGGGAGTAAGGGAAGCTGGACTGCCGGTAGTGTGTAAGTGTGTGTGCTTGTGTTTAGGGAGACAAGAGGAGAGAAACGGGAAAAGACAGATAGAAAGAGGGATGTATGAGGGTGTGTGCGTGCTGAAGGAGTGATTGGGAGAGGAAGGGGGGGTAAGAGAAAATGAGAGCGAATGAAACAAGTGCCTCTGTGTGTGTGTGTGTGTGTGTGTGTGTGTGTGTGTGTGTGTGTGTGTGTGTGTGTGTGTGTGTGTGTGTGTGTGTGTGTGTGTGTGTGTGTGTGTGTCTGTGTGTCTGTGTACATGGAGGTAGTGATAGGAAAAGTGTGGGAGGGAGAAGAAATAAAAGAGAAGATGAAGGAGCTTGTATATCTGTGTGGTTGTGCATTTGTGTGTGTGTGTGTGTGTATTGAAGGAGTGACAGGGAGGCAGAAAGGGTTGGAGATGCAGAAAATGAAAGAGAGAAAGAAACAGGCGCATGTGTGTGTGTGTGTGTATCTGTGTGTGGGAGGGAGAGAAAATGAAACTGGAAGAAGGAGGCAGGCATGTGTGTATCTGTGTGTTTGTGTGTGACTGCAGGAAAAAAAAAGCATTACTAGGAGAGAAAAGGCAGGAGGGGCCAAAAACAAAAAGAAGGAAGTAAAACGGAGTGTGTGTGTGTGTGTGTGTGTCTGGGAAAGTGAGTGCGTGAGTTGTAAGAGAAAAAGAAAAACAAGAAAGTAGTATGGTGGGTTGCAGGCATTTATATGTGTGCATGTGTGTGATCTCAATACTCATAGTTGCATTCACTGATAATATTAGACATGGGAAATTACATGTAGAAGAGAAGATAAATGGATTCCACCTTCAAAGGCTAAATAGTATTTCAGGTGTCAGTCAGCTCTGACCTCTGGCTCTGTGATGTGGTTTATTCACATGCTTGTTCAGGGGCCATGTGACGTACAGCAGTTGTTGCGTTTGCGCGTTACAGCGCATGGTTTCAGGCACATGAGCTCCTGCTGTGAGATCAGAATCTGATATTCACTCCTCGCTCTGATTGAGAAGACGCGCTCTGTGTGGGAGGCTTTTCTCTTTTTCTTTTTTTCTCCTCCTTGTCTTTTGCATGTTACACTTTGGAGGGGTTGCGCTCTTCTTCTAAAGTGAAGCCACCTGAGAACCAAAGCAGTGCACATGACGACAAGATAACTTTGCTCCAGTGTTTCCATTTAGGAAGCCGCTGGAGAGCAGACGGAGAGAGTGCGCTCTTTTCATTCCGCCACATCTGCTCTGTGATGGAACGAAGCATGATCTGCACTTTGATCGCAATGAATTATTCCTATCCCTGGCTATAAATATGGTCTGTCTCCAGCACCCAATCTCTCTCTCTCTCTCTCTTGCTTTAAACTAGGAATCTGTGCTCGCCTCAGAGTGGCTCTCTCCTGAGTGTGTCACTGCAGGCATACTGCAGCTCTGGTTTTCTTCCTCACACTGTGAATGGATCAGAAGACCCACCTCAGTGCAAACCTTTTCTGGAGAAGACTGGTGTGACTCGCTGAGACAATTTACACACTCAATCCAGCACAGAAGCAGCAGTAGTTCATCTTACTAAAAAGTTGTGCATGATAAATCTCAAAAGTTAAACCCACAAAAGGGAGATGTCTTACACAGTGATCTCTTCCTGGCATATTCAATTTAAAACAAAAGAACCACACAACAACGTAGGTTTGTATTCACAGTGGTGGACAGCTTGATGGGAGCAACAGGTCATTTCTTGGTGGCCTGAGGCTTCTTTTGTCCTTAACAGCTGACTTGACCAGTGATTTAACAAGCAGCAACGAGTTGCGAGTTGTGTCCACGTTGTTCCTGCGGTGCTGCCACTCTGTTTTAACACTGAGTTCACCTTTCATAATAGTCATACCAGTGACAGCTGGTATAAATGGGCTAGCAAGCCCTCTCTGCATTATACAAAAAATATTAGAAAGTTATTGTCTAAATAACATACAAAAGATGGTTATAAGTTTAAGTGAAACCTAGAGTGGCAGCAACACCAAATAGTTACAAGAAAAACACAGGATATCTCTAAATGGGCTAATTTTATGCAGCTGGAGCACATCAAATCTGCTCTTATTAATTTCACGAGTGTAAATGATTGATGGTATTATTTACACCTCATCATCTGCTGATCATTTGGGCTAACTTCATTCAGCCCACAGGCCGATCAGTTCTGACCAATCAGCAGTGGGGTGACACTGGGTAAATGACTTGACAGGTGTCATTTAGGGCTTTCCTACACGATTATTTTTCTCCTGATTAATCTATCGACTATTTTTTCGATTAGTTGATTAGTCAAATTATCAATTTTTCAACTAATCTAGCGATTATGTTTTGGTTGACGATTATTAATTTACAGAAACACTGTGGTATGCCATCTCCGTTTTGCAAAGGCTGCAGATAGGGATGCACATGATTAACCGTTTAACCTTTAACAGATAACAGTACCTTTGACCAATTAATACTATGGTTACTTTTTTTTATTAGCTCCTTATGTCGTCCTCTCATGGGGGAGTGTCAACACTTCAGTCATATTTTGCAGCAAAAAAGTAGTGATAGGCGGTACTGTGCCGAGGCTTCGGAGTGTGTGTCGAGAAATCCAGGAAGTCTTTTATGAAGCGCGTATTGAGGCTTGCTTAGTGCGAGTGACGTCACTCGTGACGTCTGACGCCTCGCTGGTTCAGTAAGTTGTTTGAGTGATTTACGAACATCGGGACGGACTGGCCATAGGGCAATGATAATAACTCTTTATCATGGTGCGTTGGACCATGGGTTAAATTTATGCCGGAATATCCCCTTAATGCGCACTGTGTAGTTCCTTTACTTTTGTGTCAATCAGATAGGATGTTACTTTTACTGCTGTATTTGTTAGTCCAATTTCATCACCAGCCACCACCGAGTCATACTAATAGTAGTTATCCCTTGTTGCTGTGAACAGACAGAAAACTGAGGACTTGTAAGGAAACAGCCAACACAGTTCTGTTGTTGTCCAGAGCAAGAGAGAGACCTGCCCTTCATCTATGGTTCTATTAACTTATTGATTAATATAGACATGCCACGCTATATTCTGGAAAACCTTCCTCTCAGGTGTATGTAGGGTCCAAATTTATAACTAGTCTAGTGCAACACTAGCGCTACAGGGCTCCGTTTTGACCTCCATTATTTACTCTAAAAAATACGAGATACCATTTTGTCACAATCACCCCAAATGTGAGACTGTTGCTGAGGTAGAAAATCACCCCCTTTCTCAGCTGCCTCTGTCTGGGGTCTGTCTATTGTTGTGTAACCCCTCAAGTTGCCGTAACAACCTCTGAGCTTCAGGTCAGAGAGACAGCTGAGACCACTTAATTAATTAGGGACACGTCTGATATCTCTGCAGTTAATGAACAATTTCACTGATATTACTGACCCCTTATATGCACTCTCTGTGAAATACAAACAGGCACACACACGCATAACTTCATGGGTAACACTATGTAATAACAGTTAGGATATTTAAGTTGTAAGTCTGATTTTGAGAGGTACAATTTCTCACTCAGTAAAAAGTGGGTAAAATCATCATGGCAACCTCTGAGGTGTTTCAGACAGACAGACAGATAGAAGGAAGATGCAACGTTATGTAGTTTAATGTAGGCCATTACCAAAATGTCGGGAGTTTTTACAACAAAAACTGAAATGTTGCAAAAAAATTTGTAACCTTATTTTGCTATGCTGTATGAATAAAGTTATTATTATAGTTATTATGTTACAGTCCCACCAGCAAAAAAGGCAACTTGTACAGGATGCACTGATGATGCACGAAGGGTCACTACTAGTGTTGGATTTTTTTTATTTATTTTTATAATCTAATCACGTGATTTTAAACCATTAAAGCCCTACAGTTGGTAAGTTGAGGAAACTTAAAGTAAAGTCTGAGACTTGTCTCTCAGCATGAAAGACACAGCGAAGTTAGCTAACTGTAACAACAACAGTCTTCTTGTTGTTTTCGCTGTGTAAACAGTGCACCAACAGTTTTACATTTTTCATGTAAAACTTCCATGCCGCCAGTGCGACAAGCTAGCGAGCTGTGATTGGCTGCTACTCCTGCCCCCTCTACTTGACTGGTGGAACAGCACCAGGTGCGATGGATTATGGCAAATATGATTACAGGCTGTGGGTGCAGCCAGAGGAGTTGGATTTGGTCCTAAATGACCCATTTCATGTAATATTATCAGAATATAGTGACAGTTCCAGCAAATATGACTGAATAGGCTAATTGTTACCAAATGAAGCTTTAAGATATGCTGATGGAGGTTAACTGCAAAAAAACTTGACAAATACCTATAAGGCAGGAATAAATGCTGATGATTCAGAAAACAAAAGTATTTGATATAAAAAAGTACATGTTTAAATGTATTCATGATGCACTGAAGTAAAGGCTAGAAAATCACTTCACAAAACATCTAGACACTGAAGTAAGTTGACAAACATTACTCTAACATGAACATAGTGCAGGTGGTGTGGGGCACTATTTTCAGACACTGAGGTGGACTAGAGTGTGAAAGAATATAATAATAAAGAAATTGAGTAAACCTAATGGAAAGTGAAAGGAGGAGATGTGGGGAATACTTGACCTGATGATCTCACTACCCTCAGGCTGTGCCACACATAATCAGCCAGCAGCAGCAGCGACAGCAGCGGCAGCAGCAACATCTGTGAGATGAATAAACATCAAATTTGAAGTGATTGGTACTTACAGTCTGAATGAATAAAACTTAATTGAACTTAAAATGTATTTGTTTGCTCAGTTCGACAAACATCAACAAATTAATTTGTTTTTGGGTAAGGTGAGCTAATCATTCTAATTACTGTAACTTCAGGTACCCAAGAATATGAAAGATACAGGACGTCAGGCCTTTTTAAATTGGAACCAGCAGAGCAAACAAGAATCTTTTGTTTATAGAGCTTATCGAATTAAGCTAAAACTTTAATCATCACTGACATCGCCACTTGTGCAACCTTGAGCTCATATATTATTAGTAGAAGTTATGGTTAATTATGACATGGATGTTATTTGGACGTCCACTTGATTAGCATGTTTGTAAAAGACATCCTCAGGAGAATCACAGGCAGCCACTCAGGCAGGTGATGCTGCAGACTCTTAGGTGAGCACTTATCCAACGTACAGGTGGTTAAAGCTGCACACAGTGGAGTGAAATATCTCTATAGTAACTCTTAAGAATATCCAATCCATAAAATAGGACATAACCAAACCACATTTCATAAAGCTGCCCAATAAAGTTTGTTAGGTGTACTTCAGCATGAGCACACATCTATAAAATGTCCTATACACACGGTTGTCCTTAAAGTTGGAATAATTTTTACCTCTTCTCATGAAATGATTATGACAATGTGATTTATTCTTGAATGATAGATAAAGTGTATATCTTCTCAAAACTTTATTGACCAATCTCACTGTGGAAATGAATCCGCAATTAACCTTTTATAATAGGAATAAAAAAGAGGAATGTGTCTGAAAACAAAATTATTCCAACTTTATGGGCAACCTTGTACAGTATTAAAGGTAAATCCTGCTATGAGTTAACTAACATTTCTTTTATCAGTGAGTTTTTACAGCAGCAGGCCGGCTGTATGTAGGACTGATTTAAAATAAACCTCAGTGTCTCTGTTGAAGGATCATTGATGTGTTTTTAATATTTTTTGCAGCAACAATGCAGCTCTATGATACAAAGGGAAAAAACACAGCAGCCACAGACAATACTTGTAAATAGGATAAATTCATTGTTGGTTATTCTCATTTGTTGTATTTGTTGTCAAAAAGACAATTTCAAAAATAATATCCTCCCCAAACAGGTCCTGCCTAAATCTTAATGACCACACAATAATATATATACAGTATATATATATATACACAGTATATTATATATATATATATATATATATATATATATATATATATATATATATATATATATATATATATATATATATATATATATATATATATATATATACTGTATATATATATATATATATATATATATATATATATATATATATATATATATATATATATATATATATATATATATATATATATACACATAACATGAATGGAAAGTGTCATTCATCATTATTGTCATGAAGTTTTACATTTTGGACACACTGTATAGATTTGGTGCCACACAAGGTTCTGTGATTCATTACCTCGTTGAAATACAAGACTGGGAAATGGACCATAATTCACTGGAACGCCACCAAGCCGGACCGAGCCAGTTGAGTCGGGATTGGCTTTGTGTTAATACATCATTTCTGATTCACAGAGCTGACTACAAGCTCTTGACTGGCATAATCGAAAAGCCTCTGATGTATCAGATACAAACCACAGTACAATTCTCATAAGAACATAGAAGTCGTGACGAGGATTGGCTTCAGGCTGCGCTTTAGGAACAATCAACAGAAACTGCATCGACGTCTTTGTATATCAATGCATCCCACAGGGACGTTTGTGTGTCTTTTCTTAGCATCACTGCTTATGCATAACAGTTTGGCCGATTTTAACACTGAAAAATCCTTGTTCCTCTACACGGCACCTTCAGTTCGTCTAAAAGCCACAGCCACAAAGTATGGCGCTATCAACCTATCACCTCTAATGGGAACAAAAGGTCATTCCTTAATTATTCATTTGGGATGTCAAACAATGCTTGCCGGCTGTTATTTAGGGTAGGGGAGACCCACTGAATAATTCACGGGCAGGATTCTCTTTCCATCGAGAAGCGGCACGGTGGTTCGTGAGAGTCTTATCTCCGCACAAGAGCCCTCTGTCATTCCTGAGCTGACCTTGACTGTCACTGCAGCAGCATCATGGGTGGCACAGAAGGTGGCAGAGAGTTGTGTTCTTCCCCTATCTGCAGGCCTCCTCCACACAGTCAGAGTGAGTAGGAAGGACTACAGGGAGCTGGCTGTTCCTTGTCTAAGTTCCTCCAGTGTCTGTTTACAGTACAGCATGTGCCACGCTGTGCAGGGTGGGTGCCAATGTATTAAAAAAAACAGATTACTCTTACAATGAGATATTCTGCTTTTCACTGGAGGTACGTTTCTGTTTTGGTACTCTAGCCATGTCAATTGCTCTTAAGCGGCTTTTTAAGATGTAAGGGGTGTTTATTGCCGCTGAAGAGGCAAAAGCAGATATTAATGCTATTAAAGTGCATTAAACTGAAGAATGCTGTAATGTGAGTCACTTCCATGGCAGGATTAGAGGGAGGCAGCATGGAGAAGATTCAGAGTAAGGAGAGAAAGTGAAAGTCTCCGTGATATTATACGAGAGGCAGGCAGGAGGGAGAGGAAGGAACAGACGAGGAAAAAGTCGGCGTGTTTAAGCGCGTGAGGGGAAGAGAGGGAAAAATAGAAAATCCTTATGTCTACTCGAACATCTCTGAACAATAACAAAAGCGCAAACACTGATACAGTACACAAATATCTTGTAATGGACGGCAGGGAGCCCAGAGGAACATCAAATGAGATGCATGTTTGTCATTGTAAATGCAATCAACAGAATGACCCTATCTTTCTGTGGCCACTGTTATACTGCTGTAGCACTTAATGAGGGCAGAAGAAGAGATCATCAGGACTGACGGCTCTGCCATTATAGATCAAACACAGTGATCAATAATTATGGGCAGAGTTGGTCTTCAGCAGCATTAAAGGAAACTTCTGATGAATCCAAGGAGATTTTCTGCAACTGTCATTAGATATCTTTCTGAAGACAATTATTATTGGTTAAATCATTGAGCAAATATTGACAGCACAATGGAGATTTAATTACACTAATGTCTGCTGTGACAAGCAGACATCATGGTTTTGTTTAGCAGCCTCCCCCGTGTGCCTGTATACAGTAGTTGTTGCTGTAGTATTTTGATGTATGATGTATGTCAGCTATACATTTTGAGTGTGGCAGCAAAGTGTTGTGTGCCAAGTGCACAAATTGTTGGGGTAATAGTTGAATTTTTTCCCCTGCCACCTTCAGCTCAGTTCAGGATCCAGGCTGATGAATTGTGGGAATGAAAACAGAATGTTATTTGGGGACGCGGATGCTCCGAGGTTGGTTTGTGATGTCAGTGTGTCTTTGAGAAATACTGTGCTTATTGCCACCTTTACTGTGTGCAGAGCAGTGACAATGCTCGTTTATCTTGGAGCTAAAAAAAAATGGTTGAGAAGGGAGACTGGTTTCATCTGTGTATCTTGTGAAACTTGGGTATAATGTGGAGTGGACCCAAAGAAACTGCAGGGTGAGGAGCCTGCAGCCTTTTCTCTCAGGCTGACAAGGTGACTGGCTCAGTGGCTGATGCTGGGCCAATTGCTCCCTGGTTGCTCCATAAGTTTGAGGACTGCAGGATGCCTGGAAAACCCAGAACCAAGGACATAAATATGCTTCCCACTCCACTGTGGGGCTCTTTAAAATCATCAACTCTTCTGGAACTACACATGCTCAGGTGCCAGGGTGTTGATCATTTAGGGCAGAGTGTTACTGTCCAAGCTAATTACACTCATCTATTTGCCTAAGCTTGTCAGTAAAGACTTGGCAACAGATTCAGGTCTCTCTGGATGCAGCAGCAAGGTCTGTAGGTGAGTGCAAATGGGTTAAATGTTCCCTTCTAGAGTAATCAGGCAGAAACACCAATTAGAGAATTAAAATTTAAAATAGCATCTGTCCAGTTCAAGGTTGTACAACTTATATACAATGTTAGCTGCACATCCATAGACTTTCACAGGTAAATAAAAGAAGAATTCCTGAAATTTCAAGGTGGTGATTGAATGCATTAAGTCCTTTCATCCACCACCTACAATGTTGTTCAGCCAGGCACAATGGCTTGAAAAACTTTATATATTATATTCTGTGATACAAAAGCTCCTATCAGCACATACCTCACACTGCTTTTGTAGTAATCGCCATGCAGCAATGACAACAATTGTATTAATGTGAATATATTAACTGCACTATACAAACCAAAAGCTATTTTCAATATACATATGTGTGTATAGAGATTTACACTGTATATCACGGTAAATGTATGTGTGGCCTTAAGTCCTTCGATCAAATAAAAATTGCAGCCTTTCAAGATAATAATGTATCGAGCCAATAAATCAGCAGGTGAGCTGAGCCAGGGATCTGGATTGAAACTGACATACAGCAGTTAGAGTAAAATATCAATTTTGCATATAATATTCAATATTGATCTCATGTGATGAAAGTACTTTATCATTAATCACATACTGAGGTACAGCACCTTTCAAAATGTTAATCATTCAATCCCTAAGATTCCTCTGTAATTGAGGCAATATGAACGCAGCTACTTTGATTGTTATTTAATGTTTATTTCTAAGTGATCAATTCATGCATCACCATAATACAGTAACACCGCCCTCTCCTCCTCTCAACAGCACCCCCCTCCAAAAAAAAGAAAATGATTTCCCTTTTTTTTCTTATCTACTTCTCCTTACGATTAAACAAGAATCAGAGGCAGTGGGTCGCTCATTCAATTAGGGCTCCATTTAGCACATTTAATTACCCTCAGTCTCTGCCCTCTTTGACCCTGCAGGAAGCCTCATATGACTAATGAACACACTTACCTGATTTCTTTCCCTGGGAAAACTGCACCACTGTTTATTTCCCATGATCCGTTCACAGAAAAGCAGTACAGTATGTTGACTGTAGATTAAAGGATTTTTTGGAGGGCAGATGGGTGTGTATTGACCAGGGCAGGGGTTTCAAGCCAGTCATGAAAGCCCCTGTGATGATTCCAGCAGGTCACCTTACCCTAACCAGACACTTTGATCTTCCAAAAGCTACAAGTAGCCAGAAGTAGTCACGATTCTCACTGTGTCCGCCTGTTGAACAACAAGTACACATTTTCACAAGCTGGAAAAATTATCTGGACTAATATTCTTCTTTTTTTTTAAAGAATTGATCATATAATGTGGTGTGAAACCAGGTCTGCAACTTTTTAAAGTCAGCTCGCTTCACATGGAAATTACTCACCTCACATTTTGGACACAGGTTGAGGCTTAGACCTAATAAGCCTTTAAAAAGGCCTTGAAACAAGCTCTCTGTAGCTTTTGGACTGAATGATAAAAAATCTCCTTTGTATTGATTGAAAATACCATTTTATTTTTACCACCAAACTTTCTTACAGCTTTTAGCTGGCAGATAGCCATTAGATAGATTTCAAGTTTCTCAGTTTTGCTTCTTTGAGCCTTTATCACACAGCTGGTGTTTGCATGGGAGAGAAGAACAAGAAGTCTTTTCTGATTAAAGGCTTTGGACCTGCAAATACAGACTCCGTGTACACATGCATTAGATTTATAACAGTAGAGCATTGTTGGTGTTAGTGTACTTCCAAGCCAAAGAGACACAATCATGTCTGATATGTGAAAACTGCATGCTTTTACCAGCAGACAATGGCAGGACATACAGTATCATGTCAGCACAGAAACTGCCACAGGGTACTTAACCTAATACCCATTAGATGTTTAATTATACTTAATTAGCATTTTCTTGAAAGAAAAAAAAAGCTGTAATTCAGTTGTATGTGCTACATGTAGATGTGAAGCCCAAGGTTAGACCCCAGAAACATTCACATGCTGAATACTTGAAGTGCCTTAACAAAAAAGCTTGTAATAAAGGGCTCTTATTAAAAGAGAAACACTGAGGTCTTTACACTGCAGCTGCATATCTAACTCAGCTCCCTCTTTGACTTAATCACAGCTATGTAAGTTTCACTGGTAGTCTTGACTTTGCAAAGTGGTTTGATAACAATACTGCATGTTTTGGTCTGTCTTGCAAATAAAGATCACTTACTGTCGTCATGCAGAAGTAACTGAAAAGAATCTTGAACTTCATGGCCTTGGCCATAAAGATCTGATGAAATCAACTGCACTTGATTTAGCAGTGTTTGGGCACTGCTAAATATAAGTGACTCTGCCTACGGTCAGCTGCACTGTGCTTACACGCCTGCATATGTTTTACAGCATAATCCTCCCAGGTTGAGGAAGTGTGCCATCAGATTAGGAAAAATTGAATTAAACTCTGATATAACTCATTAGCTTTCAGTCATGTATTTTCTCAGATAATTTAGCCAGTGGAATTAATTTCTTGCATCTTGTTATGATACACACCTGCTGTTTAGCACATTAAGAGGGATATTATTCCCCCAACATAACTGCTTTGCATTCAATTTTAATGAGGGTTGGTCATTAATATTTAAGATTAAGGATTCAAGCATTAGTGTCTGAGTGTAAGCTCAGTGTTGGTGTCTTCAAAATAACTGTGATAAGTAAACTGGTCTGTGCTGTTAAATACGAATAATGATCCATTTATACAGCCATTAGAAATTCAAATTACCATTCAATTACTGTTAATCAGCTCCTAATCAGATGTGAGTCTATTATGCTTAAGCCTGGTATTAAAGCAGGTATTATTAAGGGCAGCGCTGCATGGTGGGCAGAGATATGCACATCTAAAATTACTCCACATTACCAATTTACATGTAGCCCAGCACAATTAACATCTTTACATCCCACCTTTGTCCACTTGAAATCTGGTTAAGCTGATTATGTATTGCTATGACTTTAATATTTATATAATAAGTTAATGTTTAATAAGTATGCTATGTATTGTTCAGTGTTTGGGCATGCAATGCTCTAATACGTATTTTGAAATGGATTTTGATTGGCAACAAACTTTTGCAAAGGTTTGGAAACAAGAGGTAGCTTGTAGCCTATGAGTGGGGTTAAAAATTTTCAGCAGAGTGTCCTGAGTGGCTCAAAACAGAGTCAATTAAAAAGACAGGTTTACCATAGATAAAATATTGAAGCTAATTGAATTAAAAACAGGACCAAGGGGAAAATATCAAGGGACCCAGATGATTGCTTAATTTTGTGAAACAATTTGATTAAGTCTTTAAAAGAAAACAGGAGAAAATGAGTTTAGAGGAATGAAAAATGAACCCCAGTGGTATCGCATGCACTGACTAACAGTCACTGCGTCCATAAAACATTTTAGGAAGTCATTGCAAGCAGTGTCGACGGAAACCTGAGTTGTAGGACAATGTGAGAGACAGTGGAATTAATGGTCTCAAATAGGGCATTTGAATTCCTTCTGTTTGATGCAAAACAAGCAGCCCTAGCACCCTTCGTCATTTTGTTTAAATTGAGTAAAAGCTCTTTCAGATAAAGATAGTGAACTTCAATTGGGTGGCTTTCCATAAATGCTCTGTCCTCCTACATAGGAGCTGGATTGACTCATTTATCCACGGTGAAGATTTGACTGAGGACATTTTTCTACATTTAAAACGGGCCACTATGTTGAACACTGAGGAGCACTGATTAAATAACTGGAACAATGTCTCCACATCATTACAATATGACAGTACGCTTGAGTAAAATTATAAAATCTTCAGCTCTTGTCTGATTAATAATGTGCTGGTAAGACATGTATTTATGGGGTAACCGATCCAAATGACAAGAAATGTTAAAAATAACACTTATGCTGTGATTGCTGACCAAGAATTCCTTCAGGCGAGCAGTTCTGAATATGTCCTGCTCTATGTGGGCTCAGACACAGAGACTGGATAATATTAAGAAACTCCCTCTCCCAGGACGGCCAGACGAAAACACGGACATGGAGTTGTTCAGTCAACAAGAGCTGAGGTAGCATCATCAATAGTTAAAATCACAAATAATTCAAACCTAGTCCAACTAGTCCAACTTTATGACTGAAGATATTAACTCAGAAAGACAGGGACCACCAACAGGCTGGTTTACCCTGAGCAACTTTATGTTAAGCCCAAGGCAGGAAAGTCTCCCTGCTAATCAACTGGCAGCCCAAAGTGATTTCTGAAAATCACTGCTAGACCTCCAACATGACCTGATAACCTTGGGCTGCTGATAGAACTGTAATCTGCAGGACAAAGTCCATTAATGAGAGAGTATGCCATATTCCTCTGCTGTCTGAAAACTATAACTTAATATTTTAGAATAGGCAAAGAAAACCGAATCATCAGGAAGAATAAAAAAACTGAGCATACACTGCACAATTGTAGAAATCTTCTTCTTTGTAGTTGACAATTGGACCATACAGTGTGAACACATAGATCATGAGCTTTGTCTTGTTTCTGGCCTCCATCAGAACTATTGTTCATATTCTTTAATGATACTGTACCTTGTTGAATTAAATGTAAATGTAGCAATGTATCGTTCTCTTTATGATTTCTGTCAAATACATTTACAGATGCAAATCAGTAGTATTGAAACATAATTTCTAGGTGGCAGTGTTTTAAGGCGTAGGGGTTGAGGCCTGTCACATTATTCATTCAGGTATAGTATAGAGTAGATTTTCACAACAGGGAGCTGCTCAGTCACTGCCACCGTTGGCTTGTGAACAGCTACAGTATGAAGAGTTCGTAGTGCATTACTCATTCCGTCTCCCTGACCAAACTTTGCCAGCTGCTTCAGGAAATCAAACAAGCTCCCTCTTGACCATAAACCTGTTTTGTCATCTGCCTGCTAGTTTCATATGCCCTGAGATCCTGCTCATGTTTGAACCTCTGAGTCCATAAAAACAAGTTGCATGCTTAGTGCTGCCACTCAGGTGACACATGTCCACTCATGACATTACTAGAGAAGCTCCATTGTAAACTGAGAATTCATGTTCAGCTAGTATACTAGCATATCAAGGAATTTGTTTTTGCTGATGAAACAGACAAGGGAATATGTTTCAAGTCTAGTGGGTGCTTTTGAAGGAGTTTTGAAACAGCATGCTGTACAGTATATAATGTACTTTGAAACACTGCAGGAAAAGTTGGTTTTTATTATTTTGTATTTATTTCTTTTTATTCCAGTTTTAAAATACAAAACCAGGTATTTAGTGGCCATGAGTTCTGAGGCAAACATCCAAAGGCAGACTCAACTATTGAGACTGAAATGAAATTTACAGACAAGGTCACGGCCCCTCTGTACCAGATACTTTTGCTTGTCGGCTGTCCGGTCTGCTGAAATTTTGTGGAATGAGAATGGATGTTGAAATGCAAATATGTGCTCTGTGCATGACGTGAGAAAAAAAAAACTGCTTTTACCTTTCCATAAGGAAAGGATGGCATACATGAGAAACGGATTGAGTCCTGGAGCAAGAGAGTCATGTTGTTACAGGAATACCTCTCTGGAAGGTGTTATAGTTGGAAAAGTGAGTTTGACATGTACTTTTTTTTTTTTCAAAAGTAGTCAAAAGTCAAGCTATAATCATAAATTAAATGCTAATACCAGTCATCATTTCTATGAATATTCGTACTGTTGCTAAGATTGCGTTTGACTGATAAAACAACACAACTGTAAATTATAGGCAAAGATATTTCACTGTAACAGCATTCCCTTGTGTGCCATCTAGCAGAACACCAGAATATGCTCACGTTGCTCCTGAAACACCTGCATCCATAATCCATGATGCATTTTTCCGAAAAAGGCTGTGGTCTGAGAAACACATGATGCACACACTATGGGATCATACCACTATGTATTTATAACTGCAGTCTCACACAGGCAGCTGTGATATCCTGTGAAGTCTCACTTTGTAATCACACCCTCGACTTCTTTTTCCCTGTACTTGCACATAAAATGCTGCTGCCCTCTTGTTTATTAAAAAAACAACAACAAAACACAACTTTGATCCTTGGCTCATCTTCTTTTTTTTTAACACTTTTGTCATACAGTACATGACTACTATATGATAACAGAGCTGTCATATTACAGTTTAATAGTGACTGAGTGTGAAGAGGTTCAAAGGAAAGTGGATGAATAATCTCAAATGGATGGTTTGTAGCCAGATTTCTTACCGTGGCAATGTTGGGTTAGGGTTTGGGGAAAGCTCAGTATGGAGCAGGATTTGGATATTTTACTAACATGTTTCTCTACTTTTACCCAAAGTAAAATTGCTGCCTTAACTTAACCACATACAATTATGTGGAACTCAGTATGCAAATCCCAGTCTCTTGTGTCCAGTGCATTTGAAAGCACGGTTGCTACTGCACCTCCAGGCACAGGCCTTAAAAATGTATAAGGTAACAAATTAGCGGTATGTAGAAGGTAATAAGGGACAGAACAGGTTGAGCCCACAAACCCAATAATCAAATATCAGTCCGCTTGTTGGCCAGTTGAAACTGCCCAAACTAAAAATGCATATTTCTATCTTTCTCTATCTCTAAAGTTCCCAACATGCTGCTTATGTTTAGTCTGGCAGACCACTGTTCATTTTATCCCTGCTGCAACAGCAATGACCCGTGTATTGAAAATGAACGGCAGGCAGCAGCAGACTCAGCCTATAGTTTGTCAGAAAACAGTGTCTGAGGTTCAGCAGGATATGTGATGGGACTGCAGGGTCTCCTCCCAGGGACCCTGCAGCAAGTGCTTTGAGTGGAACCACACTTTGGAAGAATACAAAAAATGGCTTCAGCTTCTGGTTTATACTTTTCTCCATGCTAAGCTGTGAGTCCCATGTTTTCTGTTAAGAGTTATTATGTTTTTTCTTAGTTTATTTTGGTAAGCCATCAGCTGGCTGCTAAGATCTCTTTGTCCATGTAATTACCTTAGCATATGGTCCCATAAAAATGAAAATACATTAGTAGGTTTTGCTATTGCCAGTCTTGAGGTGGAAAGCAACCCTCTAGTTTTGCCTCTATTTCTATCTATTTATCTTTCATCGTGAAATAGTTCTGAGCGAGTGTATCCTTGTAAATACAATAATGGCTCAAGCTCTTGTCCTAAATGGTACATAGTAATTAATGCGAATATTAGCAATCTAGTATTAGCAAAACTCAGAAGGGTTTCATTAACATCATTTAATTGACAAGTCATTTTGTTTCTTTAGTAATATAGCTTAAACTGCAAAAGCTGCACAATCAATGCATTGATGCTTCGCTGCAGTACATCAACATGCAGTAGTATGTAATGCAACTTGACATGACTGAACCTCATAGGATTCAGCATGCAAATATTTTTTGCTGTTTAACTACTTATGTTACGCTTCATATATCAAAGGATAACAAAACTTGCTGCTGGATTTGGCTTTGTATTTGTGCATCAACAATACTTTTTATATCTGCTCCAGACTTTCTTTGCATACATTATAATGAGCAGCCATCTCTCTTTTAGATCCACACTTGACTTCACCATGTAGTTTGAGGTTAAGGTCACACTGCTATTACAGAGAGTGATGTTTGAGCTAGGTACAGTATAGTTATCTTAGGGATTTTGTGGTTTTAGATGTGCGTACATAGACACAAAACAAACAATATATTGTCACAGATTTTTCATTTGCACCAATTTCCCAACCAGTAACACAAAGTGGCAAACTGTTCACAATGCAGGCCAGAGAGCAGACAACAAAACAAAACATCCACAGGAAGGTTGAACATGACTTACACTGGCAGCTGGTCACCCACAATGTCACTAGCCTAGAACTACCCAAGCTCCCCTCAAATACCACTAAGCCCCTCCCCCGGGCAAACCAATTAACAAATTGTAGGGTTCTAAGACATAACATAGCAAATTGTAAGCAAAAATTCATAAATCACCCATAAACTTCAAACAGCCTCCCATACAGAACAGCTGTTACATTATACAGATGAAACACAATAAATCAGGAAACACTCCTATAATATAGTCCGTGGTCACGCCAGCTGCAGCGCGCCACCAACCCTATTTATGGCGTGACCAGGAAGTGCCCCGGTTTGGCCCGCGAACCCGAGGCCAACGGAGACAGCAGCAGCAGGTGAGCGTGTGTGTGTGCGTGTGTGTTGTGTGTCGCGTGTCGCGTAGGCGCCGAGTGTGTGCACCCTCGGACACCTCCAGCGGGATGGAAACAGGAATCAGCAACGGGAATCAGTTTGTGAGAGTGCAGGACCGCAAGACACAAATGCGGCCTGCGGGGAAACAGTTCAAACGGGGCTTCTTGGCTCCGCAGGACCAATGATAGCGCGCCGGTAAGGGAATGACGGGGCGTTCAACGGCGCTCCGTCACATATATAAATATGTTATATTTAAAAAAAAAAGAAAAGAAAAAAAGATCAGGCTTCTTCCTTGTGGATTGATTCATTGCCCCAGTTACGTTGCATCCATATTTAATATGATGTGCTTATCTTTCTACATTATACAGAGAATAGGTTGTAAGATAAAGGCGGCCTTTCACAGAAGTAGGAGATTTCCTCTTTGTGTTAACATCAGAACATGCTACAAATCATTTCACACTTTGATGTCTATTGTATGGATGATTGATGTAGTGCTCGGATCATTGGAAAAACACTATATTTCTGTCATTAAAATGAAAGAGCAAAGATGTGGTGGATAGTCCAATAATGTGCACTAATCCTGAGGTTTACAGTAAAATATGGGACCTGCTCACACCAATCAGGCTGATTTATCCACTACCCTTTCTACAGAGCACATTAATGTCCATTAATCAAACCTAAAGTAATCCCAGCTGGCTTTGAGTTCTTAATGTCAACTGGGTTCCTCTATTATGGCCTGTAGAGTAGCTGTGAAATAGTAATTGTCTTTTTCAAAAGAAGCTGGTGTTCTTCAAGTTAACAGGCTCACCTTGAGGATTTTAATTTGGTGGTTTGAACTTCTTTTTGGTTTGAGGTTGACTTTGAGCCATATTCAGCAATGAACTGTGAATAAGCAAAACTGATTAAGTATTTCTGGGTTTAATTAATTTTTTTTTCTTTTTTTTTTTTTTTTACAACATTTAAATATCCCTCCCCTGTTTCATTTTGAAGGTTTTGGTAATTTCCTGCCAACGTTGGCGACTGTGCCTCAAAGTTTGTGGGCCTCACTTTTTCTTTTTGCTGAGTCACATTTGGATTCAATAAATTAATTGTGTCACAAGTCACAGGCACAGCCAAGATCTAACATGGCAGGTTATTGTCTAAGATGTTAGAGCTGACATTGCACTGTTACTAACTCTGCTCAGCAAAGTGATTTGAAATGGGCCATTAATTCCTTGTCCACACTCAGTTAAGTGTTGGCACGGTGAGGTGAGGACAGACATCAGCAGGGTTTGCTAGTGCCCAGTGCCCCAGGCCTCATGCTACCTTCAAACAGTCCCTCTTAATTAATGGTGGTTAAGCGTAATAGTCTGACGATGCTTTCAACCAGTTCATTTTTCTTTTAGCTATTAAGAAAAGTGCCATTAGTTACTAATTGCAATCATCTGGTTTAGCTATCTGAGAAACTATCATGTATTGTTGTGCAGACAATAGTGGTCAGCAGAGGGTAACTTTTACAGACTTTTTAGTTCCCCTTATTTTTTCTCTTTAACCAGGTTGAGGTTGACCTTGCATCCAGTAGCTCCATCCGGCAGCACAGAGCACCAATGTCCCAGTGAGTAGTTTGTGTTGCTTTTAACTCTAAGGGCAGCTTTTCATAGTCCAAAGCACATGGCAGAAGGATGGTTCAGAAGATTTAAATTTGGTATCTCAGTTAATCATGGGAGTATTTTGAGTGTAATATGCAACAAAAAAAATCCCTATTCCCTTTAAATGCCAGGTGGGCTGGCACCTTGACCACCCTACTGTAATGATGGTTTACTGCATCACATATAATTGCAGCTTGTGTGTGACTGGCAGGCATTGTGCCTATGTAGCCACATGTTACTATCTGGCTAATGCAAAATTTATATTTTCTAAGAACAACACACCCATGGACACTCAGATCTGTATTTGCTGTTTGAGCAATGTGAGCGCAGGATGGGAAAATGACGACTGCTTAGGTCTGAACTTAGCAAAGATACTTGGATATCACTTTGCACCACTTTGGTCTTGGTGTGAGTAAAGGCTCTAATTTTTATAAAAAAATATTTATTCCACAAAGTTGTTACAGACTGAGAGTCAATTTTAACTTTCAATTTTAACACGGTGGGGCGGCTGCGACTGTGATGTAATTGCTGGTTACTCTACATGACAGACAGGCAATACAAGACTGTCAGACTCATTGTAAAGCAAACCATTAACAGGGCTGTATGACAGAAAATGCATGCCGTGACACGGAGTATAAACACAGTGCAGGCTAATGAATAGTTTCAGCATGGCAGACTTGCTACAGTATAGCTATGACATTAAGAGTTGTGCACTTGTCAGGGTCACAATTACAAACAGGTATAACAGAACGCACCTTAAGAAAGCTGCTGAGCATAGCATGAAACAAAGTGACAAGAATGTGCTGGTGTGGTATAGTCGCAGATGTGCAAAGAACCTGCAATCATTGCGTTTATATCGTTGAAGCTAAAATTGCTGTGTGCGACTCACTGTTACTGTGCCGGTGACAAGCTTGCTCGTGTTTAGTTTGACCTCGAAGCACATGGCATGAAAGGCAACTGGGAGCAAAGGCCAGAGACTGCCTGGGTTGTCACTGCTGTCCAGTGCGAGGCGTTTGCTCTCGCTAATTTTAGCTATTACCAAACTGCTCACTGTGCAATAACCCAGCCCCAGCACCATCAAAGCAAACAACAGCAGTTGTTGCTACCATGTTGTAGTGATCAAGCCCACTTAATGAGGCCTGTCAGGAGGAGAATTCAGTAATAGCAACGGCTCATCAGCTGTTAGCTTGTTTTATGTCTTAAGTGGAGCAGTGAATCAGTACAGACTGCTTTGAGCAAGGAAGTGGATACAAAGCCCTGACCAGATGCAAAATAAAAAGATCCAACACACTACAATAAAAAAATGATAGATTTTTCCTCGGTAGTTTATTCAGCGATCTTTTCACTCCAATTGACCTATGGCTAAGCCACGCCCCCAAACACGATGAGCCAATCACAGTGCGCATAGCTAGCCCATACACTCGGACATTCTCTGCTTCCACGTCCATTGAAATGCATTGCAGTTAGTCAGTTTTCATTCGTTTTTATATGTTTTTTCTTGACATTTTAAGTTTAAAATGGTCAAACGGTGTTCATGGGGTACATTCAACTCCCACACTAGGTATCCCGAGAGGCTGGCCGACTGGGTGGATTTTTTTAACCCTTTCCCAAGCCACATCTCAACCAAGAGAAGTGTCTGCTCTGGATAAAGTTATGCGGTAGACCACAACAACACCAACTAAACGTGGATAAACTTAACAAGGATGTCTACATCTGTTCTAAGTTAAGTCAGCAACGTATTTGAGGCAACATATTGTGAGAGATGTTTGGATGTTAGCCAGCATCACAACTAAGCATAAAGCCCGCTAGCTTAATGCTAACGTATAATGCAAAACTCCATAGACATAAGTTAGCCCGTCGCTATCGGCGTTTCGCGGCAAATGGCAGCCATAGCAGTTAAGTTTTGGTGACTTCGAGATGATATTTAATCTTTCTGTCTCCAAAAACCATCAATTGCCTCCTGTGAAATGTCTCCTACTGTGACAGTTTCCATAGCGCCTGTCACTGAATGTTGACTGTTTGTCCGAGTGAGTGGAGGGAGCGGGGCTTAGCCATAGGTCAATTGGCAACCAGACATCAATAAAGAAACTGTTACACTTGACATCTTGTAGATTCTCTCATTGGACTCAATTGTGCCTTTGAATGTCATATTTATTTTCATCAGCTCCATCTTCGGTTGCTTTTTAGCAGAGCTGTATAAAGTACTTGAAAAAAATAATTAAGTAAAAGTACAAATACCATAACAGAAAATGACTTTGGTAAAAGTCACCCATAAGAAAATCACTTGAGTAAAAGTCTTAAAGTAGCTCACATTAAATGTACTTGAGTATCAAAAGTATCTTGTGAAAAAATATACTCAAGTATCAAAAGTACATGTACAAGTAACATACGCGCGGTATACTGATGAGTTTTGTTTTCGCTGAGAGTGACAAAGTGACACCTGATGCTCTCTCTCTCTTTCTGTTTACATGTGTGTCACTCACAGTCTCTCAGGTGGCTCTTCTTGAGGTAAAGGGTTGTACGGATGCTGCTGACAGCTGTATTTGTGGACATTTTGCAGATGGGTTTAAAAATCTGCACAAATGGTATTGATGTCATAGATGTGTCAGATACCTGTATGTAGAAAGGTTGCTCCTTTCCTGCTGTGTGTCGCTAGCTGATTTCTTTGCCGTTGTGGATATCAGAATATATTCCACACACAAATACTGCTCCCTTCTCATTGTCTTCCTTTATGTTAGGCCTCTATATAGGTGCTCTAAATTAAAATGCTAGGAGGATGCTTTTATTTTATCTTGGTTGGTGGCTGTTGTAGGACAGTGGCTATTTTTCAAGAGTGCATTTTTTCTTGTTTGACCCTTTGATACTCCCATGCCTGAATTATTACTTCTAGAATGTACTACGGATTTTTCTTTTCTTCAATTTTATCAACAATGATAGCAGCAACATTTTCTGTACAAATATCAACTTCTACTGGCATGAAACATACCCTGGACATTTTGGCCCTCGGTTTGGCACACTCACATACTTTGGCCCTCGCGGAAAACTAACTGGGGAACCCTGTAGTAGAGTGATTTAAAAAAAAAAAACTCAAGTTTAAGATCCTCAAAACAACTTAAAGTTTTGCTGAGTTTTAGCATCAGTTTCTGATGAGTTTGCTTTTGGTTATAAAACAATCTCATATTAATGTGGATGAATCTACATTACCCATACTTGTTAATGGGTCCATTTTCGACCGCCGTTTATGGTTGGAACTACGACGGTATCTGATCGTCTTCGAACCTCTGACTTTCATTCTTGATTAATGAAAACATTCTTGGCAAATGTTTTTGCTTTCGTCCGTCTTGTGCCAGTCCAAGAATTTCACCGTGCGTGTGGAGGCTCATTTGAAATGTAGTGTGAAAACACTTTGCTTTCCGAAAGTCCTCATAGTCCCTCTAAGTAGTGTAACGAAGTATACTTCGTTACTATCAACCTCTGCTTTTTAGTAACATAATTTAGTGTTTAGTGCTTAATCTTGTTCACTGTTTTTTCATAACCATGTCTGAGGCATAATTAAAAGCATTACTGAGGTGTAATCCCAGGACAGACGCTCCCTCAATGGTTGAACAAAGTCCAGCGTCTTGATCTGAACGGCTGAACTGGAAACCTGACTGCTTCTGTGGCACTGGAAGCTTCAGAAATGGTTTCATCTCAGTTTCCTCCCCAGAGATTTCTGTTATTACTTTTTAAAGCAGAAGTAAGCGGAATGTTTGTGTCAAAGCAGAAGTAAGCGATCCGGCCGTTTTGGCTAACTTCTTGTCAGCCGATGGAGTTAGCAGTCCCCGCCCTCGTCCCTACGTCACCACATTCATGCGCATCCCTTGGCTGCACACACAGAGAGGACCGCCCCTTTATGCTGTTCTCTCTCCTCATTGGATAAAGGTTGTAGGATACAAGGAAAGTTTTCTCCTCGGCTTACATCAGAGCAGAGTGACTGGCAGACCCGTGTTTCAGACCAAACACTATGTAAGTGATTGCTGTCGGAAGATATAACTATTTAAGACTTATATTAACACAAATATTCCGCTTACTTCTGCTTTAATATAAGTCTTAAATATTATCTTTCGACAGCAATCACTTGTATAGAGTGTTAGGTCCGAAACAGCAGAGCAGAGTCAGTCACTCTGCTCTGCTGTAAGTCGAGGAGAAAACTTTCCTTGTATCCTACAACCTTTATCCAATGAGGAGAGAGAACGGCATAAAGGGGCGGTCCTCTCTGTGTGTGCAGCCAAGGGATGCGCATGCATGTGGTGACGTAGGGACGAGGGCGGGGACTGCTAACTCCATCGGCTGACAAGAAGTTAGCCAAAACGACCGGATTGCTTACTTCTGCTTTAACAAACTTAATAATAGTAAAAAAGTAGTCATGGGGTACTGAGTGTAGATTGATGAGAAATATGTTACTTTTATCCTATTAAAATAAAATCTACAACACAATGGGTATGCAAAAAGTAGATGAGACATCTGGAAAGTTATTCACAGAAAATACTTACTATTCAAACTCCACCAGAGAGCAGGGAATCTCTGGTGCCGAGATGTGTTTCTGGTAATAAAATTGGCTACAGTCTAGTATTTCAAAGGAACAACTGACCAGGCTGCGTACATGAACTGATGAAGCCTCTTGGATGAGAGGTGAAACGTCTTCCTAGACAAATAACTAAGTCCAGTTGCTTTCGATTTAACCTCCTTTGAAATACTATGACCTGGGCAAATGAGAATATGCACCGGCTCCCTACAGTTCCTTCCATTCAACCCATGAACCATAGGGCCTCTCCTGTTCATCGGAACCAAATTTGATAGCCATTCTGAAACACAAATCACATTTATTCATTTTCCATCGGATTTTCTGCATCTGGTGGAAATGAATATATGATACAAATATGATTTCTCTTCAGGATTGGTTCCTATTGTTTCTCATTTTTATGCCTACTAAACAGAGGAGGATGGAGAGAATTGCCTATTTATTCATTTAAGTGGTTAAGGTTAGTGACAATATATTTATGCATGCACATAATTCATATTTTGTGGCTTCTATCCTTTCTACAGCTGTGTATGCCTGTGGGAAAAGGCCTACCTGTGCCTGAGTGAGTAAGTCTATTTAAATCTCTGCCGTGAATAACACTTTCTCTCTTTCAATTCAAAGCTCTAATAAAGTGACATTCATCATTTTGCCAGTGAAATATACTGTTGCTGTTATGCAACGTTTTAGTCATTATATTTTATTTCTGGGAACGCAGTGAAACTTTGCAGTGCTGTCAGTAGGACCTATGGCTGTATAGACAATGTGTTGTTATTAGGGCTGTCAATCGATTCCATTTTTTTTATCGCGATTAATCGCATGATTTCCATAGTTGACTTGTGATTAATTGCACATTCTCTATCTGTTCTACCTTAAGAGCGATATTTTCCAAGTGTTTAATACTCTTATCAACATTGAAGTAGACAAATGTGACCCGTTCTATCAAAATGAGTCGGAAGTCGCAACGTTCTATTTTTAGATAATCAGCTGATAACGTGGAAAACCCATAGAAAATCAAAAAAAGTTTTTACCCTAATTTCAAAGCAATGACATTCAAAAACAATCTCCCAAAGTTTCACAGTCCAGATAATTGAGAAAAGGCATGTAAATGATGATTAAAGTTGACTTGCAACTTAAAGACCCCCTAAACCAAAAATGCACTTTTTTAAATGATTAACATGTCAATTTAGTGTGTGGGCTCTGTTACAAGGCATTTCAGGAGCAAAATTGCTAATCCACGCCATAACTGAGCATTTTAGACTTGAAAATGCAATTTCAATACGTTTCAATACCAGACTCTGAAAAAACTGGATTCAATTTTTCAAAACTGGATTCAATTTTTCAAATTGGAGTCCGTTTTCGTGCGTCACAAAACTGTAGCAACCAATCCCGTTGATTTTCCCCCCATCTCATTACATAAAATATGAACAGGGTACAAAGCGGCAGTAACGTACGTACAGCGATGGTGGCGACGTTGCTTTGTGTTCGGGTGAGGAGCGGTTAAGGACGGTGATACCAGGCTGTTACCGAGCAACTCAGAGACTCTGGGCATGGCCCCTGGATGCGAGCACCTAAAAAACTCTATAATTCACAGCAGCAGCGGCTCTCTGCAGCCGTTGTTTGCTGTAGTAGTTCACCATGACAGTGACACTCTACATATAGAGCTAGATGCAAACTGTGTAAGTAGTTAGTTGCGGTGGCTGAGCGGTAGCGTCGCCGCCTTGTAAATGGGAGACCCGTGTTCGGGTCCCGGTGTGGTCTCTTTTTTTTTTCTTTGTTATAAACTTTATTCACATTTCGGTTTACATTCAAAACCTGACGTGAGCTTCGTGTTTTGAAATCACCTTTCTGTCTCCCTTGCCCCTGACGCGCACCACCGTTACCTAGCAACCCTGACCAGGCAGTCATGCATATGAATAGAAGATGAATTTTTCAATGAGGGAGAAATAATGGACGTGTTTTTAGTGTCTTGGAGAGTTATTTTAAACAACTTTGTGTAGGTAAGCAATTTTAATCAAAGAATAGTCATAGCAGAGCATTTTTACAAATTTTAAAATGCCTCTTTAGGGGGTCTTTAAACCCTCTGAAAATGAGTGTTGCTTCGGTGCAAAACATGAAATATCTCCTGAACCGTTCATGATAGAGACGAGCTGTAAACTGCATCTGAATCGCGGGATTCTCCGCTTTCCGACGGTCATTGAATGGTGCCTCTATGACGAGCAGGGACGGGTAAGAAACAGATGCTAAACCGAGTAGCATCGATGCTAACAGAGCGTAGCATCGATGCTAAACCGAACGTAGCCACGATGCTAAACCGAACGTACACGCTTGCACATGTTTTACAAAATGTCAACAAAACACGACAACTTCTGAACCGTTTATGATAGAGACGAGCTGTAAAAAGCATCTGAATTGTGAGATTCTCTGCTTTCCGAGGGTCATTGAATGGTGCATCTGTGACAACAAGGGACCGTATAGGGTGTGTGTAATCACGTGGTACAGGAACAGATGCCAGAGTCACTGGCAAAAACTTTAACTGCTATTTTCTCAGGTTTTAGAACGGAATAAGAGAGTGAAAGATCGTAATTCAAATGGCCACATCTCGAAAACCATCAAATGTATGACTTTGACTAGGGTATCATTTTAAAGCTTATTTTCTAATCTTTCCATTGGTACCAAAATCTCAACTTTGAAATTTGGGTCACTGTGACTCATTTTGATGGATCGGGTCACATTGCTTTATGTAAATGTATGTTTACTATTATTTCAGCAATCCGAAACGAGGACAAATACTGTCCAGAATATTCTACAGAATAACCTGTGAGGTGGATTGGTTGTACTCCGGTGCTAACTGCGTGTTCTCACACATACTGACGTGGACCAAGGCTGTGTACACACCAGATGGAAAATTGATGATAAATGACACATTGTTTCATTTTTCAGCTCATACTGTTCGTGTTCTGAGTAGAGCTATGACTTTCTGCAGACTGCTATTGGTTGAAGGGACAACGAGGAGTTTTGGAAAAGCAAAGCGTTTTCACACTACATTTATGAGCCTCCGCACGCACCGTGGAATTCTTTGACCGGCGCAAGACAGATTCATGTTTTCATTCATCAAGAATTAAAGTCAGAGGTTCGAAGACGATCACATACCGTCGTAGTTCCGACAATAAACGGCGATTCGGCTGCGTTATTCTCATGACTTGCCACAAAACCGAAAGTAAAGAAACGCTGGTCGGCTCGACCAGCATTTCCGCCACCACTAATAATGACAAAATAACGATAGAGACAAAACGACAAAATGGGCCCATTAACAAGTGTGGGTAGCGTAGATTCATCCACATTAACGTGAGACTTTTTTATAACCAAATAGAAACTCCTCATTGTCCCTTTAAGGCTTGTGCCTTGATGTGGCTTTAGTCCAGAATCAACCTCAAACCTTTGTTGTCCGCTCTTCCAACTCTTTTTTACGGATCACTCATCCCTGTGGGGTATTTCTGATAAAGCAGGATAACTAAAAAAGTAACCTCTCCAGTGCATTTCACCTTAAATGCTCAGATGGTCCCTTTATGGGAGAGAAATTCAAAACACAAGTAAAACTACTTTTGATATATCAAACAGGATCAAATATGCAGTTTGACTCTACACTTTCAAAACCATGGATAGAATGAGAACCACACTCAATATGTCACTATTTCAAGTTCTTTTCTGTTTCACTGCACATTTCCCATCCAAAGGATACAGATTTCATATCATGTGTTGTATGTTTGTAGAGTATGACCAGCGTGTGTGAAGTGCTGTTTGAAATGCTACGTTGGTATTTCAGTCTGAAAAGGGCGTCTAGGACAAAAAGGCCAAGATCATCCTTGATCTGCGCACTGTTGGAGCATACATATGTGCCAGCCTTATCTTACAAACACTTTTGAGAGGCCTGTCTTGAGACATGTTTGGATTCACAATGAATGTGCCTATCAGTGAGCAGCTAATTAGTGCCCAAGTTTTTAATTTAAATTTAATATTTTATTTTTTCCTGACAAGAAAGTAACTGCACTGAAAGAGATTAAGCTTATTTTGCGAAGATTTAAGCAATGAATTCATAAAGGATCCCAGTTTTTAACTGAACTTTCTTGAGCAGTCTTGATTTTCTCAGCTGAGTTTAAACTGAAATGAGATGAAATAATAATAAATCATTTCATTTGCAGCCTATAAGATTATCCTGTGTTCACACATGAAGAGAAACTGCAAATGCAAACATACAATAGTGGACAAAAAGAGGCTGACAATAAAACCAAAACAGACACAAAAATCTCACAATGCAGGATTGCGTCACCCCCACATGGCTTGTACGTTACTCTCATGATTAAAAAAAAAAAGTTATTAGAACAGTTATTAGATTGCCGTTACTATGGAGACAATGTTTGTTTTGGCTCTTGCTCCAAAGTTAAAAGGAATATCGATTTTTGTAACATGTCCCACTGGTCATGCTAAGCCACATTAATGCCGTTCCCCCACGCTCCACATACCGTCTGAGCAAATGTGAAGAAAGGTCACCGTTGGTTTATTTGCACTTAATGTCAGAAAGCTGGGTGCATAAATCTAGGGTGACATTTTAGCCTCAATGCAATGCACAGCTGCTTCAGTCGCTGGCATGTTTTTACCTCCACGCCACGGCACAGACAATAATCCCATATTCTGTTGAAGGACACATTTTTTTCAAGTTTCAACCCAACGATGTTGTAGGTTGAAGTGATGAACATTATTTATACATAACTTGCAACTCACAGCGCTCAAATTAGAAAAGATGGAAAATACAAACATCGTACCTGGTTGATACCGTGTTTTTCCCCCCAGATACAATCACCGTACAGGTACTTCGGATCAATGTGCCATGTTTTTGAAATATGCTACTTTTATCTTTCTTGCCGCCTCTCTCTGGTGCTGCTGAACCCACAGAGACAAACCTCACTTTTTTTCCACTCATTCATCTTTTATACCTAAGTTCATCCACCACACTGCTGTGTTTTGCATGTTTGAACCTCATTGGCTGAGAGAGTGTCTGCTGTGTGGGCTCTTCTCTCAAGTGTTGTGTGCAGTTTATGTGCTGTGATTTGACAGCAAGCGGATGACCAGCACCCTTTTTGTGGATCTTGTGGAAGATTTTTTCAGATTCACATACAATTGATCATTTTTTACATCTTGTTTTTTTAGTTTTTGTTTTTTTGACAGATTAGCTCACTCTCTTTTTCTCTTTTGTCATTTCCTTGAATTTCTTGAGATTATTTTTTGGAGCAAGATTTTTTCAGATTCACATACAATTGATCATTTTTTACATCTTGTTTTGTTAGTTTTTGTTTTTTTGACAGATTAGCTCACTCTCTTTTTCTCTTTTGTCATTTCCTTGAACTTCTTGAGATTATTTTTTGGAGCTGAATAGTTTTAAGTCTCACCTGCACAAACTGCTCTCTCTTTTTGCTCTTCTGCTCCTGTCTGTGCAGTTGTATTGCGCGACATGATGGAAATGATTGTCATGTCTCTCAGTCTTATTTCATTATTCCGAAAATCTTCAAATTTTGTTTTGTAACAGATACCATGAAAAGATTATCTTAACCTTGCTCAGAGGAGAATCAAGGATGTTGTATTTTTCACCGGGCTCTCTCTCTGTCTCTTTCTTCAAAATGTGTCAATTGAAACACTTGATTGAAGAACATAGCAGCGTGAGGATAATACATTGCCGTGTTGCTTCAGATTTGCAGAGGGCTCGCTAAGCCCCGGCTCCCTCGGGACTTGAGCGTGTGTGATGTTGTGTGCACACTGAGTGATATTGACGTGCACTGTCAACATACACCTTTCACATTGTGCAAAGGGCACAGAGCTTTTCTCAGACTGGTCGTAATAGGAAATGGGTCGTGCTCTGGTAGCCCATAAAATGTCGTACCAGGTATTTGAATTTAAAAATTAGAGGATAGAGGGATCAGGGACATTACAAAATGACTCAATTACTGGTATCCAACTGCATCTGAGCAAAAATGTAACTGCCATCCTTAAATATCGCTCTTGCATTTACATAAAATGCAGTTCATGACTTCACATCACACATCGATCAGAGTATTTTAAAGATAATGTTCCTGTCTTCATCTTTTCTTTTTATATTGTGAGGAAATGATAGTTTAGTGGCCACTGCTACACTTTCAGTGTGTGATGTCCTAAGGGATTAGCGGAGGCACATTCACAGAAAATAGAATGAATAGTAGATCGCTGAATGCTCGTGTTGAAATAACACTGTAATTTACATGATGGACAAAACACACAAGGTTAGTGCTCACTGACCTCATGAATTATTGGTGGGAGGAATTTTAAAACCACTCCTAATGCACCTTTAAACCAGCCAATCCACAGGGGAGCTCAGGGTTCCTGTCTGTCTCAGTGATGCTTATTGACTTTAGCTGAACCTCACATGCCCTGCACAGGGCATTTTGCAAGTCGTGCCATAAACTTACTGCTTACATTTTTTATATCCTCATCTTACTTGTGCTGAAATAAATCCCCCCAGTTTTTTTCTTTTTTTTGTTGTCTTTTCTCAAAATATGAAACACTACTGTCAATCTTAATATAATATCAAATATCACAACGTATCAAAATAAACTGTAAAGAAAGTGCACATTTAGTTTGGGAGATTAGCCTGTGAGTTAACTGAAGCATGAAGTTATTAAATCATCACATGTCTCGTGTGTTCAGCACCGGCTCATCACCTCGCAGCCTAAAATCAAACCTGAGTAGAACAACTGGCTTTAGCTCTGGATTTTTAAACAGATTTTCCCCCCCAAATCCCTTAATCTTAAAATGTAATTTCAGAATAGAAGTTAATTTACATGGTGAAAATCAGCACAGTTACATTTTACATGGCTCTTTTAACGTGGGCCCATATTGCTTCTTGCCTTTCTCAATAACTGGCAAAACACATGTATTTTATTTAATGGAATACACTGAAAATTTGTAATCATGCTCTGATTGTATAACAAACAGGATGTAACCCACAGGATGCTTGTGTAAGCCATCATTATCGTTAATATGCTCACTAATAAAAAGTGCTTGCATGTTGCTTTGGATAATTTTGGAACATCCCTTAGAACAGAGATTCTTCTGCCTAATCCAGCTCTCATTTTGACCCACAAGGCTTCCTTACAGAGCTGTGTTATTTTCAGCTGCTTTTCATAACCTTGATTGAGCAGCTTGTGCTCAGCAGTACTAATGTGTCTGAGGCTGCTGTCACTTTAGCCATGTGCAAACACTGAATTCGTTGTCGCATGCATGAGTTGGAGCTATGCACAACACTGGAAGAGTGAGAATCATCACAATCATGAAAATAACAACAATCGCTTGAATATTAACCTTTGAATGCTTTTTTTTTAACACTTCATCCTTTAACTCATTGGCTGCCAGCCATTTTCAGAGCAGAGAGCCCCATACTGCCAGCCATTTTAGAGCATTTTGAACGATCTTATAAGACCCACAGAATATTGTGTTATATGTATGTATGTAAACACCGAAACTACCAAGAGAAAGAGTAGACTCTTCGTTCAATAGGAAAAAAAAGTTTGTTTCTACCTTTTTCCGTTCTTTTGTAAACAGCAGTAGAACATAGGCTGGTTTCGCCAAAAACACCAGTTTTTGACCAAAACACTGAGAAAACAAGCTTTTTGTGGAAAGAAACGTGTCAAGCAGAACAGTGACTTTGACGTTGATATTTTTTGCTTTAGTGACACCTCACACATCTGAACAGTGTTCTCCTTCTATAAAACAACAAAAACAACACAGAGAAAGGACTTTTGATGGCAAAATAATAATTTATTTACAAATATCAGTAAAAATATTATAAAAAATATATAAAAACTTTTTTGTACGTTTGTAGCTGTCACATGACCTCTGCCCCATGGTCGACCACTGCTTGATCCACGACCTGTAAATTATAGAAATATATATAATTACCATAAAAATACATCTCTTATAGTTGTAGTCAAGTGTGATGTGGAGTTTTTTTTTTAAGCTTTCCGCCGGCGATCAAAGCGATCCGCCCTTCTAGCAGTAAAAGTTAGCTCGCTAGCAAGTTAGCTCGCTAGCAAGTTAGTTTATTTTATTTTTTTTACCATTGATGTATTATATTATTACCTTCATGTCTTTCTGGAGCGTGGGGACGAGTCTCTGCTGCTCCTGGTTGATCCGGACGGAACCGCTCATCTGACGAATCCGGGTCACCGAGCCGTCAGCTGCTGACTCTCTCACCGGCCGCTCGGCCCGGCTTGATCGCCGGTGTCCAGCGTCGGTGTCGGTCGTCGGTGTCTTTTTCAATGATCTCCGTCGTTTTCTCACGATCGCGACCCTCTTCCTCTCCGAACTACCGCGACACATACGGTACATAATGCGCCAACGTGCGGAACACATAGGCTCCGATAAGTTTCTTATATCTCTTGTCATCTCGCTTCTTCTCATAATCAATGCTGATCTCTCATCCAAAGAGGGCACTGCTGCCACCTACAGGACAGCTACACGTCTTTACACTAGTTTACAAGCCTGATATTGATGGACAAGCTCCACCAGACCATCCTCCAGCCCCTCCCGTTGAAAAACGCAATTGACGTCTATCGACGTCAATGGCAGTGAACGGTTGTAATTAGATTGACGTCTATAGACGTCAATGGCAGCCAATGAGTTAACATGAAACAAAAAAAACAAAACTGTAGTTTTGGTCTTGCTCATTGTCACTTTGTGTTTCATGCAATTCAGCTTCCCTTTTTATGTCAGAAAAATGAACAGCAGCATAATAAGAGATGAAAAAGAAAGATGCATGCGACTTTTCCACATGGTGTGAGGATGCTCCTGTTAATCACATGCCAATTGAACACATCTGTGAGGGAAAACCAGCCTTCAATTTGATTATATTCTAATTAGCGCTATGGTGTTCAGAGGTAGGCCTACAATCATTTCATTGAGAGCAAACATAATTCACTCAAGGACAGAACCAAAGAGGTTCAGGTTTGTAGATACCTTGCGATTACCAGGGTGTATGTAATGAGCAAGCTTTCACACTGCCAATGGTGACTTTTTTCTACATTAGATTTTTTAATTGGCATTTTCCACAAACAGCATTTAGGCAGTTAACAGTTAATCCTTTCTTTTCTTTCCGGCTAAACAAACCTATATAGAATAAATTCATTAATATTTCAAAGGGTAAATATAGAGGACTTTTGCAGAATGATCTCTTCCTCTCAATCACAAAGAGGCCAATGATTGTATCATCAAACTTTGTATTTATGTGTTTATCTTGTACTGTACTGAAATCAGACAATAGGAAAATACCATAATAAAACTACACCAGCAAGGTTTCACAGAATTAACAAAGCAGACAAGCATCTAGTAGATCTGAAGGATATGTTATGACCTCCCTCCTGGCAATCTGCAAAACCCTCCGACAATAAAAGAAAAAAAAAATTGGCAAGGAAAAATGAGTGAGATCAGCACAGATTCAGCACTATTGATTTGTATGTGTGTTTACCCGTGCGGAGGACTTGGGCGGGAACATGGTCAGAGCTCGATGCAGTAAATCCTGAGCAGGTCAAGGTTTAGCAGATGCCTGAATAAGCTGAAGGACCTTTCTCCAGAAGACCGAGGTTTAATGAGTTCTTAAGTGCATCCATTCAGTGTGCAGGAGAAAGTGGAGCAAGGTGACAGCACAAAAAATAAAACATTTCAGTCAAATTTACACCGGAGACCACATCACATTTCTATGGCAATTTTATTTTGCCTCCATCTAATTTTGTGCCTTCATTTGCAGATTGAGAATCAGTTTCATCAGCCAGTGTCTCCTTTACATTAAATATTTCATTCAGCTAAAGCAGCTAATCCAAATTCCTAGATTAAAATGATTTATAGTTGGACCTCATTCAAGCTTTGAATTAAGGCCAAGATATTGTGTTATTTTTATTTAACCAATGAGAACTGAGTGTCCATGTATTGTATATTTATTTATTTCTGATACCCTGCTCACAGGCTGCAGCCACACTCTCAAGCCAATCATTTATCATGCAGCACTGACTGTTTTGACACTTATTTTGTCCATGTAGCCTGTATGGTTTCATGTTTGTCTTAACCGGTGTGATTCTGATTTGCATTTTGTTTTGCAAAAGCTGCATATGAAATAAATCCATAGATGTTTGATTTAAAGGTGCTTGTTTCCTAAACACTTCTCTTCCTCTTTAGTTCAAATGAGAAGATGAATCTATCTGTACCCTGCCGATGCAAATTACATGTGTTTTGTTTTGTTTTGTTTTTGCCATGCATATAGTGTGTACAGAAAAGAGCTGGGTTACAGTGTGATCATCATAAAGCCAAGGCGAACATCTGATATTCAGGGAAATATATTCAGTTCTGCTGAATGTTTATTTCACCGAATTTCAAATTTCAAGCATTCACCTCAGTCTTTATCTCCACAGCTGATTCCTTTCTATCCAAGCTTCTTCTTCTTGATGACTTGCTTCCCCCCTTTGACAGAACCAGAGGCAGAACACATTAGGAATACCTCCTCAATACTGGGTTGCACCAGCATTGCACCATCTGTCTCTCAGTATGCCAAGGCGTAAAAAGTGCCTGTCTCCTCTCTTCCATCCACACCCCTGCTTTCATGACTGAGGTCCATTTGATAGCAGATACAGTATATAAAAAGGCTTATGCTGTAGGTTTTGGGGTGAACAGCTGACCTTCTGTGCATTGCTTTTCATTAGCTGAGAGTTGCTGATGTGTTTCAGTGAAGCGTTGCTAAAAACAGAGCCCATTGAGTGTAATTATATGAGTTTTAAATGGTAATGAACGCATCAGACAACACAGTCTACTGGTTTGCCAAAGGAGCCATTTGTGTGGTGTATCAGGGTCAGGTATGTTCCTTGCAAACTAAGTTTGGACCACAGCTCTGACCCTACAATATGTGTAGTCGCCAGTCAAACTAGTAGTATTATGTTTTTAATCTGATAGAAGTTTAGAAATAAAAATCTGCTTCCAAGCAGGTTTTTGGAAAGCACAGAAACATAGAGGAAAAAAAGTCCCAAGCTCTCCAGGGGGATAGAAGCAGCTTAGTGTATTTTAACACGGATAAATCAAATTATCAAATAGGTTTGCATGTAATTTATCTACTCTGCTGGTCATTGGGCTGCTGTGAAGCCTTACGTATAAATAGAAACTAATCTGTAACCTCATCTGAAAGCCGTGTAGCGGAGCACAGCAGTGCCCTGTGGCAGGTATTGGGCTGACATGATATGGCGAAGATGTGTTGTATTTGAGCATGTCCGATTGTGTTGGAGCTGTCATCACCTGCTCTGCCTGAGCTTGTAGCTGTCCTGAGGCCGGTGTGCCAGGTCACCGTCACACAGCTTTCTAATTTGTGGGAGTTGGGAGATGTTTTTGGTGTAGGCTACTATAGTGTAGGAAGGTGCATCACATTGTGCAGCGTAGGGATTCATGACTATTCATTTGGTTTTATTATAAACAGTAGGCTGTGGTTGGGAAGGGAGCCAAAGGAACAGATGTTGCTCAGCACCCCCTCCTTCCAAACCAGAGACTGGAGAGACGTGTCACCAACAATTATGGTTAGAAATTTAGAAACTGAAAATCAGATGCACATATGGTTCATCTTCGGGTCTGATCCCAAATAGTGCCTGTCAGATGTGCCGTCACACATTGATTGGCCTATCATTTACAGATAAATTGTTGAATTTGTTGCTTTCACTATCAATTTTTCTGTTTTACAGTTTAAACTACAAGATTTACTCCCTGTTTTCTGCAGCTGATTATTTCTAGATGAGCATCTCATAAAATATGTTGACTTTAATCTCAGCTGGTGAGGTACTGTATTACTCTCAGTATAATAATGACACATTGTTTAAGTGGAAAAATACATTCTCAATCTCAACATTGCTTTTTAATTTTAAATTACTCATGGCTGTGATTATTATTGGCAATTATTTTGGACTACTGGTGGATTGAGGAATCAGGTTCTACTGAAAAAGAATAGCAGCCTATTCATTTAAAAAATAAAAAGAAAAGAACAAATGAACACCAAGTAGTTCATTCCTGGAGCTGGGAACTTTGTTCAAAATGTAAAAAAAAATGAACATTGTACGTGAACTAGTTCATTTTCATCTGTATGTTCTTTATAAGTGTGAGCTTGCACAGCGGGGTAGTTTGTTGCAACATTGAAGTATTATGAATTAAGGATTCTACCACTACCAAGGTGTTGGCACCTTTTCCTGTTTTCGCCTATCGTTTACGTAAAGAAAGCAGTCTGGGTATTGTTCACTGGTGCAGAATCTCTGTAATGTGGAATAGGGGAACCCTTTTTAAGATATCTTAAAACATTAGCTATCAGGAAGCAGCAGCATGATAAAGCTGGCAGGGCTGATGGTTGATCTACATTGATTGCAAAGGCTCATCACAGCAGTGTGGAGAATGCATTAATTCCTCCCAGAGATCACCGGCTGTCATAAATAAAGACAATTAGCAGTGCTTTGAACATGATCCTATACCAGCTCCCATTCTACCCTCATCAAATTCCCATGCATATAATCATTAATTTATGAAACAGGCCTGGCAACGGCCTCCCTTTCTTTTTGTTCGCTAGCCAACACTGTTCACTTTCACAAACACACTGCAGAGACTAGACATGAATGGTGTTGCAGGAAAATATCACAGAACATTTTCTAGGACAGCTGAAATGCTCTCTACCATCAGGAGGAAGCAGGTGATGGGATATGCAGTGAGCTAATGAAAATGTATTTAGTTTGTTTTGTGTGCCAGCGTGTGTTGTGAGGCACTCTGCACAGGCAGTGTTTGATGTCTGATGCTTTAGGTTTTTACAGGTGACTGCAGGGGCATACAATATTTAAAGGTCCCACATTGGCATTTTTATTATTATAAAGTAGGTCCTGTATTGATATTGTAAAGGGATCAAAGCACTCAGACCACAGAAAATTGAATACAGCCCACATATGGACACTGAGCCTTTAATTGAGCTGTCAGGACTTCTGTAACTTTGTGATGTCACAACAAAGCAGTCACCACACACAGCCATGATGCCCCAAGGCTGGCCACCCACTGTTTACCTACAGCACAGCCTCACTGTCAGAATTTTTTCCGTAAAATAACAGTAAAAGTACTGGCAGCTCATTACACAGGACTTTGACCGTTACTTAAAAAACGGAATTTTGCCGTTAATTAACCGGTCTTAAAAAACAGAATTTTACTGTCAATTAACAATAAATTACAGGAAAAATAACAGGACATTTTCAGTTATTTAATGGTATATCTCTTGTGAAATAGCAAGATATTTGTGGTCATTTAATGGTGTTTTTATAGTGGAATAACAGATCTTTTTTTGTTATTAAATGGTGTATCTATAGTGAAATAAAACATTTTCTGTATTCTAATTTCTGTAATTTAAAGGCCATTTACTGTGTCCCCATCGGATGCTCGGTAGAACAGGAAACATCACGGTACAGCACAGGACCCAACTGGAGGAGAAGAGAAGAAAATAATTTTTACTATAATCAAGCAGCACTACTACTTTGTGTTGACTTGTGAGGGGCAGAGAGAGATAGTAATAAAGAAGAGTGTGTAATGACCTTTACATCTTCCAAGGACCCTTCTTTTCAGCCATAGGTCCCCGTTCTGGATTGATACCAGGACGACCAGTGAGTAGGCTATAACGAGACAAAAAGCTGCAGACACTGATAACTGATCACTGCCTGAAGAGTTTGAAAGCAGATCTGCGCTGGTTTACAGTAGCCTATCCTCCCATATATTAGCCGGTCGCTACCGGAGCTTAATTAAAAAAATAAAATAAAAAAAGCGCTCCTCGCGGTGGAGCGGAGTTTCCTCTAGCCTACTTGATCAGCTGACATGTGGTCAAGACGTAGACAGACCTCACAGTCACAGGTGCATTTCATTTTTATAGGACTTCAACCTCAAAGCTGTCTGTCCTCAGACTGTCCTGACCTGTCCCTGAACATCACACAGGGACAACATGGAGCTGCCTGTGTGATTGGTTACTTAGTTTTACTGTTTACATGTACATGCAGGTACAGTTAAATACAGTTTATCGTCATAGTGGCAGGAAAGATCATTTCATCTGTATATATCAAATAGGTATTGTGTTGGTCAAGAGCAAGTTACAAAAAAGAAAAGAAAAAAGTTGTGCAATAAAATGGTTAACAGTGATGTGCGCTAGATGAAATGCACTCTCCTGAGAAAAGATGGCCCATCCAATTTTGTACTGGCCCACCCAAAATTTTAATTCTGCCTACGCCACTGGTGCAACCATGACTGATTGTAGCCACGTGCGTCTGAAGCCTCCATCCACCAATGGTAACGCTTGTAATCAAATCATTAGAAGTTTGTCTACAGCTCAGAATTTGAATGAAGTCTCTAGCAGAAAGTATGGTGAAGCTTTAGTGGCTGAAAGAAGTAAGAAGATTTGAAGAGTTTGAAGACTGTTCCAATGCATTCTCTATGGGGGGAAAAAAATCAGAAAAAGTTAAATATTTGAAAAAGTATAAACAGTATGAAAAATTTGAATACATCCGATAAAGTCCAGAAAAAGCTGCACGTTTTGATATATGAATTGTTGAAATAGCACAAAGTATGAAGGACTAGAAGAAGACCGTAAAAAGAAGAATGGCCGAACAGAAGAAGATTCACACTAATGACTTGTAGCTTGTTACAGGGACAGTGGAGGCTCTCTGCCTTCCACACCGCTGCTGAAAACCAAACCTGCGCTCAGAGCCTCCCCTGTCACTGCTTGTCTCGGTGAAAAAAAAAGGAGCTCGGTGGAAGTCCGCGACAGTAAACGTGTTTATGACAGATAAGACTACACAAATATACCCATCCTAACATGTATATGATAATATATATAATATATATAATATTATTTTTGAAAAAATATAGCTTTTAATAAATATTCTACATTATTCAAGCTTTAATTTTAGTAAAAAGACCAGTAGATTGTAGAATAGAGAGAGTCCAATGTACAGAAAGTAGTTAGGAGCACGTTTGAGGTGATCGATAAATCTGACGGCAGTAACTTCAGACGAGATTAAAAATTATCAGCAGGTAACGGCAGTCTCCACTTGGTAGGAAGCGCAGTGACGTAAATCGAACGGGTCCTAGAGCTGCGGTCCTAGACCTGCGGTCGGTCCTAGAGCTACGGTTACTCCGGTACTGCAGCTTCACCCTACTCGTTGATCCGGTGAATGATGAACTTTCACGGTTGATCAGAATTTTCCTCTGGATGTAAACATGCTGCAGACTTCCACTTGTAAGCAAATCAGGCAGTGCCCTAATGAATTTTGTCTATTTTTTTTTTATTTTTTATGTATTATTATTAGTTTAACAGCTCTGGGCCGTTCAACTAACTTATTTGTGCAATTTTTTTGCACTAATATTGTCCATTTGGAATAACATTCTGTTTTTGAATAAAGTTAGGGAGAAAGAAAGAAATTATACCAGTGACATGCTGGATCAAACTGAGAAACAACTCCTCCTCTCGTTCTTCTCTTCCCTACAATGTAAATCAAATTTGTGCCTTTTTTTAATCCGATTAATCGATTAATCGAAGAAATAATCAACGGATTAATCAATTATCAAAATAATCGTTAGTTGCAGCCCTACTTAAATCCACAATATATCTTATTAATATAGGCTAATTGCTATCAGCACTTCAGTAAGTGGTAACACCCTTCTATTAACACTAAATTAATCTACACTTATTTCTTTACCTGATGTTGATTTTGAAGTTTGAATCTTAACTTCATTTTTGTTAGTTTTAGTTTAGATTTTTGTTGTGTTTGTCAAATTTTCATGT
The DNA here is from genome assembly GCF_905171665.1 of Trachurus trachurus. NCBI lineage: Eukaryota > Metazoa > Chordata > Actinopteri > Carangiformes > Carangidae > Trachurus > Trachurus trachurus. The sequence continues at coordinate 21,193,791 of NC_139893.1, read as the reverse complement.
CCCACTATCTCGAGGCTACAGTTGTTAGTATTTCTCAGGCTACTTTTTTTGTTACTAGATTTGCTATGTGCAGTTACCATGGTTACAGGTGTCCTTCTGCTCTATTGTGTGACGTTAGTGGAAAAGTTGCAGGTTACTTGTTGACACAGTAATACAACAGACTTGCTCTCTCTCTTTCTCTGTCGTTTTTCCTCACCTAGCATTACCACAGCTCCTCCATTGCAGAGCAGGCAACATTCAGAATCTAGATTCACTCACTCACTGAAATACTGTTCACAGCCTGTGTTTAACTCAGGAGAAGATAGACTGTTGGATAATGTAGTGATGTTTCTCTTAGCAAACATCAATAAAGGGGGACATACGTGGTCGACTGCTGAATTCTTTGAACGTATTCATTCCCCATGAAAGCAATGTTACAGTACATCCACATCCATAGTACATGACCATGTAACATAAGCTTAACCTATATGGATTTTGACTCTGTTTTGCATTTTGAATGTGTGTATGCAATTCACTTTTACTGGTCAAGATCTGCTGCATGTGATTTCACAGATGTATGTGGGCAGCTGTACAGTAGATGTTGCATAACAAACAACCATTATTTGTCCATCCATTGTTTTCATATTCTTTGATTTAAAATATGAACTAACAATTTGTAATTGTTCTTTTCATTTTAGTTTTACTTCTGTTTTTCTTGTTAAACCTCTGTCCTCTCTGGAGTTCTATGGAGCAATACCTGCACATCAACATTATTTTATTTATTCATACATTTCGGACATGTTAGTTAAATCAGACTTCAGAACAGACAATTATGCCTCAGCTTGATTTAATACTCACAGATATCTTACAATGTGTTATTAGAAAAACATCCAGTAGTGCGCATGTACTGGCAGTGACCTAGAACAGTGTTATTTCAACATCTATCATTGTTTGGAAACAGTGGTTATTGTTGTCAACCCATGTCATCAAGACACAGACACAGTGTCGCAGTTTCATGTCTCTGACCTTAATCAGTCTTCATTGTAAATCATTCTGTAGCAATCTAGTGTCATCTTGACATAATTCTGCATACATGCATGCATTGTGCCCAAGAGAGGAGTTAACCACACCCACAACCAGCCCACTAACAATCACAAACCCTGATGGTGTGAGAGGCTTGAAACTTTGAAGGAGCAGAAAGTGTGCATGAGTGCGTGACCCCATTTCAACTCCTGAGGCAAGAAACAGTTGCTGACAGTTTACCTTGGAGGTCTGTTGAGGTTGAAGTTGAGGACAGAGAAGATCCAGATATGTCAGTATCACTATATTACAATACTTTCTCCTCACTATCCCCTGTTGGGAGAGGAAAAATGAAGAGCTGTGTGCCCTGTGGTGAACCTTGAGAAAGACTAAAGTTCTTACTTTAGCCAATGTTTCAGTCAGGGCATGGAGCTGCTGCAGAACCAGTGATGGATTGAAAATCACATGGACCAAAAGTCACCTACTTTACCAACATCAGTGTGGTTTTTACAGCATATTCTGTTGCACTCACTTGGACACATCATCAGTGTTGTTTCTTGGAGTTATTGGGTGTTTTGGGTCTTGCAACAGACAACCTCGTCTAGGCAAGCCGATTGAGCCTGATCAGACCTCGGCCTGTGTCCAAGTGGTGATCTTCTGTCCCCACTACTTCCCCCTCCTCAGCAAGAACCATCTGGATGCTTTTTCTGCTGCCTCTGTGCACGTTGTTACTGATGACTCTCCTCCTGCTGTGGCCAGTTATACCCAAGGCTCTGTAGGCCTTGGTCAGGAGCTGACCAGCAAATCACAGTGCCTATATTTCCACTGGCATGCACCTTGTGTTCCACCACCCCTCTTTCGACCACCCTTGCCTCCACCGGCTCTCGGTATTTCGCCCACTATCTCTCATGCACCTCCTCCACCCTCTCCTCGTAGGTCACTATGGCTCCAGCAAGATCAGTTGCCTTGTCAGCTCGGAGATGAAAATCATGTTCGGTCTCAGTGTGGTCTGGACAATGTGTGGCAGTATTTTTATTTGACATTGACTTTTACCAGGTCAACTGTCATTGTCCAGTTTTGGGCTGTGGGGAGAAGACCAACATAGCAGCTACTCTGTCTCGTCTTAGGCCTCTCACCCTCCTTGACAAAGTCAGTGGCTTTGGCTGTGGCACGGATGTTCCTCCTGTCTTTAATCCCCTGGCTGATTGCCTCAGTGATACCTGCCATTCGCCAGAGCCTTCAATCAAGTCTCTGTAACTGCTTAAAGATATAGTCCACCAAAAAATGAAATTCAGTCATTAGTGACTCACCTTCATGCTGATGAATACTCCGAAATAGTTTTTTATTCTTCAAAGTGCATCTGTAAACCCGGGAGGGCGGTTCGTAGTCCAACGAAAACTTAGAGTAATATGGCCTGACACAAACGTCCATAAAACTACACAAAAACCTTGTAATGTTCTTCCACACTCTTCGTCCGTTGCAATCCAAGTGTCCTGAAGGGATATAGTCCAGAGTTTACTCAAAATTACGTCATTTAGGACATTTTTACAGACTAAACAGTCCTGTATTGAATTTGCCTGGGGCGCACTCTCACGTTCACGCCATGCATGTGGACATGACCGGACTTGCCGAAATGACTTAGTTTCGGGTAAACTCTGGACTATATCCCTTCAGGACACTTGGATTGGCGCGGACGAGCAGTAAGGAGGAATATTAGAGGGTTTTTGTGTAGTTTTATGGACGTTTTTGTGTCGGGCACGATGCACACGTGAACGAGAGAGCGCGCCCCAGGCAAATTCAATACAGGACTGTTTAGGCTGTAAAAATCCATGCTGGTTTACCCAGGCCTTGAATATTCGAGGTAGCCCAGTGTAGTCCACTGCTCTTAACCAGCCCTCCAGGTTGGTGCTAGCAGCCTTGATGGCAAAAATACCGTCAAGGACAAGCACATAAGCATTGTTAAATTAAGGAAAAAACTCTCTATAACATAAATGGTTGTTTCATTTCAGAAGGAGATATATTTCATCAGAAACTGTCTGCTGTGCAGAAGTTTTGAAGAGACATTACTACTTGATAAAGATGCGTCTATAGTAAACCACATCCATTTGAATGGCATACTTTTCATTTGCTTGAAACTAAAAACAAACAATTCTTTGATGTGTATTATACATGAACATCAAACACAGACTCAGCTCCATTTCCTCTCTGACACAGAAGGGTTCTCTTTCTTTTCATAAAATGGGAAGTGTTATGTCACATCTTGGCACATACATCTGTTTGGAAGTAGAGTACAAAGGCACTGTCTTTAAAATGAAGCATTGTTTGATCATAATGAGATGTTTGTGTCGAGCCATGACAGTTGCAGTGGTTTGGTTTTTATCTTTTGTTTTATTATTTCAGATATGATATTTCAGATGTTGATTGAGAACATATGCTCCTTTTTATGCTCCACAGGGAGCTGGGAGCTGTTCACTTCGACTTCTTTTTCACCCCCACTGTTCAGTCAATGTCTGTTCAATATCATCAATATGTTCAGGTTCTTCACTCCATTAAAAAAAAAAAAAAACATGTAAATGGCCAACACACAGTCAAGTCCACTGTCATTCACTATCATTGGGGGTGTTAGTTGCTTAGGAGATTCAGATGTCCTCTTGCTGCTGGTAAGCACCACTTGGCCTCACTTAATAATGTGTAAAACAGATCTTCTACAGTGTCTCTCCACAGTCTATTTATTATATTTTTAAGGGAATTTAAAATGTATGACAAAATTCAGGTCAACATTCCAACACTGAGACTGTTCTTAGTAGAGAAACAGACCACAACTACTTTTCTGCATTTAATACTATGAGTATACCAAGATGCACTGGACCTTTACTGTCATGGTAACAAAAATGAACAGGTAGTGCACATGGAAACGTCACAGTTTGCTTGGGTTTATGCAGAAAAAAATGTTGTCACATTTGTGTGCATTTTTTTCTTTTACATCCATTCATCCACCCAATCCCATATGTGGATTTTGTCGCTCTGCAGACTCACCTGATTCCTTCCTTTTGCAGTTGCTAAACAATAACGCATAACTGGGGCTCACCTTGTAGAGCGCATACCATGTGGGCTTGGTCCTAATAGCAGCAGCCATGGGTCGGAGTCTGACCTCCATCCCGTTGCTGCAAGTCGCCCTCTCTACCTCCCTACAGTACTTCCCTGACTGTCCTATCTCTCTCTGCTGTCCTGTTCCAAAGTGGCAAAATGTGTGACAAAAATAACCTTATAATAGGGCAAGGCCAACAAAGCTGGTTCACCTCTGATTTTTAAATAAGAGGTTTGTTTTGATGGTGACCGCCTCTGATTAATCTACAGGTTGCCCACAGGTCTATAAAAGGGCTGTCTTCTTGTTGTACCTATTGTTAAAAGAGTCAAAGTGACAAGATTGTCCCATTGTGGTATTTATCTATTCCAGAGTTGAGCTAGATGACAGCAATTGTCTCCTAATAGGCCAAAATTTGAGAATAATTCAGAGTCCAAATTGCACAGAGGAGGGAGCCAAAGTCAAAAACCGAAAATAAGTGACTGTTACTTCTCCCTTAATACTATACTGGCTGCTAGTTTGTTCTAAGATTGATTTTATGGCGCAGCTTAAAGTGCAAAATATGCACTGCATCTGCACTAAATACAATGTTAGTTTTTATTTTGTTTTATATATTCTTTTATATACTGCTTCTGATTTGTACCATGTTGTTGTTTCTCTCTTGCTGCTTTATGCTGTTTTGTAGCCCAGCTTTTGTTCATGGGTAAGGTAGAAATACACTTCACTTGTAGTAGTTCCCTTGTAACAGAGGTAAACAAAGAATTGAATTGTCCACAGCTTTCTCACAGTGTGGAGGCTTGTGTCACAGTCTCAGGTTAATAATATAAAGGGAGCTGCTGGAACCAGTCACTCGCTTGAGGCCAAGAAAACAAGGACAGTCTTTTCAAATCTCGAAAACCAACACTGACATGAGTGCATGCTTTTCACACTTTGCTGACTCTGTGCACCGTTGCCATTCTTGCTCTCGACCTGAAGGGGCATACATCTTAACACTAGTTTATTCATTTTCAGAAATGTCTCCAATAACCAGAAACAACAGTCAAAGGTTTGCATGACCCCAATATCTTTTACAAAACTAAGGTGATGAAAGTGAGGGGGGAGAACTGAATAAATTGACATGGAAGTCAAACCCTGGGATGATGAGGTTTCATTCTGAAGATTTTGTAGCATGGCATGGTCAAACGCTGTAAAGCAGAAACAGCCTCCTGGTTAAGACTTGAGTTGGCATGGAAACTGTACAGCAAACAAAACAATAGAACATACATGCATTAATAAGATTGAAATGTGTGTGCATGCCTGGCACAATATTTTTTTCTTTTACATAATATTGCATCAGTTTGTCTTTTTTCAACATTTCATTAGTTTTGTGGTGAAACAGCAGCACATCCATTGAGTACAGAGGATACAACTCCCTCAGTATGCAACAATAAACACAAGCACTTACAAAGGGATCACTTCTTCCATCACACATCAACATGTGCATATCTGTATCCTAACCTTTGTTTGAGCTATAGATAGCTATAGCTATGGCAGTAAATAGAAATTCATTTAATGGCCCTTGTTATCCACTGGGTGTCTTTGCCTGCACGGTTTCCCTGTGGAATGACCTTAAAATATTCATATGGAAATTAAATGTTGTCAATAGCTGAATTAATGTGTTTCAGATTGGCCTAATGGTTTGACATCTCCATCTCTCCATTGCTAAATTATTTTCCACAAAAGCAAATACTGTGATGTTGTTAAATTTGAGTTGATTCAAATAAATGCTTCTTTAAGTAAAACGTGTTTTAATTCTAATGTTCTCATGTTTTTCATCAGTGTTGACAGCACGTCTAACTTGCAACTATTAAACATAGCCGAGGTCCTTAAAGATAACCGGCTGAGTTGATGTAAAAAATACTCTATAAACGTGTGAGCAAATTACATCAGTATTATTATTCCAGGAGAGACAGGGCATAAACGTGAATCTTTACTGCAATCCTACTGGCCCCCAAATTAAATGAGAGAAGAAGCTGGAGCAATATCCCTGCTTCTGTCCGGAGCCACACTACTTCAACAACTGCACAATAAATGGTGATGTCCAGATAATAATCACACCAGTCTTTAAGCAAGCTGACCACTGTGTACTGCATGTGTTGCTTGGCAACCATTCTGCTATATGTTGCAGAATGAACTTTATTGCTTTGGTGCGTGTTCATGTGCAAAAAAAAAAATATATAGAGCAAAAAGTCATTATTGGTTTAACAAAATTTAATGTCAGTTAAATTCATAAGCACAATGACTAGTTCATCATCTCTGTATTTCAATATAAGTATAAACACGCTGACATTGAAACCAAAAAAAAGAAATGATCATACAAGGATCAAGCCACCAAATGCCACAAATGTTACTTTTGTTGTCCCCTTATTTAGAGCTTATCTACAGTATAACCTCTGGCTTCAGCAGAGGGTGCACTGTGAAAGTCAAGTTCTTGACATCACTGAAACTGAGCCGAATATATTTTCTGCAACGGCAACACATGGTAGTCACCGGTTCATTTGCATATTTATTTGAAGACAGATGCTACTTGGTCTTCCTGCTGCATGAACAGAGCCGAGAGTTGGTGTGCATTCATGCCAGTCCAGCTGGAATAGTGTTTACTATACTGTATCCTTACAAACACAACACAGATTTCTTTATTTGAGGGAATTAGTTGCTAGCCCAGCTTGTTTTTGTGTTGAATTTTCTGAACAGCTTCAATTCGTCAGACTTCATGGGTTTTCCTTTCTAACGAAAATATACTGAGGTGTTGAGTTTCAGTAAATAACATACCATACACTGGTCCTCCTGTGAGTCTGTAACCTAAATTGAACTGCTGTGCTGCTGATGCTCTCAGTGAGAGCAGACCTAACACCGATGCAAACACTATAATCAAGTTCAAAATGACAGGATTCTGTCTTATGTTCATTTCAAGGCAGTATTTTTTCCCCCTGCATATCAGGAACAACTGCTGATCTGGGACACAGCTACATTTGGATGGTCATTTTCATTACAAGTAGATCCAACATTTATTTATTGGAGTAAGAGCAGAGCAGCTATTTATGTACCATTTTCCACTGGTGCAGGGATCATTGTATTGCAGCATTAAAAAAAACACCTCTATTATGGGCAGTCTTAAACTGAAACAGCCCCTTATGTATAATTGTGCTGGGAAATGTCTTTTAAAGGTGCCATATTGCACCCTTTGCTGTGCTTTTATTTCAAGTGTTAATATTGATGCGATTTACTTTTGGTTTTAACAACCAACAACAATCTCAGTGTAGTTTGTAGGGGGAGCTCTTACAGCAGTGGGGCCTGTGAGCCAATCAGAAGGGAGAATCCCAGACTAACCTCTGATTGGCTGATTCTGTGACCAAATAGAAATATAGCCGATTTCAAACTAAATTCTGAAGGTTTGGATGGTGAGTCCAGGTAGGCTGGACCTATAAAAGTAATAACAGAAAAATGGCTCTCATGAATGAGACACTATTGTGATAATAACCACATGCTTTGTATTTGAAATATGAATCTAAAAATACTCAGTAACTAAACTGTTTAAGAGTTAAGTAAAAGTAAAAAGGTTTCATAAAAAGAACTTTGTACCTGCTGCAGCTTTTTACCTGTTTTGTACCTTCTGTTAACCTGCTGTTAATTACAGTATTTCGTAATGTGCTCACTTTCACCTCAAACACAGATTTTGCCACTTACATTTACAGTACAACGTGAATTCTGTCCTACAGCACTGATGTAAAGAAAATGCATGTTTCACTAAATGCACTTTTGTCTACCCCCCCCCCTCCTCCCATTTCCTGCTTTCTTTGAATTTCTCCAGAACTTATTACATTAGCGTCTTACTGTGCCATATCATGCTGTGGATGAAGTGGAAGATGGTGGTGGACTCCCTGCGTGGACGGAGAAGGAGGCTGCCCTGTTTCTGGTTCCTCCTGCTGTTTGCCGCTGGAGGTCTGGTTCTTTTCATCCACCAGCAGGAAATGTCAGAGATGGTTCAGCAACAAGGCCCAGGTCAGTCTCTGCTCATGCTAATGGCACAGAATAAGATTGTGATCTGATCATTTTGGTTCCAGTATTACGGTACTCAGGCAAGATGAAAAGTCCCTTAGAAGCACAGGAGCAATACTACAAATTCTGCCCTTTTTCTTACATTTTCCATTCGTACTAATGTGGTCATTTAAACCACAATTGAAATAAACAGCTGTATCACTGATGTGGTAAATAGAAAATAGTCTTAATATTAGTTTTTACCTTTTGTTACACAGCACAGTAGAAATGTGTTTGGTCACACTGCTGTGTGAAATAAAATCACACTTTTTTAACTAATAAATGTCTGCAACTCTCAACAAACATGCAACCAGAAAAGATTTGAGGGATTTCAAAGGATTTGGATTCCATAAGCGGATTCAAAATTGGTTTCACATACGATAAAATGCTGAACCATAACCCTGCTCTTAGCTGTGGCTGCTCAGTTGCAAGTCTCTATCATAGCAGCTAAACAGATTGATCAATAGATACATACTACATACATACACATATGCAAGGAGAGCTAGTTAATCCAGTTCTCCACACTTGGTTCAGAGTCACTGCTGCAGAGACTGATTGAGACAGAATTAGGGCTTTGACATCGAACTTCTATATTCGAATATAATTTGAATATTAAAAAAAAAACATATTCGAACGAATATTAGGGCAGCTCTAAATATTCAAACCTGTAATAAGCATTAATTTTGGTAAATGTTTTTGTAAATATTTGAATACATTTGAATATTAATAAACAAACGAAGTTCGAATATGATTTTTTGGGCAAATGTCAAAGCCCTAGACAGAATGTAGCTGTGATATAACTACAGTCATGGGACGATACACCTTTGGCTGCTGCTCTTGCTGACTCTGGCTGTAGCCCTGGTGCTGCTTCGGTTGTTTTGATCAGGATTGCGGCACACGCCACATGCAGGGAGATGGCATGGTTGTGCTGAATGAGTGTTGTTTTGGAGCCACTGTATAGCTGAACTCCTGTGGTGCATTAGTAACACATCTGTCATATCTGATAGAACCACTGTCGCCTCACATCCCATGTGGCTTAACAGTGCTTTCTTGGCTAATATTAATAATGAATACTAGCCACAGTAGAGCTACTGCAGCCATATGCATAACAGCAAAGATTTAACCACAAATGGCACCATGGCCATATCCATAGTAACCGTATTCACAGCAGCTAGATCTTCAAGACCACAGCCAAGCAGAGCAGCTGCAGCTGTTTCTTATAGCCAGTGGCTTTATATTATTGGATTATTGGAGCCTTTTGAAAAATTTAATAAGCATTAAATACATAATAGTGTCACATCATCTCTTCCATAGAATCTGCAAAGTTTTTTCCCCTAAACTCCCGGTATATTATATAAAAAGAAATAAAATGAAATAAACATGGGTGTCCTACATTTTTGTATTGACTTATTATATTGATATAAATATATTCACACTATGTGTAAAAACAGTTTTTTTCTGTTGTAGCTATCTGCTTGAATTTGAAACGTTATTTCAAGGAACTTCCATTTCTTATATTATATTATATTATATTATATTATATTATATTATAATCTGCATTGGCACTGCACTGGGGCCAAATGACTGTTACTGTTACGTCAGGTGTGATAAACAGCAGAGCTTTGGGTGTGTACTGATACTCCCCCACTGACACACAAACCACAGAAACCTTTTCATAGTTGCAGTATTAGCTCAGCTACGACAAATCTCCACAGTGGCTGTCTCATAGTTGTGTCTCTACAGTGGCTGTCATAGCTCTGTCAGATGCCTTGTCTTGCCAGTGAGGAACAGTAAAGTGCAACAGTCCCCTTATTTACTTCATGACTGGTTAGCTCTGCATCCTCTGTGCATACTGTAGTGGTTGACTGGTCGTCACTCAGGCTTCACTGTGTCCATGGTCAATGTCACACAATGTCACGATGAGGCCACACCCCTTACATCAATTACTTTCACAACTTTCAAGCCTTCTAGTAGAATTGTGTGCGGTGACATTAATCCTATATGCAAGCTTACCAAGCTTACCACACTTGGTAAGCTTGTGCATTGATGGCAGTGGACAGCAGTGCTCATCTAAGTACACTAAGGCGCATGTGTGTGTATGTGTACATTTAGATATTATTTGGTGCATGTTAAATCCAGGTTTTACCAGAGTACAATTGTTCCCGAAATACTGCCCCTTTTATTCCAGCTGACCCTGTGGTCAGAGTTTCCACGGTGATGAACAGACCGTACATTCAATTTCTAAATGAGTCAAACCTTTGTCCTCCTACTGTGTCCCAATGTGCTTCTGCATGGCTCTCAGCATTAAGGAGATTGGGGTTTAAGCAGCCGTGATGGACGAGTGTCCCGAGCATGTAAAACTAAGCAGCTTCAAGTCTCAAAACAAGAGATCAGCTGCTTGCTTATGTGCCTCTTTGGCTTGTTCTACATTTCCACCTGCATGAGAGGGACATTAGCTGCATGTTGTTGAACCAGTCGTCGCTGACTTTTGTAGAGCCACCAGGAAATGACTGATGCTATTTCACTCCATTTTGATTCCAGAAACAACACTTTTTAATGTTGCCTGTTTGGATTAAACTCTTTAACAACCATATTGGAGTTAACAGAACATTTTGTGACATTTTTACCTGTGATAAATCAGTGAGGGGAAGAAACGAGTGGATGGGCTTGTGATGATCAAAGAACAAGCATATGAACTGGTCCAGCTGGCTCTCTGGAGATAAAACCTTCATCAGCACAGTCAGAGAAGCTGCAATCCGCTGAGTATCGCCACTACAGTGTGTCAACAGCACTGTGAATCATTACGAATATCAGAGCAGTGTCACCCTCCACAGCAATAAGAGCCACTTAGCCAGAGTGGATTCCCTCCAACCCTCTAATATTCCCCTGATTGTCAGATGCTTTCAGGCGCAGTGTCAGGTGAAAAAAAGGCCATTCACAGTGATGAAGCCACGTTTGACACACTGTAGGGCATCAGCAAGACGAGACACACACATTATGTACAAACGTCTACCGTCACAACCACTGTCTTGAAATTCATGGCAAATATCGGACCATGACCTGCAAGAGGTTGTAAGTAGTAAGGTCATGCATTTGAGAATAACATTAACTTTATCCTGTCATGTTTCTTGCCCTGTCTCACATCTTTGTAGCTTTGGTATCTAATCTGCATTATATTCATTCTGCTGATGTGGAATCAGGAGCGGAGTGATTTCCCAGTCTGTAGCTTGTGAGGTAATTGGTTATTGCTGTAGTGTCGGATATTTACAGTTACTGTTGTTTGTCATAAACTGCCAATCTGGTATGGGCATGTGCCATTTTATCTAATTTTATCTCAAATTTATAGAAAGCTTTTTCTTTTTTTTCAAGAACTGATAAGCAGCAGTTATCAGATATGTATTACTATTACAAACACTTTACTGTATATGGACAACTTAGGGCTGTTATTCCTCCTACAGTATCACATTCATGAATGTTTGGTAACGTTTTAATCAAAGTTACACAGTATAACTATATTATACAATGTCATATAAGGACTCTCATAGTTGAATTGACGTTACAACAGTAGTCACGGCTGTTTAAAAGGCTGCCGTAAAGCTGTACGTAAATCATCTTGTTTCCATCTGACTCCAGTCCCGCTCAGTGTGTTGTGGTTCCGCTTACCTGATTCGCTGATATGAGTGTTTCTGTGTGCTTGTGCTCATGTGTGACTGTGCTAGTTTTCCGACCCTAGTCTTAGCTACAGTAACTCAACCAATAGGTGTTTATACATTTATGTAAAAAAAATACAACAACAACAAAACCACACCAGGACATCACAAACACATGTAAATTTCACTTAATTCTCCAATATGCACTTTGAAATTGTAATAATATAAATATTATTATTCATATTCATTTCTGTGAGTCCCTAATGGGGCCTTTTTACGTAAATATGTATTTAATAAACAATAAAACACAGTGAAGGCAGCATATATGGACCATTTTAAAGCAATTGTGATAGACAATATAGTAAAAAAAAAAAAAAAAAAAAAAGGACAATGGATGGTTTTCAGAAAAATGGGGTTTGTGTGGGCTCTTTCTTTGAAAATCCAAGTTAGTGCATAATGTAAATAGTTCTTCATCTTTTGAGACCCTTCACATTTTCCACTCCCACATGCTCACTTTATTATGTGAGGCAAAACTTCTTTGTCCTGTTCAGCAGTTATAAGATGTCTGAGTGAAAGACTAGAGCAAGCAGCAAAAAAAGCTTTGATGACATTTTCTCCACTTAAAGTTATCCCTTTATGGGAACTATTGTTGTTTCTTTAGTGCAGGATATTTAATATTTGTGTGTTTAACCAAAGTTTATACACTTGCATCAGAAAGTGTCTCTCACAACAAAAGAGCTGTAGAGGACATCAAAGCCTTGATTAAAAGACACAGTTGGTATTGTATAAGCTATACAATGCACAATCACAGACTCACTCGAGCTTCACCTCCCAGACAGTGTTTCACTCCAAGCCAATTCAAACTGTTCTAATCTCAATACGTTTTTTTATGTAACCAACTACGCAACAACTTTTACCGCATGCACATCAAACTATCCGAATCATGCAGCTTGCTGGGAGCTTGGCACAGAAACCACCTGATCGGTTGAACTGAGGACACAATATAGATGCCGACACATTTATCTTAACTGTCACTGGAATTTGCACAAACTCAACTGTATCAGGAGGATCTTTCATCAGGTGCTAACGAACACTGATCTACCATTGTGGTGAAATAATTATAATAAATATTTCTGTGAGTTTCATCGCCTTGCAAACGTATTATTATTCATGTATTGTTTATGAGTCAGACAATTTTATTTCTACAAGCTGGTCTTAATGCGGAAGAATGCAAGCTGAGATGTTATTTAATCAGCTGAGATACTTGATACTAACAGTATGCATTTTCATCTTTAAGTACTTAAGGAATTACATGATAAATAAACCAGACACCTTCATAGAATCACAAATAAAACTGATCTTTAGTCTTAGATATTTACTTTTTTTCAGTCCTCAATTTCCCTTGAAGTGAATCGTATTACACACTGTCCAATTCTTTTATTTTCTTCAGGCCTTTCATATCTACAGCTGTCAAAGTGAAATGAAATGTCACAATCCTCTCTTCTTTTTGCTGTTTTACTGAGCCAGAGTGTGTTGATTTCCGGTTTGGAATGATTTTTCCACATGTAAGAAATATTTTTAATATTTGCTTACTCTTGCAGAAACAAACTATTGCACAACTGAAATTTTGACCTAATAGATGAAAGCAAGATGAAACTGCAAGGGATCGCCAGAGTTATAATAACTCATCCTGCGGGGATACTGATGTTGTTGCCTTATTTAATGAAAATCCATCCAAGATTAGAAATATTCCACTCCCAATCAAAATTGTGTTGCAGAAAAAGTCTTGATAAGTTATTAGGATTCAAAGGATCATTAGGGTTCATATTGCCAGGATCAGATACATTTATTGCTTAGATATCTCAGTCCAGTGGACCAGCCAATGAAGCATTTTCATATTTCAGCCATAAGAAAAATAAAATCATAGATGGAATCAAAAGATCTCAACACTTATAAAAATACAAGATCTTAAAGGTCCAGTGTGTAAAATGGGGGGAAAACCATGACATTTAGCATTCAGATTCTAGTTTGCAGCGCTCGCTCGCACTCGCCCCTCCCGTTGGCAAAGTCACGGTGGCCTTCTAAGGACAAAAAACTTGTTTACCATGACTGGGAAGACTGGAAGTATTTCAGGAGCATGGAGCGATGAGGTGAAGATCTAAACCATTTAGATATTATTATATTACCACCTTCTTTCCTAATGTTGTCTCCTTCGTTGGTTTATTTATGAACGCGAAACTTGCGAAACATGCTCTCTGTACAGGAGCTCGAACAGAAAATCCAGCCAGCCAAACATGGCGGCAAGATGGCGACACTCACTAAAGCAAGACCAATGCTATACGTAGATATAAAAGAATAATTATAGGCTACGAAAACCAAGCAAATTTTATTTTATAGAGATTATACAAATCTATTAATGGGTACTATATTCAGATTTTGCCAATAAACCTGGCCAATTATTACACACTGGGCCTTTAATAAGCTCTCAGTCTGTCTGTTCACCTTGGTATTTATTAATTCCCAGCGTGCTACTTAGGGGTGGGAGAAAAAATCGATTCACATAGATATCGCGATATCTTTTTTGACGATTTTTAAATCGATTTTTTTTTTTTTGAATTTTTGTTGAAATGTTTTAAATATTGTGCAATGTGTATTTGATAGCCTCTTTTACATACAGAGAGTACAGGCTTTGAAAAGGGTTTAAGTTCACTTTATAATGGAGTATGTTAATTTATAGGCTCCCACAGTATTTGTGTGCAGATAAATGTTAAAAATGCAGACTAAAAATCGAGAGAATCTGCAATATCGTAGAATCGCAATTTAAATCGAATCGCCATCCAAAAAATTGTAGAAGAATCGAATCGGGAGAAAAGCATATCGTCCCAGCCCTAGTGCTACTATAGTGCAAATGTCAGATCGTTTGGCTGTTTTCTTCGAGTCAGTTTCAGTTTAATTCATGTTTAACTACAACAATTCAGGTTGAACTAAATCCTGTGGACTAACTGTACTGTACTCATATAAACACTTCTAGGTAAATACAGAATATTAACAGTATAGAATTGGTAGAAATGTGATAATTTAAGTGTACATTGATAGTGTTGAATGTCATTGTTATCCTTCAGGCCTGCCAAACAAAACATTTAATTTAAATCTGTAGTTACATAGAGCAGTCACCGACACGGTTCAGTCATAGCTGTGACAGCCAGACAGAGCCCTCTAACAACTGTAGTAGGTTATCAGTCGGTCAGGAGCAGAGATAAATGACAGGTGACTCTTTCTTTTATTTTAATGGCGACATTGTCTGGTCATTAGTCGCTTCAGCTAAGAAAATACATGATGTGTTGTCTTGAAAAGCAAGAACCAACTACATATTTTATCACTGAATCTCTGAACAGCATTTTTTTCCTATGCTAAACCAACTCTTGTTTTTACCTACCACATTTAAATTATTTTAGTTGCCTAGTTACCAAACCTTATCCAAAACATTTGAAGATCAAAACGAGAGAGAGAGAGAGAGAGAGAACATAAAACAATTAGTACAGAGATAGAACAGTCTCATAATGAATAAATGCACACAGAAATTAATAAATGCACAATAAAGGATTCACAAATGTGTTTGGGGATTCAGATATACATATGACTCAAAACACAAAAACATTTCCAATGCACACAAAAATATGTTTCATTCCATATCCAGACATCTGATTGGCTACAGACAATTCCCTTTTAGAAAAAAAAAAGCTTTTGTGAATTGATTGCAGGAAAGTATACAATTTAAAGCACTTTGTAAATATATATATATATATATATATAAAACAAGAATAAAAACTATTATAAAACTTTTTTTTTTAATGTGAATGAAACATAATTTTGTGTGCATTAAAAACGTTTTTGTGTTCTATAATAATAAATATAAATCCCCAAATACATTTAGGAATCCTTAGGTACATTAATGTATTTCTGCATGTATCTTTTCATTATGAGACTGTTCTAGCTCCATAAATTAGTCATTTCAGATTTGTTTTGGTTCGGAAAACATTTGAGGCTCATATCTGAAGGCGATTACAAAGAAATGTGTTTTACAGTATG
Organism: Trachurus trachurus; assembly: GCF_905171665.1. NCBI lineage: Eukaryota > Metazoa > Chordata > Actinopteri > Carangiformes > Carangidae > Trachurus > Trachurus trachurus. The sequence goes on along the minus strand of NC_139893.1, from coordinate 21,177,891 downwards.
ATTGCAGGACTTGATATTCACAGAGAAACAGGCCGATGGATAAAAATGTATAATCTTTTAAGAAAACAATTCTTCAGTTGCTTGGAATTAGCATTTAATTTCCATTGATGTTTGTTAATTTAAGTTTTACTTTGCTTCCCAAAATAACTTGGGGAATTCTTTATTGTTGTGGTATGAAACTGAGCTCTGTGCTTAGCTACAGGTTATTCACCTCACACCCACCATAAGTTAAAATTAGTCTTTGATGTATTTATTTATATCAAGCCGAGATTAGTTAATGAGAAAATGCTTTTGTTTTGTTACTGCAGGTGAAATATAATCATCAAAAAAAGGTACAGTTATTAACAGCAGCCAAGTTGCCAGCAGGTGGATGAGGTGGATGGCAGATGTAGAAAGCATGGCGGCGACGGCGGCGAATATCGCTACATTTTTCTTTTTAAAGACGTTAGTTTAGGCGGCAGCTCTTTGTTGTTAAGGCGGCCGCCTTAACAGGAAAGCGCTGCGGGAAACCCTGCCAGGTTTTCCTAGTATATGTGAGAGACAAGGGCAGCCAAGATGAACAATTGATGAAAAAGATTTTCTCTACTTTAATCACTGTTGCTGTATTCCCATCCTTCTGGACAACAAATTGAAATCTTAATTCTAATATTTGTTTGGTTTTAAGAAAGAGAGACTGAACAAACTCTCCAGAATGGAGAAACATGAGAACAATGGCATTCCCTTAAGTGATTCATTCGATGCCGTCACCTTGACACAAATACTGGCTGAAGGATGGAAAGAAAGTGCCAAAATGTACTTCCTCCTAAGTAGTGATGATGACGTCTTTGCCAGTACGGACAATATGGTCGAATAGCTCCAAACCTCAAGGACAGTGATGAAAGCAAGTAACTCTTGACTGCCCATTTGATCCACAATAATGGGTCCATTAGATCATCAGGCTGAGTATTTTATTCCATTGTAGGTGCACTAGTCAGACTCATACCTCCACTATTGCGGTGGTTAGAGCTTCTGGCTCTGGTGATGCACAATATGTCTCAATTCATTACTATTCTTGACCATAATATGTTTACATGTGACATATAATTGTAAAGACAACACTGTGGCTCTCACTCTATAGCAAAGCAGATGAATATGACCCTAGATGCCTTCCATCTCACATTTTATCCAGCGAGGCAGAAAAAATATGACCTTGATCTGATATGTAGTCCCTTGTAGTACAGTAACTTACAGAGCTTGTCTGTGCTTATATTAGGTACACTTGTAGAATTTAATGCAATCCACTGCAAGAACAACATTTCTGCCGTAAATTGTACCTCTATAAAGCTCAGGCTTAGAGAGGGTAAATCATCTGTGTGTTTATTATTGTAGATTGTAGTTTGTGGTGTTGGACTGGATTGTATTATAATAGCAAGTAGTCTATTTACGAAACAAGGGAAAAATCCATAATTCATTGGATTACTTACTTATATACATCATAAAATAAATGTGTGGCCAGCTAATTAATCTTTCTTTTAAAAGCCTACATGAGAGACTGAAGTGAAAGTATTCAGTATTTAGCAACAGGAGATGTACCATCAGGACAAATCTCGGCAAGTGTGGGAGACAACTCTCTTACTCTGTGAGTTGTGGCTATGTAGGCTGCAAATTAAAGCAGCCCCTTGTTCACCTTTTTTTTCTCAAGGTAATCACAAAGTAATTGTTGGGGAAGCAGGCTATTATTAGAAATTATTCATTCTGGTATAATTACACAGTGCACCACAATATACTATCAACCAGGAAACAAAATACGACCATGTGTTAAACGTTGATATGTGAAGCAGATGTCTGTGTGCAAACATTAAGTGGAATATACAGCACTTGTTTGTTACGTTACTTTAACTGAATGAATGCAGAAAATGAAGAAGATGGCTGCATTTCAGTGAGTATTTCTCTGTCTTTTGATTACCAGCCGAAGCACACAGCGTTATGTCTTAGGATAAGTTTTGCAGCCTAAGCACATCCTTTTATCTCGCCTGCTATTTCACTATTTGAGTATTAGTAAGAATTCTAGTTTACTAAATCATGCATGAGAGACTGTTTGCTGTACACAGAACACCGTGGCTTCACAGTCTTCCCGGCCCCCTTGCTAAAGCACAATGAGCAAGCAGTATCTGTGCCTTAAGCTATGGTGCTTCACCCCAGCAGAAACTCATATCTAATAGAGCTGAGTTATAATACATTGGGTGTCAGCTTTTATCTGCCTCCCCCTCCCTCTCCACCTCTTTATTTGGCTAGCAGTGCGCTCTAGAGCTTTGTATCCCAGGGTTTAGCTAGCCTGCACAATGGTAGCTGAGAAAACTGCAGTTTAACTGGCAACAGTCTCCCCGATCTCGCTCCCAAGTAATTGTTTAAGGACAATTGGCGAAACGGCAATCGGTTTCTCAGGGCGAGGAGACGAGAGCTAGCAGCTCAGATAAATTGTCTGAACAAATTTACACCTGCAGGCATTTTTCAGATGTGCAATGGCGTAAGGACCACCTGCTCTGGTGAGTCCTGCACTGGTCTGCATTTATGTCCCCCCTCACATACCCCTAGACTAATACATAAATGGAGGGAGGAGAAGAGGTGAAGTAGCAGCCCTGCTGCAGTGTGTCAGACATTCATCATTCTTTGACATTCCAGCCAATCAAGTGCCTGGATTTCAGTTTAAATGATAATAACACACCATTTGAGCTTTTAGCAGAATTTGGCTGTGCTTGCTTCAGCTGGCTTTGGGTTTTTTAAATTTTTAGGTATACAGTGTACAGTTTGGGAGTCTCAAACACAACTTGACAGTGGTACCTTGTCAAAACACATTGGTTGTAATGATGAAAACTGTTCTGATGCTTGGATGGCTCTCAGTTGATATTTCTAAAATAAATATGCCACTTGTAATTAAAGAAATTACTTTTGCACACCTTTCCTCACTCAGCCTATGCTACGACGCCCATCCACATCCAGCTGCAGCATGCAGGTGTCGACAGCTTAGTGTTGATCAGCTTTAAAAAACACTGGCGAAAGCTACAGAGGCCTATTCAACACAGAGGTGCCATTACACATACCTAATAAAATTAGAAACACGGGTGTGAAAATATAATTGTTGTTTTTTTATATAGCACACCTCAGCAACAACTGGCTGAAGATTGCACAGATGTGACCATGTTATATAATATTCTCATTCACCAAAAATAGATATCATCCCTGATAACAAATAACATAATGGATAAAATGTGGCTTCGTGATCAGATAATTATTACCTGACTGCAGTTTCACTCAAATGTGACTGTTTATTATAACAACTCACTGCTAGGCACAGTTAGCCACTAGGTAGTGAGAAAAGTGAAACATTTAGCCACTCAAGAGCCAGGAATCTGTCTAAAAACAGAGGTTTAATGGCATCTGGAAAAAATAATTTGATGTACTGTAGTGGTGTACCTACTGGTTGGGCTACTTTAAAGGATGCTTATGTTTAAAGCTTGTGTCTGATGCCTCCAAATGGGGAGTAAAATCATCTTTGTTTTGATTAATAAAATTTGTATTTTCACAATTAACAATCTGCCAAAGGTGAACACTGAAAAAAAAAATCTACCAGAGAGGATATCGTCAATACTATTGATTTAGTTTGCTAATTGATGTGGCTGACATATGCCGTAACTGTAGAGGGAGGTACTGGCCGAGTTAAATGCCAAGGTCTGAAAATGGTAGCCTCCATGAATGAAGTAATGAATTAAGCACAAAAAACAAAGAAAAAAAATTCCTTAATGTCCTCCCCTTGCATGCCATGATACATGTAATCCTGTGATATAGCCAATTTAGTAAGCCTACTACTGATGCTGTAACTAAGAAGAAGTAAAAGGGTCCGTATTCATGCATGGCATGCTTCCCCTCCATTTATGTAACTGAATAAAGTAATATGGCAAGTGCAGAGGAAATAAACCACTGAAGTAAAGTGCCTTCAAGCTGTTTTAATAAACAGTATAAGCTGACACGCAGATAAAACCTGCACATGCAAGACTTGGAGGGTACTGGGTTAAGCACAGAGGAGGTCGATGTAAAGTGATCAAGATAAACAACATCTTTCAGTGCATAGAGGCTTTTTGTTTTGACTGTAGGTCTGTCAGGTTTATTCTGATATACCGTGTTTTTCCACATGTATGCCATTTAGTCTACAGTAAATAGACTTTTATTAATCATCTGACTGTTGGCCCCATCCAGCTTCTCATCTCTCTCTGTCTGTGCACATTGAGCCTGCCAGGAAATGAGCATATTGTTTCATGCTCAAAGGTAAAATTTGATCTCTCTGTCAGAGGTCCAGTAATCCCTTAAGCCTTGTCTGTTTGCTAAGTCCAATTTAGCTGTCTCTTAATGTAATTAAATTGTGCTGATGACCCTCAGAGCAGTGGAACTGTATCGTATTTGAATGCAAATCCCCCACTGGATGTTTGTGGGAAAAACTGAATGTTACTTTATCCTGACTTTCCATTTTTTTCATTTGTCTGCACAAAGCTTCTTTAACAAAGCCTGTTTGTGTTGTGTTGGCACTATTCCGTCTATTCCTCCTAGAGTAGGAAGATCATTGGAAAGCAATACTTGGCAAAGCCTACTCTATCACAGTGATTTTATACAACCTTAAGCACAATATGCCCCAAGAAAACAAGGGGTACTCTGTCTCTTGAGCATAAGTACATGAACATACCTTGACTAGAATGTTTAAGCAGTGCAAGCTAAGCTTTGCCATCCTGCTCAGTGTTGGGATCATATGACGTTTGGCATGGGACATGTGTATTCCAGCAGCTATTATAGAAACTGCTGTTGCACATTCAGTGCTGCCTTCCCCTGTTCACCTCAGGGAGCAGAGGAAACCTTACTGGGGGCCCCTGGGATACCCTGAAAGGGAAAAAAAACAAAAAACAGACTATTTTCATGCATGGGTATCAGGTGGCTGTATCACCGTCTCTCCAGCCTCCTCTAGACCTGGGCCATGTCAATTGGATTTAAAATGGAGCCGCTCTGAGGCAGTGCAAGGTCATGTGGTTTTCCATTAACATTAATGCCCGGGGTTATGCCATGGGAGCCTTGCAACATAATCTGTTTTGCCTGCCATCTGATCCTACTGTGTGCACTTTTATACATTTATGGATAGTACGAAGAAATGATTGTTGTTTGAGCAAGAAAACAGGTTTAAAGGTCTGTAAAGACTGTAGGATTTTCCTAAATAAACAAAATATAGACTTATACAAAAAGAATCCTGATTAATCATCACCTATGGGCTTCTACTCGTGTGTGGTGATGACTCTGTCTGCAGAGCTCCTACCCTCTGCCTGCATTTTGATGTTATGGTGTATGGACATTTCTGGGCGGGGGATTGTGTTTTCCGCATCCAGTGACAGGAAAGAGGGTGAAGTTGGGTGGCAGTGCTGTGGGCTTGCATAAAACATAGCGACTGGATGCGATCAAGCTGCAGGGTACACACTTCCCAGTGTAGAAAAGGAAATACAGTCTGAGTGAGGCGCTGGAGCGTCAGACCCCATACCTGGCCGTCGCCGGCAATGGGAGCATCGAGGGCTATGCTGACTAACTTTGAAGGCCGAAGTGGGGAAGGGTTCCATGTGAAGAGCAGTTGAACATGGATCGGTCATGACAACTGCTGTCAGGGGCAGTTGAGCCTGAGAGGAGGGGCCAAGTTTGAACGTTGTGTTTACAAACTGCAATGAACAAACCCACAGACCTTTAAAATAAACAATAAAATAAAAGTTGAACATTGCAACAGATGATTGAACTTTTGTTTTTTTTTAGTTTTCGGACATGAATCACATTAAATTAAGGCAGAGGCGAGGCTGAGGAGTTTCTTCACTGAACTGTTTTTGCTCCTGAAAACTTCAAAAACAGCTGATCTTTTGCTATCCATAAAAGTATGAAATATTAAACACAGGTCCGAAAGCAACTATACAGTGTGAGAGAGGTTGACTGAGGAAACAAACAAAAAATAAAAACATATGCCGTGCTCTTTCTTTCAACTCAGCAGTACTGAAGATGCATCTTTTGAGCCACTGACAAGCAGGCAGGGTTAGATCTCCTACTGAGCAGCAGAGCACGGCTTGGCCATCCTGCTAGTGGAGGGGGGCTTTGAGGTTGCCCTTTTCTATAATGCCATGCTGGGTAACATTAAAAACTCCAAAGGAAATAAAACAGAACAAGACTAGAGCACCAGGTGGATCCAACAGTGAGGCTGATTTTTTGAAAATGTCTTTGAAGACCGTAATCACAGATGCTGCCTCAGCGCTGTCAGTCTGTCCCATGCTATGTCACTGGAAGAACCACAGCTGATGCTCAGTGTACTCTGACTGAAACGCAAAGGCTTTTATCTTTATGAAGACAGTCTCATAAACATAGATAGAAAATCATCAATGTAGGCACAAAAAGGGGACAAGTTAACCGTATTAACCCTCGACCAAATTCCAATGTTTTGCTAATATTTGATTGTTTTGAATGGAGCCCGTATCCAATAGCTTTTCAAACACTTGACTGAGACACAGTCAGCTGGACACCTCTCCTTAGCAATGCATTGTTACCTCATTCTTCAGTAATTACAGTATAACACAGGCACTGATTAAACTCAGCATTTGGCTTCATATTTACTTATGACATCATCCTGGCTGTTCCTGGATTTTCCGGAGCAAGTTGCCTGCCCATGGGAGAGCCAGGTAGTCATGACTGGACTGGACATCAAAAACGTAATAACAGCAACATAATTGACTGTGACAGAGCCAAACCTGACATGTCTGCTCTGAATCCAACAAACTGAGAGACAAATATTTGTTATTGCCTGAGAACTGAGAAGGTTGCACAAACAAATCATTGGATAAGTTTAGATAACACAAATCCATTGAGCACTGCACAGCCTGTTGCTGGATGACATCTGCTTTGTGTAGCACATTACCTACAACCAGTGCTGTGATGAATACAAATATTTCATTATTGTACTTAAGCACTAGTTTCAAATATCTGTACTTTACCTCGTAATTTATATTCCTGACCACCATCACTGTACTTCTCTGCATTAATAAAAGCATCTTTGTTACTACAAAATTAAATCAGAAATTTGCTAGACTGTAAGAAAACAAGTTTGATGAACCAGTGTTCTAAATTGCAAATTAATGCACCAATTCATTTTACTACTTAAATACAGTAAATATCAGATATTTTAATGTGTTTACTGAAATAATAGTCTAAAATCTGACAACTTCTATTAAAGCCATTTTCTGGTTGTTCAAGTCTTGCTTTCAAGTTCTTTATACAAGACTGCCTACAACATGCATGTGTAGGTGGTAACAACATCTTGCTCTTGTGTAATCACTGGTAGCCTTTTCTTACTGCCTGGTTAACCTCAACTGACATGACAGAAACATAATTGTGTGCGACTGTCTCAGATAGTCTGAGAAAAAAATATACAGTTCAATTCCTTCCACACTCAAAGACACTGAATCTGATCTCCAGGTCAATTCTTACACATTAGCCTTAGGTGTAATCACTCTTTGGTTTTTGCCCTGCCTGCTGTCGTCAAGGTCTAAAATATTAGCTTTTGTTACAAAGCTGATTTATTCCCAAAACTCCACCCCACACCATCGCCACCTAGTATCACCACAGGCGTAAAAGTTGGAAGGACTGTTTTGTTAAATTCACCTGAAAATAGGTTGGGGTACCATCCAGTCCTATGTTTCTTTTAGCCTGACAGAAATAAACTTTGTAGAATTAATTTTAACGGACACCAGTGGCATGTTGCATAGCAGTCTGATTTTTTTTCCCCGAATGTCAGTGCCTGTGTGTGAGTCTGTTCATATCAAATGTCATGTTCCTGTCAGAGGGCTTGTCTTCATTTCGGCAGAACACACCAGAAAGCAGAGAGCCCAAAGTTTTACTAGCCAAAAGACTCCTGTGAGTTTGAGCTTCACAGCCATCTTCTAGGAGGCTGGAATTGCTGTGAATACCATACATAGACAGGAAGAGACATACAAAGGGAGAGTGGGAGGAGAGAGGGAGGTTATATAACCACAGTTCTCACCAAGGAGACATCTTGCGGTCTCAAAAGCAAAACAGTGATAATAAATGCCAGTGTTCAAGGTTGCTTAAGTTGTTCAGCAAGGAAAAATGATGCAGGATTGGCTATTGTTAGCACAGTAATAAAAATATTCCATTGCAGGTGGATTAATATCTGTGAATGTATTTGTGAATGTCTAATTAGGGTTGTCAAAAGTATTGATACTTAAAAAAGTATCGGTACTAAAACGTTGTATCCAGATACGATACTCATTTGCAAAAGTATCAATACTATAGGCATGCCCATCTATTACGTTTGGGGTGACCAAACGTCCTCTTTTGACCAGACATGTCTACTGTTCACGACACGTCATGTCCAGGGCGTCCAGACAGATTAAATTGCCAAACGTGGTCCGACACACGGGGGCTGAGGGCCGGACCCGGCACGGCCTGACTTAATTCTTAGTACCTACCTGTTGAGAACTTAAATGTAGGAGCCCATACAGATCCATGGTCATCTAGGAGCTCAGAGGAACAGACAGGCAGCCCACTGCTTCAGAACAGTTACAGTGAAGAGGCTGTGTGTGTGTGTGTGAGAGAGAGATTTTTCTTTTTATATATATATATATATATCCCTGTGGTATCGGAAAAAGTGTCGAGTATCGATATCAAATTGAAAATTTCTGTATTGTGACAACCCTATACAGTATGTATACCCTATAATAGTTAATTTATGCATGCTCAAATCAGTCTGTGTAGTAGTGAGCTCCTTAAAACACACCAATGAGTTTTTATCTGTGCCTATAGAGAGATGGCTTTCAGATTTCTGCTGGAAAATATTTGAGCCACAAAAATGTCTATCTAGTGCACCACAAACAGACAACAGTAGTAGAGCCAAAAGGCAGCTCGACAACCAGCTGCCATGACAAGGTCAAAATGCAACACAAGAAATTTCATGTTTTCTTTGTAGAAACTTGGCAACTGGTATCTGCGGTTACCAATAAAACATCCGGCTCCACAGCCCTGCTTATAGTTTGTTCCTGCAGCCCGATGTTTGTGCAATAACTGAAGTTCAGGAAAGGGTCTCCTCTGAACACTATCTGTGTGACTTACAATATTATAAAAGAGCCGTGCCATTTCCCGCCCCTATTATGGTCATGGATATTATTGCAGGAGGGATTCCACATGATTGTTCCCAAAGGACAATCCCTGCCTTAGGAGCTGTGATCCGTCCCTGCAGACTGAAGCCAGTGTGCCCATTATCAAATCAGACTTGAACCCATCCCCTGTCTGCCGGGGAGACATGTTGAATGGATATCATTGTGCACCGCTGATGCTTCCTCCGCTGTAATCCCCCTACAAAGTGGAGGCACTCTTAGAGCAAGATGAAAAGAGCGGAGGAGAGAGTGGCCTATTCACCGTATGTGTCACTGCAGAGGGCACAAGGAGGGAAGTCGGTGGAATCAGTGGCCTGAGCCGACAACTCCTGAGCCCTCCCCCAGCCAGAAAAGAACAAAAGATTAAGCCCTCCTGCTATCCAGAGTGATAACAAGCTGTCAACTCCTAAAATGTAATCTGCTGACTCCAGGAGGAAGTGGTGGTGTCAGTGGAGTGGGCCACCAGCTGATGCTTATCTTCTGAATGGTGTGTCATTGATGGAGAGAGCCGTGGCCTGCTGGCAGATACACAAAAGCCACCCCTATCAGCCACCAAACAAAGAGGTCTGCACATGCAAAGGAATGCATACAGAGCCTATTCTCAACATATTTATGCACATAAAGCGGTGGACCTAAAGTCTGAGGCCACTTTCCCATTTCCAAATGGGAAAGTGGCCTCAGACTTTTAGGACCTCACTGTACTGTTTATCCCCTCCAGACCCCATCACTCCCTCTGATGTGAGCCACAAAGAAAAGGTGATGGGAATGATAAATGACATGAATAGCAGCCAATAGAGTGGGGATAATAAGGCATTGCCCCTGACAATGTTGACAAGTGATGGGAGGTTCCCCTCTGTCAGCTTGTCTCTGGAGCCCTTCTACACTCCATCTGGGCCACAGATTGTTAAATGTAAAAGCCATATTGCTGCCAAAACTAAGTCCTAATGCACACTTCAGCCGTGGAGTGGCTGCGATATGGGAGCTGTCACTAGGCTGCAGCCAGTAAATCAATCCAACCTGGGCATTATCCAGCCTTTTAACAGGGGGATTGCCGTACAACTAATTGCCCGCCCCTACTGTATCTCTCTGTCTCTCATCAACCTTGTGTCCTCCTCCCACCCCCACTCTGTTTGTTTCCCCAAATGTTACAACTCTAAAATTGTTTTTAAATTACCCAACAGAGCCGCCAGATGGCTAATAAAACATGCAGAGCCATCTTTGATCATATTAGCTATTAATATTGACAAGCCAGAATTATTTTTCTTTTTTCTTTTCTTTTTTTTGGTCACATTTGCATGGGTGTTGTGTTTCTAACAGGGTGAAGAATCTAATTTTCTGGTCCATACAAAAAGCCACTTACAGTCTCAGTAGTTATGGCAGAGAGAGGGAATTAGTCACACAGGAGCTATTTCAGGCTGTTTACAATTTGATTTTAGACCAGGGCCGGGGGGGTTTCCCTTGTGGACTTGGGGCTATTGATCCCGAAACAACAGTCATATGATATGAAATAGATACCCTTAGTTGTTTTCTGTACAGCAGAGTGAGACAGAAATGACTTTGACCTGGTGCTATTTTGGATGCTTTGGAGTCATTCCGTGCTTGGTTTAATGGCATCTGTTGCCCAAAAGTACTGATCGATAACGGTCGAATAACCAAGGCAACAGAGTGAAAATGTAAACTTTTTTTTTTCCAAACGCTGATTGATCTGATACAAAATGGCTCTAAAAAAACATAAATAAGAGAAAAAGGAAAGAAAAGAAAAAACTAGACTATGAACATGCTGATGCTAATCATATCACATCTCGCCTTTTCTTCTACTTCAGTTAACATGGTAACCAACAAGCCAGAGCCCATTGTTTTATGATAGTGGCTCACTGTAGCCTCCAGTCTGCCCTGAATATGTAGCACTGCCCAGAGGGTGTATCACCTCTTGTCTCATAAACACAACAATGGTTGAAGTCAAGTCAAGTGTTAATAGCCACCACCTGCCTCTAGCAATAAACCACATTTGACAACAGAAAAAAAACTTCCAAATAGTTACTTCAGCTTCTCTAGGGCTCTACAACTAAAAAGCACCAAAAAAAATTCATAACTTACATTTAGTTCTGGTCTAGTTTTACAAGCTTTATTCAGGGCATTTAAATCCAGATTAGTGAATATGTTTGCAGTTATTGTGCATTATGTACAGTAGGAGGGCTTCTCCATGAATTGATATCTGCTGCCAGAGTACTATTGATAACCGTTGTCTGCAGGTTCCAGAAATCACTTTGGCTGCTCAAACTGTGACAGTGTTTGTCAAGTGTCAGGAACTATATGAGGTTGGCCTAGCACAAAAAAGTCAATTTCCTGACTCGTGATAGGGATACTGGTCTGGTAATGAGTGTGTCTGTGCCAGTGTCTGGAATAAGTGAAACCAGAGGGAGAAAGGAGGGAAATGATGTAGACTGGAGATCCTGTTATTTGTCTCGTTCAATTATTTTTACATTCCTGTATCCTGGAGTCGATTGACAGGGCAAGGACGCTTTTTTATCAGGCATGCTGAAGGAGCAAGCAAGATCCTGTCAGTTCTCCTGTTTGTATCTATAAAGAATGACGGAAATGTACGTAACACCCTTATCTCCTTTAATATATTAAGCACTGCACAGATGCCCTTATGTATGACACTTACATCCAAAGCACTTCAGGAAACTGTGTTTGTACTTGATGGTTACCAGTGGAATTGCTCTCTTCTACATGGAAATTAATCAGTGTGTTGTAGAAAAACACCAAGTTGAAAGTTGTTGATAAAATTGAAATGACTATAAACAAGGAACGTTTGGGAAGTGGTTGAACAGTATTCTCCCCAGGTACATAATACCAGTGGTGGCTGCTGGTCTTTCAAAGAGGGGAATCTTATTTTCAGCCTGTTTTAATCACGTCAATCAAGTCAATCAAAAAGGGATTCAGCCTTTAGACAGATTATCCAATCATCATGCAGAAGCCCAGCATCCAGGCCAGCCCACTGCCTCATTCACTCCCAGAGACACTTAGCATCAGTGGGAGGGACAAAATCGCAGCATACTGTATATCCAATGACCATCTAAGTTAAGTTGCAATGAAAAAGAAAAATTCTCTCCTGTCCCATTTAAGTTAATGGAAGCTGAGCTTCAACAGGTTTAATGCACTGAGGTGCTACAGGACTGTATGAGAAGAAAATCACATCAGTCAACCTGCAATAAACCTAATTCTGAACAAACTCATCTTAGAGTTGAATGCATTTTTAGTCAATGAAATGTAGTATAGCTACATATTTGACCATTTATTTTTTTTTTGACATTTTAGGGCTAGCAGATCTTCCTTTACAGTATCACCTCTGATATATTCTTATCCATGGTGCTAAACTGATTCACAGATTTTGTAGAATTTAATAAAACATTAACACTACTGCAGCACAAGATGCACACCTAGTATGTTTTATGCATTCCTTATATACCCGCTGCAGAGAATTCAATCAGCTGCAACTTTGTATTCAGGTAACAAGTTATTTCCATGTGTAAAGGCGGTCTATCCGGGGGGCTCTTTACTTCAGTAGAGTTTATCTTCCCACTTTATCTTCAGCTCCAAGTCCTCTTTAGCTAATGGCCTTAAGCAACTGAATGCAACGCCATTAATGTCAGTGCTGAGGATGCAGCACAACAATCTAAACCTAATTTCTGACTCTATTACTACTGTCAGACGTTGACCACATCTATGATTGGGAGACTTTTATGAAATGAAGAATGCGTGCTTATTTTCCCACCAATAGCCTGTAGTTTTGAAGGTATACAGTGTTTTTATGCTTGACACATAAATGAACCTCTTAACTTTAATTTCAAGTTAAGAAAAAGGAACTGAGAAATTGCTCCTATCATCTTTTTTTTTCCCCTGCAAAAAAAATATTACAACCCCCTTAACACTGTCATTATTTGGACATGTGTCTGACATCCTCTGAGGTAAAGTGAAATAGAGAAACCTTTCTTTTTTGCCTCACATGCTCAGGCCTAAAAACACAGCTTCCACAGAAAATTGAAAAGCTTTCAGACAGCTGCCATGCACTTTCTGAGTCAGAAGCAGTTTCACTCATTGTGTTTTACTCCATTAGACTGAACCCATAACAGGTACAGGCCATTAAATTACATCAAGAAAAATTGAGCTGTTCACTGCTCTTTTCCAATTTTCTGAGAGGCTGCATGAAAGAGAATTAGACATAGATCCCCTTATATTTATTCCCAGATTTTTCAGTACCTTTTTGAGGCATTTTGTCTTCCAGTGTCATAAAACACAGCACTGCTTGTTTTATGAGAATTGTCTTCTCTGAAGCAGAGGCCAGATGACTTAACCTCCAAATATACAGAAGGGCTGTGTTCAATTTCCAATTGCTGCTGTATCGTGGTGGTGGGATTTAGCCCACCTCCACTGGAGCTGATACAGTCAACCCACTTTAAAGTACTATATGTCTCACTGGCCCTTTGGCTTATCGGTATCCTCGGCAAGTCACGCCACAGAAAACAGGGCCCCACCTCTCACGCCCACATCTATTGATTATGAATCAGGCCATATTTCATGACAGAACATTTCCTTATTTTTTGCCAACTTCATTGTGGGTGTTTATGTGCAAAGAGGATTCCGGGGGATCCATACAAAATGGTAGGAGCGCTGTTAAGAAATAAGCCCACTTCAATGGAGGGATTTGCAGAGCCCACTCAGAGGTAGGAGGGAGCCTTTCAAAGCCACCCTTTTTCCAAGGCTGTTTACTGCACTGTACTCCACATAGTGACTGGCACCACTCAGCAGGTTTCCCTCAGCCTGCAGCCAGCAGTAGCAACGCCACATATAAAAAAAAAAAAATAAAAAAAATTGGCTCCACCCAAAACCTGTTAAATCCTGCTGTGTCTTCAAAGAGTGAACAATAAAACTAAAAGCTTCCTAATAAAAACGGCCTCTTTCTTACAAATAGGCTTACAAATTTGTACTCAGTCATTTAATTTTCAAAAAACTACTATTGTCCACATTGTGAAGCAGTTGGCTACTTTTCAGTTTTCTCATGTCATTCCTAGTATAACATGTTTCTTTTTTTATGTGCAAATTAAAAATTCTCCCAACAGATCAGTGTAGTCTTAAACCTGACAAATACATGCCCAGCAATGTCTGTCCCGTCATGGTACGACTGACCCCTAAATGGCAATTCTATCAATTCAGTGTCAATCCTCCTCCAAGCAGAGGCACAGAGGGAAGTGAGGCAGCATTAATTATGAGTCTTCAAGCTCCAAGGGACAGTTAATCTTTGTCATTTTGCTCCTGGAGACATTTGGATCTGCCACCAAGATTGGAGCCAGGTCACAGCTCTTGACCCTTAACTAAGAATAAGAATTCTGCTCACGCTTATGGAAGAAAGCAATTCTGCTTTTTTTTCTTTCTCCACACACATCTCCTCCAGGCTGATTTAGTCCATGGTAATGTGATGGCGATGTCCTCTGAAAGAAAAGTTTCTGTCATTTAGATGAGACACTTAAAGAACAGCTGATGACCTTTTGAAACAGACATTTTATCTAAATAGTTTAAACTCAAAAAGAAAATAAACTGAGCTGCTTCATAGTAATGACTGTATTACAAAACCCCACAAAGTGCTAAAAATTGACTTTGTTTTTTTCAACTTTGTTTTGTTTAACATGTTGAAGTAAAAGTTGTACCAATTTTGAATTTTATCATCTCATCATTATTACATGAAGTTTATTATCCATTCATCCATTGACTAAATTAATTATCTGTGCAGGGCCACAGGGAGGCTGGGGTCAGTCCTAGTTGACAATAGCAGGGGCTGGCCAATGTATCACAGCGCTGACATATAGAGACAAACAAGGTCACACACTCATATTCACACACCTACATGCAATTTAGAATCGCCAAATAACCTGTGAGAAGAAGCTGGAGAGAGAGCTCAGAGACTCTACGCAGGCACAGGGAGAACATGCACACATGAACATGAATTCATTCCAGAAACTTCCAGGCTTTGGAGTCTACTTATTTTGAGTTATGTATTATAGATTATTTTGACATTTTCTATTGTTGTGTTTTCTGGAAATGTATAGCATACCCCTGTGGCTCACCTGGTACAGCATCCCACAACTGCTGGGGTCCAGATTCAAGTACAACCCTTGGCCTTTTTCTGGATATCATCCTCTATGTCTCTGACATCCATGTCTCTCACGATCACTAAAGCCCAAAAAATGAATTTAAACTTTTTTTGGTCACGAGGCAACTTTTAATTATTCTGTTTGCTACAGAATTTGTTAAATGACAACATCCAGATTGTGCAGTAGTTGTGAAAAATAATGCTGTCCCTCCTCTAATGATGAGTCTGGTGGGGGCCATCATAACTCAGGTGTAAAGAGCTGATTAATTCTTGCAGGCGAGTCAGGCAACAAAGCACCAGTGGAAAAAGCAGGGAGGACTCAGTGAGCGAACATTTTGACAGAATTGGGGCATCGCCTCGATTCTACCTTCCTAGTGGCCTTTTGTGTGTGTTTAATATCTTTTGAACAGGACAGGTTTCACAGCAATGAAAAACGATGACAATAATAAATACAAGCTTTTTTTTTTCCTCTTCACAGCTACAGGTAAAGTCCAGCTATTCAAATGAGGTAGGCTGATGGATGCATGCATACATTGTCAGCAGGCTGAGGACACAAACTCTCTGCGTTACCAGCCTAAGCTGCACCGCAGTATGCAGGGTCACGGGCACAGGTGTAGGAAAGAAAAAGAGGAGATTTCAGAGCTGCTTAAGCTGTTAATTCTGTAAACGCCTTCACACAGGTTATATTCAAATGCACGCCCTGTTTGCCTTTCATCTGCTCCCACACCACGTGATCAGTCTTTTGCTGTGACAACAAGCTGCACCTCCAAGATGTTGAATAGCTTTCTCATGAGAATATGCCACCTATAGCAGACAGGCAGAGAGAAGAAGGAAACTCTGCTATAAAGATTAATGAGGCTCCTGTTGTCGATGTCAGTTTTAGGCCATCTCTGCATGGAGACGAGCGTGGGAGGTTTAAGGAGAGAGACCTGCCGTGCAGCGTCTCACGGTTTGAGCGGTCCCTCTCATCTTGGAAACAGGGAGATGAGGTGGGGAGTCAGGCAGATCCTGATGTTGGCAGTGTGTGTGTGTGTGTGGGTGGGGTGAGGTGAGATGGGGTGGCGCCGCGGTGGAGGGTTGATGGAGTGGCACTGTGCGGTGCCGGAACAAGGGGGATTGTGTTAACTGTGTAAAGTTCAAAGGCATCATCAGCTTCATTTGTACCATCAGTGCTCCTCAGCTCAGGAAAAACCCCAACAGCTGCTCCATCTGGACAACAAGCTCCTGACGCTATCATCTCCATGGTGATGCCTTAGGAGGAGCATAGTGTTCTTAACCACCACAGTGACAAATGTGGATGTCTCATAATGAAGGGTAGTGAGTCGAGAGTATCCAGAGTATTACAATTAAATTTAAGTTTTTTTTTTGCATGTTTTTTTTTTGCTTAAAATAATTTGTTCAACCTGTATTGGTTCCATCAAAGCTTTAAGACCCGGTATGCTAAATACTGGTAACTATAGGTCTTTCCAGGTATATGTACAAAACCAGCTGCTTCCTACAGAAAAGAAAAATATGTATATAGGAATCACTTGGGATGGGAGCAACAGATAAAACATCAGTATTCCCAGGCTGATTAATGAAAATTTTCTTTTGTTTATAATGAGTAATTAATCTGTTTGTAGAATTTACAGATGGTGTTTCAACCATTATATTGAGCAAGTGCCAGCACTGGGTTGAACATTAGCCAAAAAAAAATTCAGCTCTTCAATCCAGGCCATTGTGAAAACTAACTTTGGTAACACGCTGAACAAAATATGTCTCGACCTGGATAGATGGTCTTCGTTGCCCAACTCTCTTCAAGCTAGAGTATCGATAATAAAGATGAACATTCTTCCACGTGTAAACCTTATTAGTTCCATGCTCCCGCTGCCCCCACCGCCCCAATATTGGACTAAACTGAACTCTGCACTTTCCAAATTTGTATGGCACGGGAAACGTCCTTGTTTGAAATTTTCGATATTGCAACGAGCAAGGGCTGATGGTGGGCTGTCGCTCCCTAATTTTAAACTCTATTACTGTGCTTTTACTCTCCGCCCTTTAGTAAAATGGTTTGACACGACCATAGGGGTTTCGTGGCGGGAATTAGAAGAGAGTTTGGTACACCCCTTAGAGCTAAAAGATCTTCTGTTCTCTAATATAACCACTAACCAATGTAAGGCACGGTTTGGGTCAATTATCTCGCACATTATGATAACATGGAGATCGATGGAAAAGATATGCAAAATCAACAAGAAATGGAATCTGTTTTCTCCCATTTTCAATAACGTTGGTCTCCTAATAGACGGCCATCCTGTTAGCTTCCCTGGGTGGAGTTCTAAAGGTATTCATACACTGGGGGATGTATTTGATGAAAACGGATTGTGCTCTTTTCAGAAACTTTGTGAAATTTTTAATTTACCTGGCACGTCTTTTTTTTCTATTTACAATTGAGATCATCTATGAAAGCTTACGGGGTTCCGTGGCAGACTACCCTTACAATGCACCCTATCCATGAGCTCATCTGCAAAGTAAACAGAGCCAGAGGATTGGTTTCCTCACTTTACTCTTTCTTTTTAAAGTCCAGCTATTTGCCACTAACAGTGGATGCTCGATGGAGGAGTGACATTCCCAACATAAACTCAGAGTTTGATTGGGATACCATTTGGTCAAATATTTTACTTACCTCCAGAAATCCAGATCATCAATTAATTAATTTAAAGTTTCTACACAGAACTTACTTAACTCCCCAAAGGCTATGTGCTATGAAACTATTAGATACTCCATATTGCACTCTGTGTACATCAAATGCACTTGGTACTTTTTTTCATATGACATGGGAATGCTCTGAGGTTTCAGAATTTTGGAGTATGGTCGCTTCCAAACTCTCATTGCTTTTATCCATCAATATTTTGCCATCCCCAGCTATATTTTTGCTAAATGATATTTCCCATTTACATTTGAAATGTACACAGATGCGCATTTTCTTTGCTGGATTAACAGCAGCAAAGAAACTTGTGGCTACTAGGTGGAAAACTCCTCACAGCCTTACATTCAGTCAATGGGCTTTTACTTTTTTGGATATTGTATATATGGAACAATCAACTGCCCGACTACATGGAGCTAATGAGAAGAACATTAATATATGGTCTCAACTTGCAGGTGCGCTCAAAGATATGATTTAATTTATACATGACTAACAATGTGTCTGTTCAATTGTTATTATTATTATTATATTTTTTTTTTCCTCTTTCCTACTGCTCGTTTGTTTTCGTTTCTGTTTTGTTTTTTGGCATGGTATACTAATATCTAATCTTCACTTATTGTTGGTCCGAGGAGAGGAGAGGAGGGGTGGGGGGTGGGATTGTTTTGTTGTTCTTGTTGTTGTTTTGTTTGTTTGTTTTAGTTATCTATGCTGTGCATTTTATGTACACCAAAAAAAAAAGAAAAAGGAAATTGTGTTTATTATGTCTGGTTGTTAAATGGTCCATACATCAATAAATAATTGATCACAAAAAAAAAAAAAAAAAAAAAAAAAAATTCAGCATGTCTTTCTAGGTTTGATCAAACAACAGCAAACTTAAGAGTCACCGTAACATTTTTATTTGATCAATTTCATTCAATGACCAACTATGCAATACAAACTGAGCAAAGAGCTATGATAACGTAGAAAAAAAAGTAACTTGAAATATATCACGGTGTGGATGCTGCTGTCAAGCAGATTAGGACAGCTTTTCAGTCCTGTGCCGTCGGAGTGTGACTTGTGTGATGTAATAACAAAGCAATGACTGCTCAGGAGTAAAGGTGTCACCAAACCAAAGAAAAACTTTGGAGTCTGGAGTTATAATTTCTAATTCTAACGTAACGTCTAACTGGATGTGTGCCCATTGTATGGATCATCCACCTTCAACAGAAATAGTTTGAGCGTGGGTGAGGAAACGGCGCATTGATTTCTGTGTGTTGTCAGCACAGAGGTGTTAATGCATTTTTTCTGACTCACAACTGCTGGAATTATTCTGTTATTCATAGTTTTGTGCTTGATTTCGTTTCCCTATATCTTTCTCTTTTTTTTGTATCTTAGATAATTATTTATACCACATTGGGAATAGCATTTAACCAAATAGTGCACATTGTTTTATCAGTGCCGTATCTCATAGCTCAGTGCAAGTAAGAAGAATGACACTGCAGAAAACAAGATGCTGCCTGATGCCAGTTTAGATTCCCTAATCTGTATCGTCTAATATTTGTAGAAGATCTGTCAATAATGAGAGAAGCGTCTCCTGGACAGCAACAGATTAGGAGCAGGTATCTGGCTCCTTTTTCAGTGCAGCACATGTCATGTTTGGAAAGGACTCCGTCAATCAGCACATCAGAGAGATGATTATGTCCAAATTTGAACAGCTGATTATGCAGACTTTACTGTTTAGTCTGTCTTAAGCACGAAGGGCGGTGTTGTTTTGTAATACAGGTGCTGACCAGGGGGATAAAATATGCAAAAAGACCTGCGTTCTGACATCTCTCACCAATCACCTTGAGGAGATAAAACTAAAACGCCTCCATAAAAAGACTCATTATTTTTAAACTTAAAGCTAAGTAGAGCCACTAATGTGCCAGTTTACAGAACAAATGGTATCTGAGGGATTCATATTTGCTTGATGATAGTACATCATGCATCATGTTTCATAAAAATGAGACAAAATGTCCATTTAATCCAAAAGAATACAAATTGCAAAATCTTGGTGGTACTGTAATTGCAGTGTTTTCTAAAGTCCCTTGATAAATCCGGTGCTATAAAGAATAGCTAATAATTAATCATAGAAATATATTCCCCTCATTCGGGTGCCTGTGAACAATACAACATTTAATATTATTGAACTTTTCCTCAGCTGGTTTGTCAGTGTCCACAGGGAGACAAAGTTGTCTGCAACAGAGGACTAATCTGCTGCTTCTCGAGCTTCTCTGTTTCACAAAACCTGAACAACCTGGAGAAAAATCTTTCCCTCACTCTTCCCTGTCTAAAGATGATACAGTTGATAAATCACCCCCATGGAGCACAAGCGGCTGATAAAACATTAGAATAATGTTATTTTTCCCCAGTTTAATTTTCAGCGATCGTATCAGTTACCATGCAGCAGCTTGTGACATGATAATTATGAATAATAGGATTAAATAATCAATAAAAAACCTAATATCCTGTATTAGCATAAGTTAAAACACAGCATGCATAATGTAATAGGTTTTACATATAGTTACTCACACACATAGGCTTAATGTGCATAAGTGCATTTTAAACGGATTACAAATAACATACCACTCAATATGCTGTTTTTGTTATTCCTGAATTTCATATGTTAAATGATCAAAAATAGCAACATTTACATATCTCTGTTCTGTGATTCATTTTCTTCATAATTAGTCATCCTTCTTTATGTTGACGCACACACGCACATGCACACATAGCTTACATAAGTCTCATCTCTGACACAGTGTTTCTTCCTGGCAGTGGATGCGGGTGCTTCCCTGGCCAAAGTCCCACGTCTCCCCCACGTCATGTTCCTCCTTGTCTCCTCTGTCCTCTTATCTCGTGTAACTGTTCTTTCTTGGCACTCAGCCGTCCGAGTGAGGAATCCCTCTTTGACTGAGAGTGCAGTTTGTACCAGCATCATATCTTACCATCACTTTCTCTCTTTTTTTTCTTCTTTTTTTTTTATACGGTACCTCTTATCAAAAATGAAATACATGGTTAGTCTCATCAAAAAAAAAAAGGGCACAATAATTGTCTCAATCTGTGCAGGTCAGTGAGAGATGTAAGGCAGAGGGAGCATGAAGAATGGGTGAGCCCTCCCTGTGTAGCCAAGCTCATCTAATGAGTCGTCTTAGCGTGATTTGGCCTCATGGTCCATCTCTCCGTGGTCCCCCCTGCTCACCAGGGCCAGAGGGATCAGCAGGCTCAATATCCCTCTTTTTAATTACTCACCTCATTAACGCATGGCTCCTCTCACTCTATCACTGCTCCGTGAACACTCATCAGCAGCCTCTCATAACGCAGCCTGATCGATCAAGCTTGCTATTGCTACACATGTTAACGTTGTTGGCGCAATCAAAAAAGAGATGACCCTGAGATAAGATATGGCAAGACAGGGGTGACAGTATTTGCCGCTAATACGGTTATAGGTCTGCTTTAGACAAACGTAATAGCCACACAGTGTATTATCAGTCTGCACTCTGCAGGGATGATGTGACCTGACATATCGCACATGTGAAATAGAATATTTCAATTGAAGATAGTTAATCTGTCCTCTTTGGCACAAACACAATGCAAACAGTCAATCTTAGCGGAAAACAGAGAGAAGAACAATTTGTAGTAAGCCTTGAGAAAAGAACCAAGCACCCCCACCCCCACCCCTGTAATCCCGATGTGGCAGATTAAAAAAGAAAAGTTTTGAATAATGCATAAATGCAAACCTCCTTTCAGGGATCAGTAGCCTCTCTGCTGACCAGTGATAAATCATGGCCCACATTATCAGCCCTGCTGAAGTTAAGAGGACGATAAGTAAGGTGCCACAGAGACAATGATAAATACTCATTCTTTCTTTTGGAGATGGAGGGGATTTTTGGATCCACTTTGGGTCTGTCTTGACATTTGTGTTATTGATTCTCATTCTTTTTATGCCACATGGGCTAAGCTTTCTAATTGGATCTATTCAGAGCCTGATTTCCATCCTATAGCTGCTTCAAACTGCCCTCGTCATCAGTGAAGGTTCCAATTTTTATCTTGTGCTACAATAGGCTGCGTTTTTATTTAGCTTAATCCAACGGACTCTGGTTTACAAACGCAACACAGGAGAACTTGAACTTGAAAATGAAGTGTGTTGTGTCAAAGGCCTATAAATAGCAGCTGGTTGGAGATTTTCCCAGAGTGAAATCAAAGGGACACTTCTTTACTTTAAACTAAACTCGTTTTGGATTTTTTTTCCTTTGAAATCTTACAGAAATCCTTTGTTTATTGTACGCAATTTTTTGATATTACAGTTTATTTGTACACATTACAGTAAAAATATACTCAACACTACTAAATCGTCGGCTCATGTGTCTCTTACAAACAGTATCTCAACATGACGTAGATTCGCAGTTAACCCCATCACTGTCTAAATCGGACCCAGAGGCTATGGTGGGGATAGTAGCATCTCGTTGGCACAGAGGCATCTTATATAGTGACATATCACTTCCAGCCAGTTTGTTCCATTTATTTGATTCCTCGCTCTGGAAAGAACCTATTGTGTTTGAGGCCTGGAGTTATTGCAGCCATTTGTTTGCTGGAGAGCGGCTTTATCGAAGGGCAGCTACAGTAGAATATGTTTTCTGAATACGACAAGCTGCTTCAGTTCTCTTCTCCACTCCATTGGAGGTTTGACTTGATTAATATTGTCATGGCCAGTATTAATGAAAGTCTATTTTTAAACCCCAGACAAAAGCAAAGCTTTTGCTTGTGCAAAAATAACCCAAGAGCTTCAGATTTATGCTTGGCTGTTTTGGTTTGTCTATGCGTGAGATATATCCTGCTGTGTGTCACTGTATTGCTCTGTTGTATAGGCTTTGCATATGTACTGATATAGTCCATCTGTCAGCATTATCTGTTAATGCCTGTATATTGTCCATGTTGTAATACTTCCAGACAAGTGTCATTTAAATTCCTGAACATTTTCAGCATATTTCTTGACACATGGTTTTATTCATACTGTCTGCTGTGACGCTGCACTGTGCGACATGTCTTCTACTTTACAAGACGGAAATACATTTATTAATTACCATCCTGCTGTCTCTGCTGACTCTCTAGTCATCATCATGTGTATTCCCTGAACAGTAAAATATATGGTTCTATCAGCTGTGCAAAATTTCAGATATATAAAGAAAAAGTACTTTTTATCCAACACCAGCAGCTTTTAAATTCACAGTCAGGGAACAACAGACATTGTCAGTTGAGATCTACAGTTTGAAAATATTACAGACATTTTCAGTTTTGAACATACTTGTGCTTTTGCACTGGCACTGCAGCACCAAAGATCACAAAAAATACAGTACAACACAACTGACCAT